>NC_139153.1:101370183-101668530 GCF_964270905.1 Leucopleurus acutus
GACCTTATTCCCTCTAATTTGCTATTGGATCTTGCCTCCTAGGTACTAAATTGTCTCTGCCATCTTGTATTCCATTCTCCAGATGCTCCTTTCCCTCAGCTTACAAACACACCCAAATCTCTGGAAGCCTAAAAGATAACCCCCTCCCTTATCCATCCTACTCTCCCCCACTGCTGACCCATTTCTCCATCAAGCTCCCGGAACAACGCCCAGCCCACGGCAGGTACATCGGAAGAACGTGTGAAAGATGCACGCTCCTTCCCGCTCCGCCAGCCCCTCACTCCCCAGCCCCCTTGCTGGCCTCCAGCTTCTCCCCTTCCAACTACAGACACGTCCTCCTCAATGGCCTCCTCCTTTTTCCCCATTTGTATTTTACTATATAAAAATTATTTTATCTGTTTTATTTTAAAATTTACCAAGAATCCACACTCACTGTAGAAAAATTAGCAACTGCAGGTGACCCACAAGGGGAAAATTTAAATAAGCATCATTTCTCCAGCCAGCAACATGCATTTTGGTCTCAGCGTCTCTTCTCTTTCTACATGGATGTGATCACGTCATTTCCCTTCTCAACAAGCTTCACTGCTTTTCCATTGCTGAATCATTGCTGAGAGGTTCAGGCCGCCTGCACGGCACTGAAGACTCATCAGGATCTGGCCCCTTCTCATCTGGCCAGACTCTGCCCACTCCCCCCGGAGCCCTCTGGGTCCCCACCCATGCCCTTCAGCCATAGGGGACTCTGTGCCCCTCCTTGAAATAAAATGTCCTCCCCGACTGCATGCCTTTGCTCACTTAGTTCTTCCAGTCTGAAAAACATTGCACTTCCATCCATCACCTCCCTCCACCTATGGATATCCTACTCTTTCTTCAAGACCCCTTCAGGCTCCATCTTTCATGAATCTCTCTCTGACCCCCTAGTCAGAATTACTGGGTGGCCCCTTTGTTGCCTCTTGTTGTTCTTAATTTTGTTTGCTGATCTGTTTTGTCTTTAAACCAGAAGTACCTTGAGGTCAGGGACTGTGTCACAATCATCTTTGCATCTCCCACAATGCCTAGCACTGCACCCGGCACAGATATTTATGGAGTGAAGAACATTTCCAGCCCCTCTTGCCTCACACATATAGAGTTGTACATCATAATCTTGGAAGGATAAAGAAAGGTATTGCTGATGCCAACCCATCTCTGGGCTGCTTCTTGCTAATGCCTTTTCTCCCTCAGAAACTTTTTCCTGGCAGCCTGGGAAAGTTTATCCCTGGGAAAGCAGAGGCACAAAATTGTTGGATGCATGCCATGGAGTCCATCCAGTGGTTAGAATCAAAGGAACAGACATGCCCTTGGCAACGTGTATAAAAGGAAATGAATGAATAATAGCCAAATAAGGAGGGTGGAAAAAGAAAAGAAGCAACTCCTCCTTGGTATATCCTTTTCATGCTTCTCAGAACAACTTACTATACGTTTCATTTGCTGCTGTGTTCTTTCACAAGCTACAGGGAGACCTGGAAGACTCATGTTCTTCCCTTCATTCCCACCCTCTCATTCAAGGAACTCTTGAAATTGGTAACTTTCCTGCTTCCTTGTTGGAAGAAGAGAATTCTCCCTGCTTCCCCTTCACTCGGATTAGGAACTTATCACCTCAGGTGTAGACTATGCTAGTGCATGCGGTGACCAGCCTCTGGGATGACCTCCAAGGATCCTTGACTGCTGGTCTACATGCCTGTGTGTAGTCATTTTGCACAACGAACCAAGCTGGCCCCGTGTGACCAATAGAACATGAATGAAGTAATGATGCGTGACCTCCAAAGCTCGGTCATATAAGGCATTGCAGCCTCCTCAGTCTCTCGGATCACTTTCTTTAGGGGAAGCCAGTTGCCATGCCGTGAGGCGACGTAAGCTTCCCCGTAGAGAAGCCCACATTGAAAGGAACTGTATCTTCCTGCCAACAGCCAGCATTGACTTTGCCAGCCCCGTGAGTGAGCCCCCTTGGAAGTGGGTCCTCCGGCCACAGTCAGAACTTCAGATGTCTGCAGCCCCAGCTGATCTCTGACTGCAGCTTTGAGGAGACCTCGAGCCAGGACCACCCAGCGAGCTGCTCTCAAACCCCTTACCCACAGAAACCGTGAAAGATAATAAAAGATTCTTGTTGTTAAGCTGCTGTTTGAGGATGTGTTGTTATGCAGCAATAGCTAATAAAATGCATCTGGTATTTTCTTTCATTTTATCCTTCGGTGTTTGTGCATATGTCCACGTGAATTTTGATGGGTTTTATTTGTGACACTCAGAAAGAAAGGACTGCCTCTATTGATATTTAACTACCGTGTAGTGAATAGCAAAGTACTTCGAAGGGGTTGCCAAGTACCTAAGTACTTTAAACAATGATTGCCGTCATCCGGGAAGCAGGTACCGTGAGGCAGTTTGGGAATATATCAATGTGTCCCAACAGGAAAAAAAGAAGAGTCCAGGTGTTTCAGACAGAGGTAACTTAATACAAGGGAACGGCTAAAATGTGTCAGAAAGTCTGGAAGAGGAAAAGAAGTGATGTTACCCAAGGACAGTAGGAAACCACTGCAGTGCTTAGGTCTGAAGGAGCCAAAGAGAAAATGGCATTACCCAGAGCCCGTGGCCACTGTGACAACGGAGGCTGCTGTGCTTTTCTTCCCACCTCCCAACCTCCTGCCAGAGCCTCCCATTGGCAGAAACTAACAGGAAGCAGTAGGCAAAGGGGTCTGGGAAATGTAGTTTGTGAGCTTCCAGTCCCAGAAGAAAAGATGAAGACAGGGCAACTGAGGAGCTGAGGGCCCATAGACGTTATTTGTCTCTGGGAACAGTAACAGAGAAACGGAAATAAAGGTGTATGTATTTGACAAGCCTCTACTCAAAGCTAAAATATCCAACATATTTGTGATTGGAGAGAGTCAGAGGAACAGATGCTCCCACATTCATCTTTCAAGGCATAGTCCAGTAGCAATAGGTTCAAAACTCTAAATTCTTCTGAAGAGCTGCCACATCAGAGCCCTTTTTATTAACTGTAGAAGAACAAATCTAACAAGAAGAGCTAACGCCCTGAGCGCTAACACGGGTCAGGCACAGCTGTAACTGCTTTTCAGTTGTTAACTCATTTACCTGCTACACGTTTCCACAAAGTCAGTCCTACTGGGATCCGTTCTGCAGGTGAGCAAATTCCATTCCAGGGGAATGAAGCCACGTCATGGTGACGACCAGAGTCAGGGTCCCAGCATGGTAGGCTGGTTCAGAGAGTCCACTGTACTGTCCCTCATGCCTTCACCACCTTGCCTAAAATGTGGGAGCTACTCAGCAGCCTGTACCTATGCCCAGAGTATTCAAAGAGGTTAATAAGATTAAGAGGAACAAAAGACAAGGCCTGTCAGATCACAACCCCTGAGCTATGGGGCCAACGTTAGACTCGGCTGGTCCAAATGTCCACTCTACTGTAATGCAGCCCATTAATTCTTCTAGAATTAGAAAGGTCATGGTTATTGAATTATCTAGGACTCACTGAAAGAGCCTTCTTAGTCTGGAAGTATCCAACCCCAAAATGGAGAAGGTTAATAAGCAGGACCGAGGGAGGGCTTGTGAAGGGGAGAGCCGTGAGCTTGGGCAGTGATGAAAGCCCAGGCAGAACACTGCAATCAGGTGGCTGTTTCCCTGCAGCCTGCGCCCCTGAAAAAACCTGAAGCTGACCATTTCAACAAGCTCACGTCAGTTCTTCCCTTTTGATAGAGAGGCAGAGAGGAGGAAGAGATTGGATCCTCAGAAATTTCATTCCAGCATCTAGGACAACTTTATTTTTTCATACTTTGGGGGTTTATCTCACTTTTAAAGTGTGATGTAGTTGACATACAATGTTAGTTCAGATGTACAACATGGATTTATCTTGTTTTTAAACAGCTGGTGATTTGTACCATTTTGAAATGATCAGTGACAGGGTCATCATACCTTGCGAGATTCTAGGCTGAAGGGAGAGGAGAACAGAGAACATCACGTAATAGCACCAGACACTCCCACCAACCACTCTTATCTTCTGACGATGCTGTTTCTTTCGTGGAGACTACACATTGGCCCTACTTGTTAGGTTTTAAAAGGGGTGGAGCAGTAGTGGAATGTACGGATTCTCAAATAATTTTAGATAGCAGATCCCCAGTATCTGCGTCCCCCTGAGTCTAACACCAGGAGCACAATGCTTCTTCTGAACTAATGTAAATGGCCTGTGCAGGGTGGAAGGGCAGGTCCCACTCTTCCCAGGAGCTGTCACCAGGCACTTTTAGAACAGTCCTGTGTGGTGGGTTGCACTGTTCAAGGTTAACCAAAATGGATTCAATTCCTGACTTCTAGGAGGGGTATTCAAACAGAGAACAATGACATGGAAACATAAAGGATTACATCGCTTTTTAAAAAATTGAAGTCTAGTTGATTTACAATGTTGTGTTAGTTTCTGCTGTACAGCAAAGTGACTCAGTTATACAATATGTATATACATTCTTTTTTATATTCTTTTCCATTAGCTTTGACCGTAACAAAAGCGACTGATTTTCACGCAATTTATAGAAAAAAATGTTAATTGTTTTATAGTCATTCCACATACAGATTTATACAGTACGCCAGTCAGGCTTCCCTTTGCCTTGTTCACGACCAGAGGAGAAAAGCTGGTGTACCCTAAGAAGAAAAACAAACCTGTTTTGGATGGCCGTGTGCCTGTGCGCAGTTATGAATAGAGGCATATGGAAAGAAGAATTAATACAGAAAAAACTTCCTCAAGACGAATGGCTTGTTTTAAAGAATATGTGTTTCTTTCTTTACAAGTACAGAGTTACAACAACACAGCCATCTCTGCTAAAGCCTTGCACCTCGGCAGGAAGGAGCCATTCTCTGCTCACTCAAAGGACACACAAAACCGTTCACCCTTCCCTCCAAACGTCCAACTCAGGGAGGTGGTAACTCCAAAGCTCACACTTACATACGCCCGAGTAGCCTTTTTGGCTTTGTCCCTCTTCTGTTAGGGTCTTTGTATGATAAAGCTGTCAACATGGAAAGAAAGGAGTTGGCTCAGTACCACAGACAGTGATTTCTGAGCAGGTGCATCATTATGAAACGGGGTGAAAAATACCAAGTCACAGATGTATGTCTGCTACAGGGAAGGGAAGCAAAGAGATGCGAGGACCCGTCAGGGTTTGGATTTTCATTTGCTGTTTCTATAAAATGCCTGTCCCTACTTGGCCCAACATCTGCCTTATTCTCTGACCTCACTTTCTTCCAGCAATTTCTCTGCCCCAGAGGCCCCAGGCTTATCAGTCTTCGTGCCTTTGTACTCACGATTTCCTCTGCCTCTCCCCAAAATCTCTGCATAGAATATTCCTTCTTGTCATTCCGTTTCAACCTCGATATCACCTCTTCTCAGATACCTTCTCTGATCTTCCATCGCCAAGTGATAAGCATCTTCCCTCGAAATCCTCCCTAGCAAACAGGCACCATCACATTGTCTGGGTGTGTGTTTCTTTTATTACAGCACTTGTCACTTGCACAATTTAATAAATTCTTATCAACACTGCTGCGTCCTCTAAGTTTCAACATCCCAGGGCAAAGCTGTTTCCCAGGCATTGGGCAGACAGACACTCTGTGTAGCTTTCTCTCCTAAAGAGGCTGGGCTTCGCCTCCGGGCCTCCCCCTTGGGCCCCTCCCTGTGAACTGCACAGGGAGTAACTGCTCGGCAGTGTTGGGCTGGCTGGTTCCTCCTGGGTGAACTTGGTGCTGGGGCAAAGGTGGGTTTCTGACCAACTGCACCCCACGGTCAACAGCCCCAGAAATGATATCTTATTACAGTAGAAGAGTCCAGAAGGTACTACACAGCCCAAAACCACCACTGGGTCAAAGCCCCTGACCAGATGCCATCTGCACAAACACGGAGCCTGTCAAGGGTAAGGTGGTATTTATATATTAATTTTCGCTTCGTGGGAAACCATACTATCTTAGAAATACCTCATACTTTTTTTTTTTTTTTTTTTTTTTTGGTGGTACGCGGGCCTCTCACTGTTGTGGCCTCTCTCGTTGCGGAGCACAGGCTCCGGACGCGCAGGCCCAGCGGCCGTGGCTCACGGGCCCAGCCGCTCCGCGGCATGTGGGATCCTCCCGGACCGGGGCACGAACCCGCGTCCCCTGCATCGGCAGGAGGACTCTCAACCACTGCGCAACCAGGGAAGCCCCGTACATTTATTTTTTAACAAATATCATCCCAGTGAGAGATCTCTCTTTCTTTGTAATACGATATAAACACATGTAGCAAACTGCTACTTTCCTAAGTAAAATCAAACCCTGGTCCTTCAGAGTTGGCAAAGAAGGGAGAATTTCCATGGGAGGGAGGCCCCATCTATCTCCTCTACCTGACTTCCGGGATCTTCACTGCTCCCTTGAGAGTCTCTGGGAGATTGTTTCTGTCACCACTGGCCTGGCCTCTGGGGGGTGCTGTTGCTTCCTCTTTGACAACTTGCTCCCCTCCCCCAACCCAGGGGTGGTTCCACCTTGGCTGTACTTCCCAATGTCCTGGGTGAATTTTTTTTTAATATTTATTTATTTATTCATTCATTTCACTGTGTTGGCTGTTAGTTGAGGCATGCAAGCGGGATCTAGTTCCCTGACCAGAGACAGGAGAAGGGCAAGTGGGAGCAGGGAGGAAAAGAAGCTCCTTGAGACTTCTGGGTAAGGACGTTGGAGAGGGAGAGGATGTGCGCTTCTAGGGTTCCTACCTGAAGTTCGGAACACGTTCCCCATAGATCAGTGCTTCTCTGCCAGGGCCAATTCTGCTCCCAGGAGACATTTGGCAACGTCTGGAGACAGTTTGGATTGTCACATCTGGAGAAGGGGTGCTACTGGGGTCTAGTGCACAGAGGCCAAGGATGCCACTAGACATCCTACGGTGCACAAGGCAGGCCCTGCAACAAAGAACTGTCTAGCCTAAAATGTCAATAGTGCCAAGGCTGAAGAACTCTGCCAGAACCCAATGAGGCATTTGGTAGTTGGTTGGTGATTTGGGAACTTGGTTTAATAACTCAGGCATGGTGGCTTAAAAAGGTTTTATAGGTTGACTTTAACATGCTGCTAAAAATGTCTCCACGAGATAATGTATTTTAAGCTCCACTTGGTGGAATCACACAATTACATGGCTCATACTAGGTTCATTTTCCTTGTTCGTTTCCTTGTGAAACACCCCTTTTAAGGTGTTGTTTAATTGCTGACCAATCACCCCAACTAGGATAGAAGCTTCTAGAACATTGGCTGACCTAAAGTAGACAATCAACATGTGCTGAATTAATGAATTAAGGTGGCTGGGACCTGCCTGGTTGTTATTGTAAGCAGAGCCCATCTCTCGTACATGTTTCCATACTTACAGTCTTGGCTAGGATCTCTGCATAGAGAAGAAACTTAATACTGACTACTGAGGGCATGAATCAATGCATGTAAATGAATGACGAATGAATGAATAAGCAAACAGCCCAATATCTCCGTGTCCCACAGTGAAGAGTGAGTGAACATGCATGCTACTTTAAAGGACTTTTTTAAAAATAAATTTATTTATTTATTTTTGGCTGCATTGGATCTTTGCCACCGTGCCCGGGCTCCCCCTAGTTGCGGCGAGCGGGGGCTACTCTTCATTGCAGTGTGCGGGCTTTTCCTTGCGGTGGCTTCTCTTGTTGTGGAACACGGGCTCTAGGCACACGGGCTTCAGTAGTTGTGGCATGCGGGCTCAGTAGTTGTGGCCTGCGGGCTCTACAGCGCAGGCTCAGTAGTTGTGGTGCAAGGGCTTAGTTGCTCTGCAGCATGTGGGATCTTCCCAGACCAGGGCTCAAACCCATGTCCCCTGCATTGGCAGGCAGATTCTCAACCACTGTGCTACCAGAGAAGCCCCTTTAAAGGACGTTTAAACTCATGGTGCGTCGAAGGGCTTTGCTGCTTCATGTTCCTGGTCCGGCTCATTAGAATCTTCTCCCAGGGAGTCAGGCGGAAAGTGTAGACTGAGTCCTAGAGATGGGGCTCTTAGCAGAACTCCAAACCTGAACCGAGGAAGCGATTACTCCCTTCGCTTCTGAACCACTTTCTAAGAACGTTTTGGAGCTCTGCCATCATAGGATGAATGCCTCATGTGGTGTAAGTTAGTAATACGGGAAATCTGATGATTCAAATGTCTTAGAGTAGGCAAAAAAAGAAAAAGCAGCCTTGTGACAATCTTCTCTTTCCTGTTGTTTTCTATGAAGAACATGCTGATTTTTATGATCTATTAGGACTTTATAATCTTTCTTTCCAGAGTGATCTATCAGTGTCAAGCATTGTTACCATACTGTGGGTCCCAAATTCCTCTCTTGTGGGCAGTAACTTAGCCTTATTTTTTTTTTCTCTGTGATAAACCTTTGCATGATTAGCGAGTCTCTAATTCGGAATTATAGTCACCTTGGAGGTCCCAGCAAAGAAAAAAGTCAACAACTTCAGATGAGAAAACTAAATGGTCCCCATAATATCTCTCACAGCCATTTTCTCTCTGAGCCAGATCCACCCAGGATCGTGTCTGCATCTGGTTGTCTCATCTCTTTCACCTCCTCGAATCTCAGACACTCACAGGCTCACGGCACATCAGCTTGGTTAACTGGAAACCTTTGAATAATCATTTTCGTACATGAAATTAAGAGTTTCCAAAGGAATCATTAGTAATGCAGGATTTTACTCTTGAAATAATAAATATTTATTTGTACATCAGCTGACAATGGAATTTCAACATGTAAAGCACCATAAGAAGACTTTTTACCCAAAGTTATGTAGAGTGCTTACTTCTGATTGACTATTCAGGTAGTGACAACATAACCAAATGGTGTATAAGCCACGTTACTTGTGTTGCTATGCTGATTACATGGGATAACACTCCCACACTTGTTGATCATACCTGAAATGACACAAAGCTCGGCATTGTATGAGTTGTTTTGGAGTCTCTTTTTCACTTGATATTATAGTTTAGACACTTCCCTATTCAAAAAAAGCAAACTCCATTGAATTGTTCTCAAATGTAAAAAAGAGACAACACCATGGGTAAATTTCGTACATGACCAGAAATGGGAACTGAAGTTTAGGGTCTTTTAATTAACTAAACTGATACATGCAGGACTTTTTTTCCTTTCTTTAATGTCAGCTCTTAAATACCTCTGGATGTTACATAACCCAAAACTGGTCAGATTATCAACGTATTTGTCAACTCAGCTGTTTTGAAGTCCAATTATTTCAGTTTCTTAATGGCTGAATGGCATCAACTGTGCAAAACTCCAGTGACTATAAAGGGAAACACATTGGGTATGTTCCTTCTTGAATATTTTTAAAAATCTATGGTTATATTCATGACGTGAAGGGAAGATGCAAGGACTGTTTAAAAATTTGAAAGTCTAGGGAAACAAAATAGAAAGTTAGGGAGGAAATGCTTTCCCTCTGCTGGAGACTTCTTTTTCCTTCTGGAAAAAATAAGAAAAATGTATCATCTGTGCCCTTTTGCGAAGACCTAACAGAAAGAAAATAAACGTACGCCACGAGGAAAAGCAGGCCCCGTTATAGTCAATGATACTAAGGCAAGCAGCGTGAGGAATAAAACAGTGGTACTGGGGCTCTGCGTAAAGCTCTGGGGGGAGGGTAATAACGTTCTTCGAGAGTTTACTAAAACATAAAGGAGTTCTCCAAGAAACGGCAAGCGCTGAAGCTCTTAAATATCACAAGTGTCAGCCTAGAGGCTTTACGAGGGTATTTTCTGTTCACGGAAAAGCTCAAAGTTCTAAAGAAAATCTCTTCAACACCCAGCACACCGGAATCAAATGAACGCTTTTAAGAAGGCAAAATAACAGCCCCTCAGCGACGTCTACCTCCTCATCCCTGGAACGTGGTACCTTACTTCTCAGATAAGGTTAAGGACTGAGAAAGAGAGACAGAGAGAACCCTGGGTTATGCACATGGGCCCCAAAATATCCTTCCAAGTGGAGACATGTCCCAGCTGCTTTCAGAGACAAGAGGGAAAGAGGAGAGATTCAAAGTGCAAGAGTTGCAGGATCTGAAGGTGAAGGAAGAGGCCATGGGCCAAGGGCAGCAGTGACCCTTAAAAGCGGGGAACGGCCCTCGGCTGACAGACAGCGAGGAAACAGGGACCCTGGTTTTGCAACCGCAAGGAGTGAGCTCTGTCAATAACCCCACTGAGCAGGAAATGGATTTCCCCCAGAGCTTCCAGGAAGGAATGCAGTCGGCCCACATGTTGCTTTTAGCCCAGTGAGACCCATGCTGGCCTCCCAGAACTGGGAGATAATAAATGTATGTTGTTGATCTTATGAAGTTTGTGGTGATTTGTTATGGGAGCAATAGAAAATGAATACAGCTTTTACCAGGCCAAATAATGGCCAAGTCGGCACGGATAAAATCAAATACAGATCTTCCTCAACTTACGATGGGATTATGTCCCTATAAACCCTTCGCAAACTGAAAATTTTGTAAGTCAAAAAGCATTTAATACCCCTAACCTACTGAGCATTGTACCTTAGCCTCACCCACTTTATTTTTTTTAAGGTAGAGAAGACAAAATTTATTCTAGTAGAAGAACACAACGATAAACCAATGGCTTTCGAATATTTTTACCACCACCCACAGTTGCAGCACAATTTACGTCACCTTCCAGTAAACACATACGCATGCACATATATGAAACTGAAACTTGTTTCACAAGGCAATACTCATCTCGCAGACTGTCAGCATCTCAAAAGATGGCCGGAAACCTGCTCTCTAGCAAGGCTAACTTTGTTAGACTCGCCGCAGTGATGGAGAACGCGACCTTGACAATCTGAGTAGGGGGAGGTGAGGAAAGGAAATTTATAGGTTTGGGGTCTGGACTCAGGTAGTTCAAAACAGGTCTTTTAAGACAGGAATCAGTTGGAGCCTGACCTACTTTAAACATGCTCAGAACACTTACATTAGCCTGCAGTTGGGCAAAATCATTTAACACAAAGCCTATTCCTTAATAAAGTATCGACTGCCTTGTGTAATTTATTGACTACTGCCCCGAAAGTAAAAAAAGAGAATGGCTGTCTGGGTACAGAATGGTGGTAAATGTATGGGCTGTTTACTCACGTGATGGCAGGGCTGACTGAGAGCCACAGCTGCCACCTGCTGCCCAGCATCACGAGAGTGAATATCATCACGTACCGCCAGCCTGTGAAAAGATCCAAATTCAAAATTCTAAGTTCAGTTTCTACTGAATGCGTACCGCTTTCACAACATCATAAAGTTGAACAACCGTAAGCCAGGGACCATCTACATCTGAAACTTGGAGTTTCCACATACAGAAATGGACATCTTGAAGTAAAAGGCATCATTTAGGGATTTCCCTGGTGGTGCAGTGGTTGGGAATCCGCCTGCCAATGCAGGGGACATGGGTTCGAGCCCTGGTCCGGGAAGATCCCACATGCCGCGGAGCAACTAAGCCCGTGTGCCACAACTACTGAGCCCACGTGCCACAACTACTGAAGCCTGTGTGCCTACATAACTTTATTTATGTATTGTCAACTGTAGATCTTTTCTTGTGCCCTTGAGTGTTTTGCCTGGCCCGAACTAGGAGATATTAAATTATCTAAGTTCAGCTGCGTTTGTAAATATCTTGGTTAGCAAATCTATTAGGCTTTGTCTGGATAAACCCAACTTCTAAATTTAATGTTTCCGTGTTTTTTAGAAACAAATCTATGCCTAAATTATATCCACGCCGTGTGTGCGGCTCACATTCTGCAGACGCTGGTCAGTCGTGCATTGTGGCAACTCAGATTTAGGACCATAGTTAAATACAGAAAGAAAAGTTTGGTGTTAAAAACATATTTCCAGGGCTTCCCTGGTGGCGCAGTGGTGGAGAGTCCGCCTGCCGATGCAAGGGACACGGGTTTGTGCCCCGGTCCAGGAAGATCCCACATGCTGTGGAGCGGCTGGGCCCGTGAGCCATGGCCGCTGAGCCTGCGCATCCGGAGCCTGTGCTCCACAACGCGAGAGGCCACAGTGGTGAGAGGCCCGCGTACCGCAAAAAAAAACAACAAAAAACCATATTTCCATGTCCCATAAAACTCATCATAGTAAACGAGCTTGGTTGAGAATATTAGTTTCTTCCTTCCCACCTGCCTTCCTTATTCCTTTTTCCTTTCCTTTATTCATCAAATATTTATGACATCCCCGCTATGTACACTGTGTTAGTGCCTGAAATCCAGTGACCAGCAAAACATGTATATTGTCGTCCTCGTGGGGCTTTTGCAATTAAGGGTTCTATCAGGACATTAAATAACAGCACCAATATATATGAAGACACTGAAAATAACGTGTTTAAGAGGGGCAGACCTACTAGAGAATGGACTTGAGGATGCGGGGAGGGGGAAGGGGAAGCTGGGACAAAGCGAGAGGGTGGCACGGACATATATACACTACCAAACGTAAAATAGATAGCTAGTGGGAAGCAGCCGCATAGCACAGGGAGATCAGCTCAGTGCTCTGTGACCACCTAGAGGAGTGGGATAGGGAGAGTGGGAGGGAGACACAAGAGGGAGGAGATGTGGGAACATATGTATATGTATAACTGATTGACTTTGTTATAAAGCAGAAACTAACACACCATTGTAAAGCAATTATACTCCAATAAAGACGTAAAAAAAAAAATGATTTCTACCTCTCAGCCACGTGAGCATACAAGGAGAAGAAGGCCATCAGCAGACAAGGAAGAGGACTCTCACCAGATACCAGATCTCTCAGCACCTTTGATCCTGGACAGCCAGCCCCCTGAACTTAATCGTGGAAATATTAAGAAGTTGTCAGATTCTGGGTATATGCTGATGGCGGAGTCAATAGGGTTTCTTGGAAGGCTGGATGTGGATTGTGAAAGAAAGTAGAGTCCAGACTCGTGAGCCTGAACACCTGTAAGGATGGAGTTGCCATCAGCTGCGATGGGGAAGGTTCCAGGTGGGGAAGGTGTTAGAGGAGAGGCTGCAAGCTCGGCTTTCCCATGGATGGATCTGAGAGGTTTATTAGATGCCCAAGGGAGACGGTGGGTGGGCAGAGCACATCTGGGGTTCAAGAGATCTGGGCTGGAGATGTAAAATGGGGAGCATTAGTACATGGGTGGATTTGAAGTAAGAAGATGCCTTGACGGAGAAGAGGATCGGGGACTGAGCCCCAGTGTACCCCGACATTAAGAAGTCGGGGAGAGGGACTTCCCAGGTGGTCCAGTGGGTAAGACTCTGCACTCCCAGTGCAGGGGGCCCAGGTTCAATCCCTGGTCGGGGAACTAGATCCCGCATGCTGCAACTAAGAGTCTGCATGCCACAACTAAAACATGCCGCAGGGAAGTTCCTGCACGCCTCAACTAAGACCCGGCACAGCCAAAATAAATAAATAAATGTTTTTGTTTTTAATCTCCTTATAAAAAAAAAAGACGTTGGAGAAAGAGGAGGAACCAGCAAAGGGGCTGAGAAGTAAGAATTTCTGCTTCAAGCCCTGCTCTCACCTCTCTCCACATCATTACACGAGTGCTAGGACGCAGCCAGGCATGTGGTGGTCCCTGGAGAAGTCCCCGCCTCCGTGTCTGTATTGGGCCTGAACCGGGGGCACGCAATGCAAGGAGCTGACTAGCAAATGTGCACAGCGGGCCTTCCACGTGCAGGTGCCAGGAGTCGTCACATCTCTGCTGTTTGCATGTTCTCAGTCACTGGTCCTCGTTTATAAAAGGGAGATGACACACCGACCTCATGGGGTCCTGGTGAGGACTGAGTGAGAAGAGCCCCATAGAGCGCCCAGCCCAGGATACGTACAGGATGACGAATGATTAGTACCTGCCCTTCTTCGGATCGCTTACCCTCGGTTATATAATTGGATGGTTCAGAAGCTAAAAATTCTGAGCTCTTCCTCAAGTCCTGCTGCTATTTTTACCTGTCCTTTCACAAAAGGTTACAGCCCTGTTGGGCTGTTGGAAAGAGGGCAGCCCTGAGTCACTTCCTCCCTCCCCTCTAGGGTCCTGCTGAGCCAAGCTGGACGGGACAAGGCTGTCCACCTAGCTGCCCGGGCCACGAGGGCTCCCGTTCCTTGACATCCAGGAGGGTTTTCATAAAACCACAGGTCTTGCCGGAGATGGGCTGACCTCCGACTTTCTGAATTGATCACGCATCTTCACTGCCCTGACACCCACTTCCTGAAATTGATTGTTGTTCCTCCCCAAAGTAAGCAATGATTAGCAGGTGGTTGATGTTAAAATTTGAGGCTGACGTATTTGGACTTCAAATAAGTGATAAGACTCCTTCCTTTAAAATATAAGAATGATGACATATACACACTACTATATATAAAATAAATAACTAATAAGGACCTACTGTAGAGCACAGGGAACTCTACTCAATATTCCCTAATGACTTATATGGGAAAAGAATCTAAAAAAGAGTGGATATGTGTATATGTATAACTGACTCACTTTGCTGTACAGCAGAAACTAACACAACAGTGCAAATCAACTATACTCCGATAAAAATAAATTTAAAAATAAATAAATAAAACATGAGAGTGAGTGTATAGCTGTGGTCCACAACCTTGGCCGCAGATCGGAATGACCAGAGGCGCTTAAAGATACTGATGCCAGGGTCCCACTCCAGAGGCTCTGATATAGTCGGTCTGGGGTGTGGCCTGGACATTGGCATATTTTAGAAACTCCCCAGGTGACTCTGCTGTGCATGCAGGTGAGAGCTGATATAAGGTAAGTGCTTAGGTAAATGTCCTTTCTTTGCCCCCAGCAGGTGTCTCATCGTCTAGGGAGTTGCAGAGTACAGCTTGCCTTTCTCTGGCTCCTAGACTCGCCCATGTGCTATGGGTGCAGGTGAGACAGGAGAGGGAGGCCCTTGCCAGGTCATGGAAGGCAATGGCCATGCCAGGGAGTCTAGGCAGGATCTTACTAGAACTGCTGTCAAAGTGTTTTCAGAGGGTTTGCAACTTGGTCATAGGAAATGTCTTCTGGTAGCATCAGGGAGGATGGATTGCCATGGGGATGGCTGGAGGAGGCCAGGAGACCACTGAGGTCCCAGTATGAGATGACAGGAGCCTGAATCAGGCAGGAGTGATGGCAAATGGCAGGAATGTGGAGAGCAGGGAAGTGGGTCTTCACCTTCTCCCATAGGAGCTGATCCAGGCCTCCCAGCCCTGCTGTGTGGAGCCCGCCCTACCCATAGCCTCTTGGTTTGCTGGGGCTTTTGTCTGCAGGTCTCAATATCTTCACTGAGTTATCTCTTAATCACAATAATGATCACATTTATTACGCTTTTGCTTTGGGCCAGGCTCGTGATTAAGAACATCTGGCTTTACCATTGACAAAACTGAGGCTTAGCAAGGTTAAGTGACTTGCCCAAGGTCACACAGCCAGTAAGAAGTGGGACTGGACAGAGGCAGGTTTCAGACTTAACCCTTGACTAACCCTTAACCCAGAATAATTACCTGTTGCCCACTTCCCACCTGTGATGCACAGGTGCCTCTCCCCCTGGCTGAGGTATCTCTTTTTGAATTGAGTCTCAGAACCAGCCATGTCCACGGGCTTCATGTGATTTCATCCTGGACATTTCTGGCCAGCCTGGCCTTGGAGTCTTGGTGCCGAGACCAACAGGAAAATCCAACTTGTGGTTACATCGGCTAGACCGGCCAAACTCTTAAAATCGTTCTAATGTACATTATTTAACTCATACTTCCTCATAACTGGAAATATCCTCTACTCCCTTGAGTTTTCCACATGCTAAAGTATTGAAGCTCCATAATTTCTCTATTTTTTTCAGAAAAGAAATAGAAAGTAGTGTTGGTAAATGAACTTAAACTTTGTGAACCACCAGAAGCTCCTATGCTAGGCTTCGAGTACAGACTCCAGCACCTCTAGAGAAATCCAGCAGGCAGGGGGCTTACACTTCAAGGACTATGTCAAAACTGCTGGAAATGCCACATGGAATCGTGGCCACGATAACTGGAACTAACCTCTTAAGGCTTTGTCTGTTACCCAAGTGACAATTTATTTAATCTACATTATGTGTATTGTGATTAACATTTAATGAATACATAGTATATGGCAATACCAGGCTCAGTACTTCGCATGGATTATCTCTCATTTTGACATCCCCATTTTATAGATGAAAAAACTGAGGCTCAGAGAGGTGAAGTAACCTGCACAAGTTTCCAAGCTGGTGTGTAATAGAAACTGTATTTGAAACTAGACCTAACTTGAACCCTATGCTCCAAACCATTAACTGTATTGTTAAGACCCTTGATTATAAAAAATTGTAGGTTCATTTGTATATTAATGCTGCCACTTTACACATTGCAGTTATTAGCAACATTCTCTCTGAGCTTTGCTTTAAAATGTGTGTATTGGAGCGTTTCTTCCTATAGATAGTATTGTAGTGTTTCCATTTAACTCTGTAATTTGTAAAATGCCATTTCTGGTATGTTTCAAATAGATTCGCGGACGGTAACGGTTAATAAGCAAAGGGGTGATGATGGGGAAGTCGTTTCTTCTCAAGATCTTGAGCATCGACTGTGTGTCTCCTTGTCGTGGGGTGCCCTAGGGATGAGAATCATCTGGGCAGCCTGGGACCAGGGTCCACTCAGCCTTCAGCTCAGTGCGGGGCACAGGGCTCTAAAATATAAGGGGTCTTGCAGCACCAACCTTCTATGGTTGTCTCTGGTTGGCTGCTGGTGGTACGCTAGCAGCTCTCTGAAGAGTCCTCTGGCTCTATGACTTTACAGCTTCACTGTTGGATATGACGTTATCCTCTTATAAAACAAGAGCCCATCTATATTTTGCAGAGTTCGGTCTATGGTATATTTATAAACGTCAACCTCTTGTTAAACAGTTGATTCAGTAAGATGTTTCTGCAAAAGTAGAATCATCACAACACAGGCATTTACATCCTCTGAAGAATATGGAATCCGGTCACCTGGTCTCCCCACCCCCAAAAGCCGGGCAACTTGGAGGGGCACCCAAGTGCCTTTGGTCAAGACCAAGTGCATCCAGCCATCCCGTTCATGGCTTCGCCAGAGCCACCTGCTGGCAGTGTCGCTTTTTCTCTACAAACTGGAGCGTAACTGCAGTTTTGGAAATTACAATCTCATCACCACTTTGAAAGAGCTCTTTGGTAATTCTTTGGGGAAAGCTAAGCACTATTTGGTGACACAGAGAGTTTCCTCTTACTCATTTTGGAGAGGGGAATGCTTGTGTGCTACATGCTATTTAAGTATGGCAATTCTGAGACTTTGGTACCCCAACTGGGAGCCCCTCTGCCAGACTGGGACCCTGAGGGTAGGACCCATAGACAACTTCACCGGGCACAGGGTAAGTGTTCAACGTGTGTTTGCTGAATGAATGGGCAAATTAATAAATGGTTACATTCCAGGATCAAAAGGGTTTTGAATTCAAATTTCTTAACTTTTACGTCATAAGAATTTCCCTGGGGGGCATATATAATTAACTCCTGTCTGTTCCAAACATATTCTATATGTTTTATAGATTCTTCTAATACTGAAGAGGATGGGGGTGAGAATCATTGTTTATGGTGGCTAAGATTTTCCAGTAGGATTTATGATTAGAATGTAAGGCTCTCTTTAGTATAAAATAATATGTGAACAAAGGCAAAAACCATATAGGAGAGAAATAAATGCCAGAAGAATTTTCCTCCTTCTTTTAGGTGGAACATAAGGAGGAGTTTTTTCAGGTTTTACCGTTCAGAGGAGTCTTGTAAAAACTTCAATATTCTATTGCATTCAGCTGAAGTAATGTAAAACCTCAGTAAATTTTTTAAAAAATTTAGTATCCAAGTCAAACAATCCCTTAACTATAAATATTAATCTTCAGTTTAGATAAATGAATACATAAATGGGTCTACCAGAGCTTTGCAAGTTCTAGAATTAGCATAATGATCTGGATGACGTTTTTAAATGTCACTTTCTGTCTTGGTCAGGATGGAGTGACATATGGAACTCTGTGTCTTCCCCCTCCAGTGAACAGGCTGAATACATTTTCCCTTGCATCGGGCTGGGCAGGAGCATGGTATGGTGATGGTTGCAGTCTGGAAGTTTATGGGAAGAAGGTGAGCTGGATTTTCCGCACAGTCTGTGTCAAGCCAGCATCCTCCCTGCCCCTTCTGTGTTGATTTCTGCCTCGCCGGAGAAAAGCCTGCAATTTCTTTTCCCATTATGGGTCAGGGTTAGGGTTTTCCAAAGACAAGTGGAAAAAAATCACTTCTGTCAAGCAGCTGAGATGATTTGCTGTAGTTTTAGGGAGAGGGGCGATCTCCTCAAGAGCCATGCACTGCGGGTAGGTAGCTGAAGTCGCTGTCAGCAGCTGCTGGTGGCGTTGAGACGCCCTCCGGAGAACCACCTGCTCTGGTGCTTCAGACAGCTGAAGTCCGGTGGCAGCTCCCCTGGGGTTCCTGCTCTTCCAGATTTCCTGAGAGCAGACGTCCCCAACCCTACTCAACCGCCATGTGCTTCTTTTAATTAAATCTGTTTCTACTCAAAATACTTCCTGTCTGCTTTTTCCCTGAATGAATCATGACTATTTGACAATTTTCACCTTACTGGACATTTTAGGGAAAAGTGAGATGTTAAGGGTCGTGTTGTCCAATATCACTCCCAGGTGACCCTGAGTCTCAGGTGACCTCCCTTCCAGGTGACCCTGGGTCCAGTGTTCTGGCAGTCTTGGAATGGGCAGGGGGGAAGGGGAGGAGCTGTCCAACGCCTGGGGGTAAACGGAAGTCCCACCTGGGCAGGTGCAGAGCATGGGGTCCAAGGGAGTCAGGGGGAGGGCAGGAATGGGACCCGAGGATCGGGTTGGCAGCAAGGAGTGGGGATGGGGTGTAGAGGGGGAGCCCAAAAGTTCAGCAGAAACGATGGCCAGGAGGGAGAAGGACATCTTCAGAGCCTCTGGGTGGGAAGGCGGGCTGGTGAGCTGGTGGGTTTCTTCTCACAGCCACACTTCCCTGGCCATTAGAGGGCAGGTATAACAAGGAAACAGACCCCAAAGCTGAGCAAACACGTTGTCTTCAAGGGGCAATGACATCACGCGCAGATTTCACTTGCTCCACTGACTGAGCTGGAACCATGTCTTTTATATAATTAAAAATACTCTACCTGAATGACTTGTGCCAACTTGAACTGTTTGTCCTGTTGCCTGACTCCTTGGTGCTAGAGAAACACGTCTGGCCGTGGCCTCGTGCTGCATGAATTGTACTCCCCTGCCCCTTGATTCGGGGCTTGGCCACGTGACTGTCTTTGGTCAATGGGATGTTAGCAAACATTGATACAAGGAGAGGCTTCAAATGCACTTATGTGATCAGGCTCATTCTCTTGTGCATCTGCTCTCAGAGTGGGAAGACTGTACTCTAAACAGGTACGACCTCTCCATCCCGGGCCCCAGAATGAGGCACACGGAGCAGAGATGCTACAACAAACCCACAGGCACAGGAGCGATCATTAAATGCTTACTGTTGTTTTCCATGTTTCCATGGAGATTGTGGGGTTGTTTGTTATGCAGTGAATTTGCGTCAATGGCTATATGATACAGGTTGCACATATCCTATCATAGATACTGTTCTTTACGGAATAATTAAAGAATTTTCAAGGCTAGCTTTGACCCCATTCAATTTTCACGATCAACGTACTCTGACTTTAGACTCCACTGCATGCACAAGATGAGATTCCATCCTACCTTCAGTGATAACTGCGTTTCAGTCTTATCTCATCAGCAAAAGTTGTGCCGATTTGTTGTAGCTGATAACCTAGCTGGTGTCTCTACACAACGAACAACTGGCTTCGAATTTACCTGGACAAAAAATATGCATTTACAGATCCATAAAAGTCTCTGTCTTCTTCTTATCGGCATTTGAAACCTGTACTTCTGGATAATTTTATAATTGTTTTCATCCTTCATTTTGCTTAGAGAAATTTACACAGCGGAGAAGTGTCGTTAAGAATTAACAAACTAAAAAAAAAGGCATGAGAAACATACATGATCATTCATTTGGCACGATCTTCTAAAATTTCACACTTCAGGGATAAGCAAAATTAGTATAATTTGCTTCTTAAGTTGCTTACTAACATTGCAAGTGAGCCAGTGCAAGAGGAAGGAAATTGTAGCTTTCAACGGGATGTGACAAGGCAAGACGTCGAGGGTTTTAGAGAACAGTGATGCTGACAGATGCCAAACCTACTGACCCCAGCACTGATGGCTCCTGGAAGGGGACCTGAACTGTCTGACCCCTGAGTCTCCCTTGGCCTACAACTTCAGACTTGCGTGGTTGAAGGGCAATATTTCAGTCACCAAATTTCTCCACTGGCTTTTCACTCCCCGACCTGCATGTCGATGGTAAGTCATCCTGGCAGTTGTTTTTTAAGACAGAAGTCTCTTGTGTCTATGGGTATATCATGGTTGCTATGGTTACAGTTCCTTCCTTGAGTTTGGGTCGTGCCATGTGGCAGACAAGAGGACCCTACCTACGTGAGCCCCATCTCCAAACACTCACTAGGGGAGCAGGTCCGGAAGTTTTCCCAGTTGATTTCTCACCGTCTGGGTCGAGGATGAACAAGACGTGTCTCTGAAGTGGCTTCCTCAGGTGCTCCTGTGTCACCTGTCCCCACTTAAACGCCCCCCCCCCCCGCACTGTGGCCCTGCTTCCTGTTTTTCTCTCCAGGTTTTGGGTGGACAAAGTACAGTGAGGTTAAAAGTGCAGGACAGTTAGGTCTGAGTCCCTGCCTCAGTCCTGTCTTATTAGCTGAGTGAACATCGGCAGGTTACTCAACTAATTTAAACCTTAACCATTTCATCTGTCAAATGGAGATAATAACAGCACCCACCCTATAAGACTGTTGGGAGAATTAAATCAGATAATCCTATAAAGGGCTTCGTACAGTACTTGGCATTCAGTACATTCTCTGTTAAGTTTAGCTGTTCTAATAGGAATGACATGTTCATAGCAGCACTATTCACAATAGCCAAGACATAGAAGCAACACATGCCCATCAGCAGATGAACAGATAAAGAAGATGTGGCACATATATACAGTGGAATATTACTCAGCCATAAAAAAGAATGAAATAATGCCATTTGCAGCAACATGGATGGATCTAGAGATTATCATACTAAGTGAAGTAAGTCAGACGAAGACAAATATTACATATCACTTACATGTGGAATCTAAACAATAATGAATCTAAAAACAAATGAATCTATTTACAGAATGGAAACAGACTCACAGACATACAAAACTAACTTATGGCTACCAAAGGGGAAAGGTGGAGGAGAGAGGGATAAATTAGGAGGATGGGATTAACAGATACACACTACTATATATAAAATAGATAACCAAAAAGGATTTACTGTATAGCACAGGGAACTATATTCAATATCCTGTAATAATCTATAATGGAAAATAATCTGAAAAAATAATATAGACATGACTGAATCATTTGCTGAATGATTATATAATAATGTGTATTCTACTCCTGAAACTAACACAATATTGTACATCAGCCACACACTTCAATAAAAAAAGAAAGAACAGTTACCCTTACGAAGGGAGGATGCCAAGAAGTAGTGTCCCTCCTAGGCACGGAGGCTTTGCCACAGTGACAGCAGAGCAGAACGGTCCCTTCTCCACCACCGCGCCCTGGTAGCAGCCCCCAGAGGCTCCAGATAAGACAGCCGGGTATTTGAGGATGTGGTGTCTGGCATCCTGACCCCTCCCAGGCTCCAGTGGACCCCTCCATACTCTTTGGGACCAGCGGGGCACAGCCCCGAAGTCTCGGTCTCTCTCAGCCCCTCTGGGGTGGGTGGAGGGGATGCCGGTCAGGGTTCACGTGGCACCGGCCCTGCCTGATTCCTAGAGGAACAGAACGTGAGGTGGGACGGCGTCCCCAGCTTCCGGGGGCTGAGTTTCATATCTTACTTCAGACCTGCTGAAGCTGCCCCAGGCTTCCCCAGCCTGCTGTCTGTCCTGGTTTGTCACACACGTCTGTCATTAGGTACATGCCGTGTGAGGCCGCCGTGTGACCGGGAGGCCGTGTCACTGGCGAGCCACGCGGTGACACTGTCTCTGGGATGCACTTGTAGCCCTTGCGCATCCCGCCTCTCACTGCTCTGCTGTGCTCAGCTGCTGCCCTTACCCCCGCCTCCCGTCTTAGCTCCCGACGTCGGGGTTTGGAAGGCGCCCATCTGTTCCAAAATGCACTGAAAGAACACAAGGTCCTGTGACGAGAGGACAAACCTCTTCAAGCGTGGCTTGGGGACCCTCACAGCACCAGCCCTGCTCACCTGGGGGGGATGGGCTTCCACCTTCGCTGACCCTTATCTTCACTTTTTCAAGCTGAGCTGTTATGTCCGCTTGCCCTTTAATCCAAAGTGACTTGGCTGGATATTGTAAAGATGCTCGCTAGGGGCAAGGCCCTGCCTGAAAGGGAGGGGCCTCCAGGAAGCAGCAACTGCAATGCGCTTAAACATCACACAACTGTGGACCAGGAAAGGAGGAGGACGGGCAAGGATGTGCCTGTGTCTTCCTGATGGATTGGGCCAGGGGCAGGTGGAGGAAAGCTTACCCAGGAACTGACATCTGAGAAGGTACTTAAAAAAAAACCCAAGTGGAGGGAAAAGAAAATGAGCAGGGTGGGGATAGGAGAAAAGACATTTCAACCTAAAAGAAAAGCATAAGAAAGTCAAGGGCGTGAGAGGCCGAGAGGACCCCAGTGGATCCTCTGGAGTGGCTGGAATGCAGGGTGTGAAGAAAATATGATATTTAAAAAGCTGATAGGGCCGAAATAGGGAAGCATTTCAAATACTAGAATAATATATTCAGGGAAATGTTGTGAATTTTCCACTGTATCACATCCTCAAGACACACCTGTCAAACCAGCCAGTGGCCCCAATTTCATATGGTCACAGGGAAAAAAAGAAAAGGAAAAAAATAGCAGAAGTACCTCTTCTTCAAGATTAGCGTTTTTGTGCTGCCCTAGATGAAGGTCAAAGGTAAATCAACCTAGAAATGGTCTTTTTTTTTTAGATTAAAAATTTATTTTTATGGGAGGACAAGTGAGGTCAGAAGAGTGGGAAGTTAACGGAGAGCTGAGACATGAACATAGGATATCAACTTCCAGTCCCACCCAAGGAATTCATTTGTCCGATGTTAGAAATGGAAGGTAAGCCACCTTACGGAGTCTCATTTTCATAGCTGGGGAAATTGAGATCTTTCGAGAAGTTAAATGAGGGCATAAAGTCTGAAAGCTGCCAGTAACAGAGACAACACTTGAACTGAGAAGCTCCCGCCTTAGCCCGTCAGTGTTCGTTTAATTAGCTACGCAGCTTCCTTATGACTCATCACAGGAGGAGCACCAGCTCACATGCTCACGTGGTTAGTGGCACCATCTTTGCTTACGGAGGAGCGCATCCTCTACAGAAGCCATGAGAGGTGAGGGCAGATGTGTCCTACAAGAGCTGCCACCCCCCCTGCTCAGTGACGCCTTCCGAAGCATTTCCCGGCAGCCTGGGCCCGAGAACTCTGACCCTACAGGACACTTCCCACCCTCTGCCCTGTGCGTAGCTGTCCCATGTTCATCGGGCACCTGTGTGCCACATTCTCCGTTAGCCCAGTGGAAACGAGCCCCTGCAAGCCGACCACCCCTCCTAAGGGTAAGACAGACTCACAGAGTCGCCTTCTGGATCCCCAGCTCTCCACCTGGGATGTGTGAGAGCTTTGGAGGAGCAAGGTGACTGGCACTGTCACCTGCTTTAGGGGACCCAGATTTCCTTTTGCCACTGCAGCTGAATTTATATCTCTAATTCCTCTTGTCTCTGGGTGGGGCTGGCTCTCTGCTTGGGTCTCCGAGCTCCTTCACAATAAGGCTTCAGTACCCGAGGGGAACATCTGCTTGCACCGCACGTGTGAGTGACACAACAGGGCACCGTCGTCTGGTCACCAGCACTGCAGGGGCATCCCTCTTACACAACCTCCACAAACAACCCCCTTGCCATTCACAGTGGGACCACTAGGAACCAGTGCTAGCCAAGCTCTCAAAGAGGAAAAACAGGAGAGAATGAAGATTGGGAATACGAAGGCAAAGAGAGTTGAAAGAGGGACGTCCGGAGGAGTAATCAATAGCATGTGTGAAATGTTCCTCTAGGGAAAGTCAATCAACTCAGGTATTCTACAAACATCGATCGGGCAAACATCTACTGATAGCCTACTGTGTGCCAGCCCCGAGCCCCTGAGATGCCTAACTGAACTAGGGTTGCTGTCCCTGATCCAAGTCATGCAGATGAGACCCTGTAATTGAGGGGAAAGAGGATCTGAAAAGCCAGATCTTGAGACTTCCCTGGTGGCACAGCAGGTAAGACTCCACACTCCCAATGCAGGGGGCACGGGTTCGATCCCTGGTCTGGGAAGATCCCACATGCCGCGGAGCGGCTGGGCCCGTGAGCCATGGCCGCTGAGCCTGCGCGTCCGGAGCCTGTGCTCCGCAATGGGAGAGGCCACAGCAGTGAGAGGCCCGCGTACCGCAAAAAAAAAAAAAAAAAAAAAAAAAAAAAAAAAAGAAGAAGAAGAAAAAAGTACACCCATTGCTTAACTTAGACCCTCTGAGTACTGTCCAGTTCTCCCAATCCTTAAAATACCTACTCCCCACATCCCGAGTGGAACTCTTACATCCCAACTAAGCAGACTAATTATAGGGACCAGTTAAAAGACGAAAAGCCTAATTCACTCTGAAAAGGATGGTATCAATTAGCTAGTGCTAGAATAATGCTAAACTATGAAACACTCCCCAAACTCAGTTCTTAAAAGAACATCTGTTTGTTCTCTCGCACCTGCGACTTGGCTGGGGCAGCTCACCTGGGCTGGGCTTCGTGGGGCACATTGCCTCAGCCATGGACGCCGCTGGGTCTGCCTCCGTATGTGTTCCTCCCAGGCTGCAGAGGCAGCAGTTACCTAGAGAAAGTGCATCTCCCTGAGATGGCAGAGTGAAGAGAACACGCCCAGTCACACAAGTGCTTTCCAGCCCTTGATCACATCAGGTCTCTTAACGTCAGATTGACTAAAGCAAGGCCACACCTGAAACCAAAGGTCAGGGAAATATGATCTGCCCATGAGGGTGAAGGTGGCTGGGAATGAATAGTTCTGGACGAAAATCTGATCCCCCACCAGGATGCAATAGAATCCTGTCTATTACAGCTTGTGAAGCTAGTTGGGGGTAATAAACATACTACCTCAAGCAAGATTACTGTGAGAGGAAGCAGAATCCAAACTCAACAGAGTGGCAACTCCAATACTGCTGAAAATTCCCATCGTGCTCTAAGTGAGAGGTTGCGAGGTTTGCCCTAAAAGGGCTTCTTCTTTCTTTCTAGACGTCATGTCCAGAATGTCAATAGCAGCCCCCAGGTGAGCAATGGCACCTGACTTACGATCGTGTGGACCAACTGCTTAAACCTGCAAATCACGGAGAGACCCAACAGAAAACACATCATTCAGCCATTCATGAATTTTCTACCAGAGTATTACTTCTGATTCAAATAACAGCATAAATATTTAACCTCTTGCTGTGTAGAAGTGATTTCATATTCAGCTTCAACTGTTATTAATCATTATTTGATAGAACTCTGGTTTTAACTTCCAGATTTGAGGTTAGTAACCTTCTGACATACACACATTAGCTTCAGAGCTTGGCTCCAATGTTGAGGCTCTAGAGAAGTTTTCTCATAAAAAACCTTTGCCACTGACTTGCAATTTGCCTTTTCCTTCTGTCTACTGTGCTAATAACACTGTTCCCTCTTCCATTGCCTTAATGAAAAGTTTTTATACAGGACTGCGAAGTGTCAATCGCAGAGAGGCTCTTGGAACAGCGTTCTAAGGGGGTTTTAGGTGTGTTGCCGACCTTTTAAAGTAGATGAGATTTCAAATAAAAATCCAGTTTTCTGGCTTTTCTTTTTTTTAAATTTCTTTTTAAAAATTTTTATTGGAGTATAGTTGATTTACAATGTTGTGTTACTTTCTGCTGTACAGCAAAGTGAATCAGTTATACATATATTCACTCTTTTTTAGATTCTTTTCCCATATTGGTCATTACAGAGTATTGAGTAGCGTTCCCTGTGCTATACAGCAGGTCCTTATTAGTTATCTATTTTATATATAGTAGTGTGTATATGTTGGTCCCAACCTCCCAGTTTATCCCTCCCCCACGTTCTCCCCCTGGTATAACCACAAGTTTGTTTTCTACATCTGTGACTCTACTTCTGTTTTGTAAATCAGTTTGTTTGTACCATTTTTTTAGATTCCACTTAAAAGCAATAGCATACGATATTTGTCCTTCTCTGACTTACTTCACTCAGTATGACAATCTCTAGGCTTTTCTTTTTTTTTTTTAACATCTATATTGGAGTATAATTGCTTTACAATGGTGTGTTAGTGTCTGCTGTATAACAAAGTGAATCAGCTATATGTATACATATATCCCCATATCCCCTCCCTCTTGCGTCTCCCTCCCTCCCACCCCTCCATGCGGTCACAGAGCACCGAGCTGATCTCCCTGTGCTAGTTGGCTGCTTCCCACTAGCTAACTATTTTATCTAGGCTTTTCTTGAAACTTGGAAAGATCTGGCCACTCGGGCTGCTTTCACAAGTTCTGACACCTGGCTGGGGCTGAACAATGCTGCCCCCTACAGGCCAGGTTTGCACCCTCCAGTTGGGCCCTTTTGCCTCCATTTCCAGAGCTGGCTTTGGCCCCTGGGGGCACGGCAGTAGTCACCCTGCTTTCCATCCTTGTACCGTCTTGGCATGAATGAAGGCCTTTCTCTAGTCTGTGTGATAGTTCTGTGCACAGTGTCCTCTCTGCCAGGAGAAGTGAAATTGATCTGTGTCTCCCCTCCGTCTCTTCTGCAGCTCACCCCGTATATCGTCCTAGGTGGGAAGAAGGCTGCTCTCCTGCTTCAGCATAAAAGCTTTCGGTGGCGCTTTTCAACCAGAAAACTGTCTCCCTGGTCATCATCCAACCCCCCCCCCGCCCCCCTCTCTGTGGCCACTACATCTCAGTTTTGCATAGAACACCCAAGTCTCTAAAGAATTATTCTCTACCCCAGGGCCTCCAATTTACAAAAAACAACTTCTTCAAGTCTCAGGTTTTCTTCAGAAGACCTTTGGAAAACCACAATTTTTAATTAAAATTATATAATAATTTAATTAAAATTATATAATAATTTTTACACACCATTTTCAGAAGGGAGTTTTATTCTCCCTAAGGAAGGGCCTACAATCCCTCTTTGTGACCCTTCATGGTTTCTTCAAGCTTTAAAACTCAAGGCTTCTTTTAACTAATTTTCCAAAACATTCCAACTCTCTACCCAAGGATCTCAAGGTGGACCCAAGAACAACGATAAATATGTGAGCTGCACACCTCAGCTGCTAACTAAATTCTCCCTTAATCACAAAGCGAAAGACCAAATCGATGTAATTTCAAGGGAGAATAAAACAGACCGCGAAAGGTTAGCATTCGGCCTTGCTTAGAAATGGAAGCAATTCTTTTTCTTCTGTCTTGTCTGTGAAAGAACGCACGTGCGTATGTGGCCTCGGCTGTCCATTGCTGCGTCCCTCAAAGGAACCCTGGGAGCAGTTCCAGAAACTCCCTGAACCACACCGACACGGAAGCCCCCAGACTCGTCCCAAGCAAAGGCACAGTTTAGGCAGAATAGACTTAATCTAGCTGTTTAGACACAACCCGTGCTCCTGAAAAATCTATTTCTGGCTCTAGGCTTCATTATAAATGTCAGGACACGATATAGTTATGGTTTAAAAGGCACTTGCACTAGAAGTCCTTCTTCCCAGACACTTGCAGTTTTTTGAATAAATTACCCTTTGGGATGAAATTTCTCCTCAGCATGAAGGTAAATTGGTATGGAATGCTTAACAAAATCCAGGTTTTGTCCTCTTGGCCGGACGCAATACCAGCATAAAGGAAATGAATGATTCCTTACATTAGAATCTCAGGGGCATTCATTGCCAGGGTCATGGTAGGACACCTGTTTATCTGGTCTCAGTATTTGCAGACGCGTGAATTTTCTTATTAGTCTAAGTAGTAAGTTAAAAGCGGGGGTAACGAAGAGAGAAGGGAGAGAGAAGGAGAAGGTCTGCCTCTGTGACCCTGGTATATACATGGTCATGGACCTTCTCCCCTCACGAGGGCGGAGGTTGGGACCCAAAGGTCAAAGGCTGTTTTCTGTGAGGTCAACGTTAAAGCAGGGAATCCTCTACCTTTACGAGTAGCAAGGGATGCTGAGAGCTGAAGGGCCAGCTAAGCAAAAGGATGCAAGGGCAAAAGCCAAAGTTCAAATACCGGCTCCAGGAGAGCAGGGAGAGGATCGAGGTCTGGAGCCTGGGGTCGCGAGTTGAGTTTACTGGCAATGAAACCGGAACGAATCCTGACAGGTAAAGAGCTGATGAGGCGGGAGGGGCTGTCTTGGGCGGTCTTCCTCAGCCTGCCAGGAGACGCTGAGTTCAGCGATGCTTTCGAGAAAGGTCACCAGCCATGTGGAGAGTGTAAACCATGAGGCCAGTGATTTCAGGGACGGTTTCCAGGACCTCGCCGTGTTAGCTGGAAATGCAAATGCCTGGACATCAGTGTCATTGACGTGACCTGAACATCTCGTCTGTCCCATGTGTCAAAACCCAGCGTGGATGCTTGGGGGCAGGTGGCCTGCTACGCAATTGCCTAGTTACACAACTGCTTCATTTCTTGGTTTTGATGGCAAACAATTAGTAACCGCGATTGTCTCATATCAGCCCGAGTACGTGCTTTGAATTAAGGAAGGGTTTTGTTGAGAACTTGAATGATTGGAAAACCCAGGGCTGTGTCTGGCTTCCCGACCGAGTGGGTGTGGAGAGATGGGTTGCAGTGGCTCTGTCTTGCCCCCAGCAGTGTGTGAAGGGCTCCTTTCTGCCAACAGAGGAGATTCCTCCTGCCACCCCGGGGGGCTCTCATTTCCTCTATATTCTGTCTCCTGGCTTCCCTGCATGTGTGGGTGAGCGGTAAGTGCCTTTGACACTGTGTGAGGAATGAATCTCTAAGGCTTTTAAAAACCACCCAGCGAACAAGGAAAAGTTGTCTTTCTCACCCTGATAGAGACTTTCTAACTTTTAACAAGGTATCAAGTTAGAAAATGGGGTGTATTTTGAGCCACCACGCTAGAAACGAACAACCACAGATTTCTCCTGGTACATTTATAGCCCAAATAGACCCTTCCAATCCCCAAGCATTATGTAAACGTTGACTTACTGGATCTTTGCAATCCTTGCAGGATGTGGGAAAGGCAGCCCCTATTAAGTCTCTGCCCCTGCAGGGTCCAAACTCCAGTTAGAAGATTCCACAGCTGAACTGAGCTCAGACAATAACTGAGCG
The DNA here is from genome assembly GCF_964270905.1 of Leucopleurus acutus. Lineage (NCBI taxonomy): Eukaryota > Metazoa > Chordata > Mammalia > Artiodactyla > Delphinidae > Leucopleurus > Leucopleurus acutus. The sequence goes on from NC_139153.1 coordinate 101,399,674, forward strand.
TCTTGCCAAAGGAGCAGGGAAAGGGGTTGGCCGGCAGGTACTCCCATAATTACAGCAGAAGTCGTCTTTAAAATAGGGACCATTTGAGCCATATTCTTGTGAGAACGGGGCAATGATGTTGGTGGAAGCATTTAGCTGCCTCTTACTTTAAAAGGCTATCTAGAACAATTCAGGGTAGAAAATAACTTGAGATTCTTTTTTCCAAGTAAGATGTTTATTATTTTCAGCATCAAGTTGCCAAAGATGCTATAGCAATGACAGCCAGTCCTGCTAAGGTATGAATGTTTCTGTCCCCACAAAATTCATATGTTGAAATCCTAACCCCTGAAGGTGATGGTATTAGGAGAGAGGCCCTTTGGGATGGACTGAAATCATGAGAGTGGGGCCCTCATGAGTGAGATTTATGCCTTATAAAAGAGACCCCGCAGACAGCCCTAGCCCTTTCCTCCAAGGGAGGGTGCAAAGAGAAGTCTGCAACCCAGAAGAGGGCTCCCACCAGAACCAGACCCGCTGGCAGCCTGATCTCGGACTTCCAACCTCCAGAAATGTGAGACAGAAATTCCTGTTGCCTAAAAGCCACCCAGTCTGCGGCATTTCGTTTAGTAGCTGCGAGGACTCAGGCATGCGCCTTGGAGGGTAACTACTGCCGAGCCGTGTTAGCAGGGCGTGTGCGGCCGTAACTTTTCCTAGCTGTCCGCCAGGGTTCAGGCCACGGGGTGAAGCTCATTCAAGGACCAAGGTCTTAGTTTTGTCAAGTGACAGAGTTCACACTGCCTGGGGAAGAGGCATGTGAGAAGCCCCACGTCCTCCATGGCGATGACCCCAGGAGCTGGGGCTGGAGGGAATGACCTGCCACAGCCCTTCTCTGTCCCTCACCATGTGGGAGGGGTTCGGACCATTTTACAAGGGTCTCCCTTGGTTCCTAATTAGCACTCTAGTTCCCTTGCTGGAATGGCCATGACACCATGACCAGTCCTGAAAGGCGCTTGGGGAAGAGATCCTGCTTAAGTCACACCCCAGCGAAGAACAGCCCTTGGGTCTGCCTTCACACCGGCTTCGCTCCTTACCTGATCTCAAAGAACACGAGCATCAGAGAAGCCAAAGGTCCTCGTCTTAATCTCATTCAACAAACTTCTGCTGAAACTGTATATGTCAGAATCCATCCATCGTTAGTACTTGATCACAGACTGAAAGGGGAATGGCTGGGAGGAGGGGGATTTGAAAATGACTAACCCACGGTGGCTGCTTTCACGGAGCTTACAACGAGATGGAGAAACATCACGTGCCACTTACCTGTCAGGTGACTGTAAGCCTGAATATGTGGCCCCAGGTTTATACGAGAGCCTGTCGGGGGCTTGTCATCTGCTGGGAGATGAGGGTTACACCAGTGAAATCCACCTGTGCTTCTGCAGTTACCAGGAATTCCATGCGGGGCTGGCTGCTTTGGGGAACTGTTCTAATACCTTAGTAAAGCATGCCAGATACACTCCCGGTCCTCTTAATCCAAAGAAAGCTGTTCTTTAGCTATAAGTTTTGTTTCGTTTACTTTTGATCACCATGGAGGGAACGTCTACATAAGGCAAACATCCCTGGTGTACGATTCCATGGCACCTGTGCACCAAGGCATTGGCTGACTTGTGATTGGCTCCGGTGTGGTCCCCAGTGAATTTAGGAACACGACTTAGTGACTCATGTTCAGCCTCACCAGCAATGAATAAGAGCTGGAGGGAGACAAAGCCAGGCAGGACCACCAGGACCTTTAGGCCAGAGCCCTGGGCACCCATTTCGCATGGGCTTGGTGAGGCAGGATCTGGACGCCGCAGAGAGGGATGTGAGGAGTGGGCTCAGAGGTGGTGGGGAGGTGAGGGAGGCTGTATCGGAGGGTGGTGAGTCTCGGTGTTTCGTCATTCCCCTTGCAGAGGCTGGGGGCTGGGCGGGGGACTGAGCGTTCGCGAGTGTGAAGGGAGCCTCGGGGCCCAGCCTGGGTGTGGGAGTTGGAGAGAGCTGAGCTTTTCCAAATAAGAATCTAGGAGAAAATGAGTTTGCAGAAAGGGCTGAGTTTTTCTTTTCTTTTTTTTTTTTAAAAATATCAATTAATTTGGTGGTGCCAGGTCTTGGTCGCGGCAGGCGGGCTCCGTAGTTGTGGCATGCGAACTCTTAGTTGCGGCATGCATGTGGGATCTCGTTCCCTGACCAGGGATCAAACCCAGGCCCCCTGCATTGGGAGCGCAGAGTCTTATCCACTGCGCCACCAGGGAAGTCCCATGAGTTTTTAGACAAAAGGGTGCCCAATCCACACTTCAGGAACGGCTTTATGGGGGCAGGGAGGGGCTGAGGTCCTCTGGCTAACTGGGTCCTCGTGGTCAGTACAGTAGCTGCTCTCACGGGTCAGGGGGCGATTCACAAACAGGACTAATTCAGAGGAGCAGGGGCCAAGGTGCGAGGAAAATGAGCCCACCTCGCCCAGGACAGCTTGGGGAGGACGCAGGGCCCCCTCTACAGGGGCCCCTCCCCTGCGATCTGGGACGCCCCACGTGTGCCTGATGTTCTGCCCTGGCCGTGGACCTTTTCTGACTAAGAGCTGGCAGGACGCACTTAGGAGTAACTTCTCTGCTTCTCAGATGCAAAACCGGAAGGCAGACCGGCCTGCTTGGGGCCATCCTGAGGGGAGGACTCCCAGCAGAGCCTCGGGTACACGGGAAACCACCCTTCTCAGACGCATCCCATGGCTGACAGAGGCTGGGAGCATCCCCGGGTCCTGCCTGGGGACCTGCACGGGCTTCCAGGGAGACTGCTGGGGCGTTTGTCCAAAGCCATCCCGCGGGATGTCCCTCCCCCGAACCGTGTGCTCCCTTCCTTTCCAGTCCCTCACCTGCAGAAACGTGGGTTTCTCACGGGTCTTTCCAGCATTTCTTTTTAGGAGGATTGTTCAGAGGGAAGGTGCTCATTAGGGGGTGTGTGCGCATTGGCTTCATCTGTGTTTGCCCTATTTTCACGCTGCCTCTTAGGCCCTACATTCTAGGGACAGGAGCTGTGTCATTTCCAGATAAATTGTCAGTGTGCCCTGAGGTGCAGGCAGCCCGGAGCCGTGGGCCCGGGAGGGAGAGGTGATGCCAGTGCCCCGCGTGCGGGGGCACCGGGGCTGCAGGAGGTACAGTCACCTCTCACGGGCATGAAGGCCCCCCGGGGCACAGCCTTGCTCCCCACCCCCCACCGAGCCGGGGCTGAGCCAAGTTCTGGCCCCGCACAGGACGTAACTAAAGCACCTGGGGGAGAGCTGTCTATTTCTACGCCACCCAAAGGAAGGGAGAAGAGTCCTAGTCGGACTCGCTCCGTCATGCAAACACAGATCTCTCGAGCAGCCTTTACCTTCTAGCTTCCGGGGAAAAGCAGTGCCTAGGCGTGGTACAGTCTCTCTCATCTGGAGCTTATACTCTTGCAGACTTTAAAGGACTAGTTAGACAATTTGCTGTTTTTTACAGTTATTAGTAGGGATATGAGGAGGTACAGGAATACGCGACAGCATATGAAAGGCTGGCCTCACGTGGGGCGTCTGTGAAAGCTGCTCGAGGGAGCTACTGCCTTTCATTACATCTAAGATGTCTCCCACTGTAAGACACACCACTGTTCTACGTACACTAAGAAAGGAAAGTAACACCTCCAATTAAATAGGACATGAGGCTCTCTTACGGCTTAGAATTTTTATTTTTAATTTGACATAGATTTTTATTACATGTCAGTGTGCATAACTAAGAGAGAAAATATAACTAAAACAGATTCTTAAGGAACTACTAACATGTCTTCATCTTCAGAGCCCATCTCTTCCGAATCACCTTCAACCAGAGCTGATGTCTATGCTTCTCCACGAGTTATCATCCTCTGTGTCACCAAGCGCGTTGGTGACATGATATTTCTTAAAAGAATGTGTAAGAGAGTGAAAGGCTCTTGTTACTCGCCCTTACGCCAAGTATGCAACCACGTAGCCCTGGCGTATTTTTGACTCTCGCTCGGGGGCTGCCGCTAAACAGATCTGATCCGCCATTTCCCCAACCCGACACCACAACTACTAGCTCCTAGGGGTTAAAAGAGTCCATGACACTGTGGTGGAAACAAAAAAAGTAGCACAGAAATTCTTCCCTTGAAGAGATTTTAATCTCATCAGGGAGCAAGATAGCATCCCCTAAACAATAACAATACACGATGATGAGTTAGAAGAGCTGGATGCCTGTATCAGAAAATCAATACCACAGGAGTTCAGAAGAATAATCAGTTTAGTCCCAGAGGAAGTAAGGCACGTGTCAAGCTAAGTGCAGGCGTCAGCAATTTTTTTCTGTCGAGGCCCAGATAGTAAATACTTTAGGCTTTGTGGGTTGTAGGGTCTCTGTCGCAATGACTCAATTTTGCCATTGTAGTGTGAAAGTAGCCAAAACAATACATAAACAAATGAACATTCCTCTGTTCCCATAAAATTTTATTTACCAAAAAAAAAAAAAAAAGTGCTCATACTGTGTCCCTCATCCGCTGCCTAGCCTGTAGCCCCGTTCTGCAAGTCCGGATGCTGGCGCTGTTGCTGGGCGCACGCACACAGGCAGCGGGCAACTGTGTCCCAGCTGCTGCCAGCAGAAGCCAAGGCACCCCCATGTGAGGCACCCCAATTTCAGAGATGTTACCACACGGAACGCATCTTTTTTTTTTTTTTTTTTTTTTTTTTGCGGTACGCGGGCCTCTCACCGCTGTGGCCTTTTCCGTCGCGGAGCACAGGCTCTGGACGCGCAGCGGCTCAGCGGCCATGGCTCACGGGCCCAGCCGCTCCGCGGCACGTGGGATCTTCCCGGACCGGGGCACGAACCCGCGTCCCCTGCATCGGCAGGCGGACTCTCAACCACTGCGCCACCAGGGAAGCCCGGAACGCATCTTTTAAAAGCAATGAAACACGGTAAATAGTTTCTAAGATTATGTTTTGAGGATGAGCAAGGACTAGCTGAGCAAAGGGAGTGGGGGAGGAGCTGTCCTGAGGGAGCACGCAGAGTTGGGGGGCGCAGGTGCGTTCCAAGAAATTAAAAATACGGCGAGGCTGGTGCCCACGACAGAGGAGAGACAGGTGGGAAGTGAACTGACAGGCAGGGCTTGTCTCTACCTGTGCAAGGCCTCACAAGTCTCCTTAGGGATATGGAATTTCCCCCTAAGAGCAAGGGGAAGCCCTTAAAAAGTTTCCAGCAGGAAGTGGAAACAGGAGGGAGAGAGGGAGGCGCATGAGAGGAAACGTAAGACCTTTCCATTTAGAATCTGAGGATGGGCTGCGGGAGGCCCGAGTGGAGGTGGAAGGTCAAGCAGAGGGCCTGGCAGTGACCCCATGGGAGAGCAGGGGGGCTTTGTGATTGGAATTTGTGGCTCTATTCACGACTGACTGGATGGGAGGTGGTGAGAGGGATGGAGGAGTCCAGGTCGCCTCCCAGGGAACCTCCTGGCAGCAGGGTGACTCACTGAGTCAGCAAACACGGCAGGGGGGCCAGTTTGGGGATGGGAATAACACTGGTTAATACTGGCCACGTGGCATCTGAGGTAGCCCTGAGACCTCCAGGTGGAGACCTCGTGTAGGCAAGAAGACAGATGGGTCTAGAGCTCAGAGACTGGGTGTCTAGGCTGAAGAAGTGCACCGGATCCCCTGGTCAGGGAACTAAGGTCCCACAAGCCACACGGTGCAACCAAAAAAAAAAAAAAAAAAAATTTAAAAAGTCCAAACCAATATAACCACTTGGTAATAAATCATTCAAAATGAGACAGTGGACTTCAGAGCCTGATGTACCATTCAAGTAAAATTATAGAATTTAGTTCAGAAGACTGTGTAACATTTATGGGGGAAACGTGCGCCTTGTTTTCTCCTCTGAGTCTGTTTTCAATTCTTGAACTGAACTCTCCAACGTTCTGTATCAACTCTCTGGAACGTGTGTCCCTCGTGTCCTTTTCTGATGAAATGTCATGAGTTGCCCTTTGACATTCAGCATTTGCCAGCCTTGGCACCGAAAGGCTTTTCCTTTGTTCACTGTAACACAGTTCTCCTTTTCCTAAAGTCAGATTTCAGATTCTCTTCCTGTGAGCCCAGAAAATGTATCTCTCTCACCCCTTCCACCCTGATTTTGAGTTTGTGGGCTTGAAAGTGATGTTGTGGGAACCAAGCAAAGGAGCCGGAAATCAGAACAGATGGATTGATTCAGCGCTCCCCTCCTCTCCTCCTGAAACGTCTTCTTCATCCCTCTCAGCCTCGCTAAACCCTCCTAACGCTTCAAGGTCTGCATTGCTCGTTCCCTCAGAAGGCTTACAGGAGTTCCCACATGCACCCTCCTAGGTTAAAACTTCTAAAAGTAAAAAGAACACATTTGGTCTCGTTCATCATTTCCCCAGCATCTAGCACTGTACTTGGCGATTGTCAGACACGAAAGAATATATGCTGAGTGAACGGATGGCTTTAAATGAATGGATAGGTTCGGGGTGCTTCGCCCATCTCCAGCAACTGTGAAACAACAGACAGGGCGGAAAGGAAGAGAGAGTCATTCTTCCCAAAACACACACCATCTATAGCACATAATTCAGCAATTAAGTGCATTGAGTGCTCGTTTGACAGCACACAGAATCAGCAGTGTTTGTTTCTGTGTCACTTTGACAGCAATTCTAACTCATCTGACTGACTTAGAGGCGATAATAATCACAAATGACAGCGTCTACAATGGCCTCGCCCAAAACATAAAGTGATCTTTGTTTTCTGGAATTAATGAGCATTGAGGTAGGATAAACTTTGCATTTTCCTTCTCTTGTTTTGTTGTCGTAATAGTATTGTATTATCTGTTGGGCTCCACGACATTTGGTCTACATGGCATCACCTTGTGAAGAACATGCATACTGGGTGTGATAGGTAGACTAACGCCCCTCTTCCCCAAAGATGTCCAGAACCTGTTATGTTACATGGGAAATGGGAAATTAAGGCTGCAGATGGGATTAAGCTTGCTAATCAAGTGACTTTAAAATATAGGAGATTATCCCGGATTATCCAGGTGGCCCAGTTTAATCACAAAGGTCCTTTACATGTGGAAGAAGGAAGCAGAAGACTCAGTGTCCTGGTGATGCAGTGTGAGAAAAACTCAACTGGCCAGTGCTGTCTCTGAAGATGGACAGACCATGAGCAGAGGAGTGCAAAGCAGCCTCTAAAATCAGAAACGGCAAGAAAGTAGATTCTCTCCCAGAGCCTCCAGGGGGAAGGCAGCCCTGCCAACACCTTGATTTCAGCCCAACAAGACCCTTTTTGGAATTTTGATCCCCAGAACTGCAAGATAATAAATTTGTGTTGTGAGCCACTACATGTCTGGTCATTTGTTACAGCGGCCATAGGAAAGTGCTACACTGAGGTTCTCAATAAAATAGACCAGAAGGGGGTACAGATGTGCTTTACAATTTATCAGAAAAGGTACAATGAAAGCATTTATTTTTCTCATTTTGTCCATCTGTGTGTATTTTTTCTCTCCAACCATTCCTCATTGGCAGAGATTGGGACCTATGCTTTTTCAGGATTCAACACAGAGTGACATCACACCATAGAAGGTGGCCAGGAAACAATGGTGGGTTAGAAATACGCAGTGGAGAGCAAATGTGTTCAATGACTCCGTGAAACCGAATGAAATTGGTGTTCTTCCAGGAACTTTTTGGTAGTAAAGGGAAAGCTCACAACCCGAAATAGAGTGATGACAGAAGCGATGCCCTCCTGTTGCCTAGAAGCTTGGGGTCAGGAGATGTCGCAGGAAGGTCCAGGGCTCCACGGCGGGGAGTACACGGCTGGCGTGGCCCTTGACAGCGCGTCCCATTAGTTTCTAGCTCTTCTTCCACCTGGTCTTTAGCAGAGCCGGCAACGGGTAACTGCGTCTAACAGATGTGCATTTCTGCTCATCGATTCTTCTGTTTGCAGACGTGTCCAGGAACAGAGAGCATCAGAAGGTGGGCAGGGGAGGGACAGCCAAAGGCGGTAATGAGCCTGGGCTATTTTAAAACTTTGGGAATTGGTGCCGGATGGTCAAGAATAGGCACGAGGGCTTCCCTGGTGGCGCAGTGGTTGAGAGTCCGCCTGCCGATGCAGGGGACGCGGGTTCGTGCCCCGGTCCGGGAGGATCCCACATGTCGCGGAGCGGCTGGGCCCGTGAGCCATGGCCGCTGAGCCTGCGCGTCCGGAGCCTGTGCTCCGCAACGGGAGAGGCCACAGCAGTGAGAGGCCCGCGTACCGCAAAAAAAAAAAAAAAAAAAAAAAAAAAGAATAGGCACGTATTTTATATAAAATCCACACCTAAAAGAGACTATTTTCCAGAGGGAAAAAGAAGTATTAGCAAACTCAGGGTTTCATGAAAACTTGAATAAAGTTTCACTTGTCTTTTCAAAGCATTAGTTCATGAGCCCAGACACTTTTTCTGAAATGAAAGCTAGTGCAACTCAAACACACTCGTGGGCACTTGTTTGCTCATAACTGTACTGTTCGCTACCGTAACCTGAGATTGTTGGAAAGATTACCTGAATTAGTGTTTGCAAAGTGTTCAAACAGTGCCAGGCACATGGAAGAACTGTGTGGGCGTTACTGACCATTATTGTTGAATCAAAGTAAACCACCTCCTTAGAACTCTGAGACAAATATAAAGCACAGCTCTTTCTGTCTCTTTCCATCTATGCAATGACACACCAGAGCTTAAGGAATGATTTGGTGGGTCCAAGTTGACTCTATGCAACATGCAAGCCCAAAAGAAATCACAGGAGCTATGTAAGTTAAGTCCCTCGTAGAGGTGGGGCAGCGGCAGGGTTAGAGCCTCACTGAGCAGCCCAGCTCAGCCACTAGCAATGCCACATCAGGAAGCCACGTGGCTGGAGGGGGAGGGGACTCTCTATGCATCTGTCTGTGCATCCTGCACGGCCTACAAGGAGGCCAGCTCCAGTCCTGATAAATATCTGTTGAGTGAATGAGCTGGGCAGGTCACACACACACACACACACACACACACACACAGCCTCCATGTCCCATTCTGTAAAAATAAAAAATTTTTTAAAGTGAACCTCAATTGTTTCTAGAGACCATCCCAGTGCCTTCTTACTAATTTTTTTCATAAAAAAAGATCAATAATCTTTTAGAGGAAAGATTATATAGAAAAATAATAGGGAAATCTGTGTTTATAAAGCAAAAGCAAATGAAAACAAGGTCACCCGCACCTGTTCCTCTCCCAATTGCCTCTTCCTTTAGCTTTCAGACTTTAGGGGACAGCACATGACAGTGAGTGATGTATTAAAGAAAATAATTACAACTATTTTAGATCACGTTCTCTGGGAATGTTCCCTCCCCTGAGGAAGAGATCGGTATGTCGGAAGTATTTTGTGGCGTGATCTCAGGATGCACATGCAGAGGAGTAAAGAAAGCAGGATTTGGGAGAGGAAGGAGTTGAACTGCTGGGCAGTCACGTTAAAGGCCCCAGTCAAACCACCGAGAGCCCAGGCATGGTCCTTCCGAGCTGTCGGGGCTGGAAGCATGCGGGCTGTGCTTTCACATCTCCCATTGCCCAATCTTGACCAGTCATTGGACCTGATTGCCCCGGAGGAGGGACATGGCCTTGGGGGAGGTAGCTGTCCTTGACTGAGGACATTTCCCGGAGAAAAACACAGCCACCTCCCCCGCAGGGGCTGTGGAAATGAGACCATCAGGCCTTGTGTTGGTCATCTGTTGCCGTGTAACAAACCACCACTCACTTAGCATCTTAACACAGCACACGTTCATTAACTCACTGTTTCTATGGCTCAGGGCTCTGGACACAGATTCATTGGATGCCCTGGTGAGGATCCCACAGGCTGCAATCAAAGTATTGATTGGGCTGCATTTCCACCTGGAGCTCCACTGGGGAAGAACCCACTTCCAACATCATTCAAGTTGGTGGCAGAACTCACTTCCCTGTGGTTGTATGACGGAGGCCTGATTTTTGCTGGCTTTTGCTGGAGGCAACCCTCAGTCCTAGAGGTCGCCTGCAGGTCTGAGAAGTGGCCCATGTTCCCTGCCACGTGGGCCCCTCCCACACAGCCAGTTTCCTCGTGAAGCCCACAAGGAGCCTCTCAGCTCAGAGAGGCTGGTGCCTCTTTCAATGGCATTAACCTGATTAACTCAGGCTCACCCTTTGCATTAACTCAAAATCAGCTGATTTGAGGACTTTAACTATCTCTCAAAATCCCTTGACTTTTGCTATACCAGGGGCTAGAAGCAAGTCCCAAGGCCCACCCACACTCCAGGGGAGGGGATTATGTAGGTAGGGCATGAACGTCATGGGGCAGGAATCATGGGGAGCACCTTGGGGTCTGCCTGCCATAGTCCGCAAGGGGGAACCTTGGTGGTTCACTACCTATTCATTATAATAACTCAGACTATAAAATTCGGTAAATAAGATTCTCCCAGTGCCGAGCGGTTTTAGGTTTTAGACCCGTTTTGCAGGCAGTTTTCACTCTTTGGGGTTCTCACAGCCCACAGAGGCAGTACCAAGGTCTCCATGGTAGCAGAGGACATTACCCAAATCTGTATTTATTACCGGAAAAGTTGCAACTGGGTGAGCATTGGCATAGCCAATTGTGGAATTGTGGCGTAACCACATTGTGGAATTCCATGCGCACCTGTGGGGTGACATTTGTCAAGACTGACAGCTGTGTTTATGCTGCAAGGGAGTGGTTAGTCTCTCCAATCCGAATCTTCCGCCGAACGTCTAACCACTCATCAGTGGCCGGACTGTCAGACGAAATCATGGCTAAGTTTGCTTGTAAGAGTCAACAGGAAAGTGTTCCCTTTGTCAAGTGAAAATGGCAAGAGAATTCAGAAAAAAATCTTTCCTAAACTGTATAAATTCAGTGTCATAAAAACAATCTGTGTGTAGGTTACACTTACAGGTTTTTATGTTTTAATAGAAGCAGAGTAGAGGGAGACATAAAAATTGATCTGAAGATGCAGGACAGACCCTTGCAGGAACCCCAAACTACCAATAACAGCCCTGGAATTTTGGTGTGCCGCCAATCCCAGCCACTGACAAACCCAAATGGAGAAAACTGTTCCAGGCAGGAAGGGAACTATCTGTTTAATTCTCTGTGGATCTCATTGCTATCTCATTGTCAGTTAATGCTTCCAGGTAAGTACAACACCTACTCACCCTCATTTTACGGAAAAGGAAACCAGTTTTGCCTTCTTGTGGTTCAGAGTCTACTGATGGCCACAATAAACCCATAGATCCAGGAAGCACAGTAAACTCCAATCAGGAAAACAGAAAGAAAACTACACCAAATCACATCAGAATCAAAATTCAGAAAAACTGTGAAAAAGAGACAATTTTAAAGGCAGCCAAAGAAAAAAGACATGTTTTATGGAGGGAGTAAGAAAGCTAAGAATTAAAACAGATGTTTTGTCAGAGACAGTGCAAATCAGAAGACAGGGAGATGGTATTTTTCAAGTTCTGAAAGAAAATCTGTCAAACTAGAATTCTATATCTCGTGAACATATTTTTCAAAAATAAAGAGTAAAGATTTTTTCAGACAAACAAACAAAAAAGTGAGAGACTGGCACCAGCAGACCTACGCTACAAGAAAAGTGCAAAGGAAGTTTCACTGTTTCATTATAAGAAAAGGAAGTCTTTCAGGGTGAAGAGAAATGATGCCAGATGAAAACTTGGATCTGCACAAAGGAAAAGAGAGCCCCCAAAATGGAAAATGTGGGGAAATATAAAAGACACTTTTTCTTGTTTTTAGGTTTCTTTAAACTCTCTCTGTTCCAATAAGTGGTGTGAATTCTGTCTCCTGGCTGAACTCTGGCTGGATCAGCCACCTTATTTCTCTTCCCAAGTCTGTCCCATCACCAGAACTACGCCATGACCTTCCCCTCTCATGGCTTCCCATTGTTCTTAAAAAACTACAGGGACATCCCCGGCGGTCCAGCGGTTAAGACTCCACGTTTCCACTACAGGGGCCGTGGGTTCGATCCCTGGTCGGGGAACTAAGATCCAGCATGACTCACGGTGTGGCCAAAAACCAAACCAAAACAAAAACAGAACACTGCAAGGCAAGAGAAACTACCTTCTGTTGAATGCCTACCCTAACGCACACGCTGCTCTTCTCACAGCATTTTCCTTAAACTCGAATTTCCTTACCGTCTCTGATGTGACCCCTGCCAGGCTCTCTAGCATCAGCTCCCACCCCTGCCTACTCACCATCCTCTAAATCCCCACAGCCTTTGGGTTCCGCAGAAACACCAAGTCCATTTCCACCTTTCATACTTGCTCGTCCTGCCCTGAATGCTCTTCCCCCGGATATATGCATGGCTCACTCCTTATCAGCACTGTTTGAATACCACTGCTTCAGAGAGATTGTTCAACTTCCCATCAAAGTCAGGAACCCCCGTATTCCTTTCCCATGACCATCAGCACAGGTCAGTTGCCATTCTGTCACCCTGTTCCGTCTCCTGGGAAGAGGTAACAGAGGTGGGAGCTGGTTGCAGCAACAAAGTCGTTTGTGCCAAGGAAGCCTCCACAGAGAGGAAGTAAGGCAGGCGATTCTCACAGGGTAACAGCGAGGGCGGAGATCATCGACACCTCTTCTCTGAGAAATTATTTTTTTATCGAAGTAGAGTTTATTTACAACGTTGTGCTAATTTCTGCTGAACAGCAAAGTGACTCTGTTATACATATATATATGAATATTCTTTTTTATATTCTTTTCCACTATGGTTTATCCCAGGACATTGAATATAGTTCCCTGTGCTGTACTGTAGGACCTTGTTGTTTATCCATCCTGTATATAACAGTTTGCATCTACTAACCCCAAACTCCCCCTCCAGCCCTCCCCCACCTGCCTCCACCTTGGCGACCACGAGTCTGTTCTCTATATCTGTGAGTTGGTTTCTGAGAAATTATAACGAGGCTGAAACAGAAGGGGCCAGAGACTGTGAAAACGTCCTGGGGTAGATGCTGCATGTGACAGTCCTACACACAATGCGATTTATTAAGTGGCCTTTTTAAGAGTCCAGCATGGTGGTGAGAGCGTTTAATTGTACTTAGGACTCGTCTGTCTTTTAACATGGAGAATTATGAGAGAGATTCACTTTTTTATAAAGAAGTGTTTTTTTTTTTAAAAAAGCAAAGGTAAATAAATACTATAGTAATTTCCTGGCTTTCTGAGTTTTTTAATTACTAAAAAAGCCTAACCCCAAACCACACTGAACACAGGTATCAGTTCATCACATGGCCATTGCTCTCTGTCCCCTAACCAGTGTGTGATCTAATTTCACAGAACCCACACACACAGCAACACTCTAAACAGCTCGTGGACTCAGAGTTTCTTTTATTTCTGCAGATCAGCTGGTTAATAAACACTCAGAGATGTTGTATCTTGAGGTTCTGTTTCTGGAGTGTTGCCAGGTCAGTTTCTGGAGTGTTGCCATCATTAGGAATTGGTGAGCTTTTGCAAGGGAGAATTTTATTGTACTCGAACACCATTCTGTTCTAAAGCTGGTGGGATATGAAAAAAAAATATGGTTGCTGGCTTCCTAAACTTAATATATTTAAGACAAAGATGCAAATTGTTGCATGACACAAAACCAGTGAATCCTCATCCTTAACCAGGCACCCATTACACTTAATCTGGTGGATTCTCTATTCAACTTGGAGTCAAAGAATAATATTATTAAAAGCATGTGTACAAAGCAAGTGTGGTTGGAGAGTTTAATTTATGATCTCTGAGAAAGAAGCATGGCTTACAAAGTGTAACATTGTTAGACTCTCAGAGAACAGAAACATCACGTTACAGGCAAATACAAGGACCACCAGCCAGACAGATTCTCCAGGCGCAGTTTATTCCGTGCAGTGGCACAAATGTGAGCATCCCTGATCCTTTCCAAAGATGTAAAAAGTCACCGAGATGAATAATTATAATGTAGAGAGACTTCCAAGGATGGTCATCAAGATGCCAACAACCAATGGACCTAGCTGATTTCTTCCTTCTTCCCTTCCTTCCTTCCTTCCTTCCTTCCTTCCTTCCTTCCTTCCTTCCTCCCTCCCTCCTTCCCTTCCTCCCTCCCTCCCTCCCTCCCTCCCTCCCTCCCTCCCTCCCTCTCTTCCTCTCTCTCTCTCTCTCTCATTTTATAAAATGTGAAACATTCCCCTCCTTAAAAACACAAATATTATAGAGAGGCCAGAAATAAACCCATGCGTATATGGTCAATTAATTTACAACATAGGAGCCGAGAATACACAGTGAGGAAAGGAGAGTCTCTTCAATGAGTGGTGTTGGGAAAACTGGACAGCCACGTGCAAATGAATGAGACTGAACCACTATATTACACCATATACAAAAATTAACTCAAAGTGGTTAAAAGGCTTGAATGTAAGACTTGAAACCATAAAATCATAGAAGAAAATAGAGGCAGTAAGAAGCTCGTTGATATCCGTCTTGGCAACGACCTTCTGGATCTGGCAACAAAAGCAAAAATAAACATGTGGGACTACGTCAAGCTAAAAGGCTTCTGCACAGCAAAAAGAAATCATCAACAAAATAAAGAGGCAAAACCTACTTAATGGGAAAAGTATTTGCAAATCATGTAACTGATAAGAGGTTAATATCCAGAATATATAAAGAATTCATACAGCTCAATAGCAAAACACCAAATAATCTCATGTTTTAAATGGACAGAGGATCCGAAAAGACATTTTTCCACCAGCAACATAGAGGGGACCAACAGGTACATGAAAGATGCTGAATATCACTAACTAGGAAACACAAATCAAAACCAAAACGAGCTATCACCTCACCCCGGTGAGAATGGCTGTTATCAAAAAGACAAGAAATAAGTGTTGGTGAAGAGGTGGAGAAAAAGGAAACCTTGTACACTTCTGGTGGGAACATAAACTGGTACAGCCACTATGGGAAACAATCTATGTCCATGCTTCTCTAAAAGCACGCTTTTCTTTTTTAACTATTTTTTTTTTAATTTACAGAAACTTGAGAATCAGAGAGGTTAAGAAATGGCTCCACGGCCACGGGTGGCAGTAAACAAGCTGGGATTGGGGGTCAGATAATCTGACCCGGGGGCAGTGGACAAGAGGATGGGCTGCCCAGATCTCCTTCAGGAACAAGGTACTCCCCAGCTGCTGGAAGTTCTACCCCAAGAGAGCCCTCCAGTGTCAAAGGTCACACATCCTTTCTGGGTGGCTCTTACCTGGAGGGAGGGTACAAAGGACTCCAGCCCTGTGGGCGCTATACCACAACTCGACTCCTTCCTCTGCCCAATTCTGCTTCTTTCCTCGCCCTTCCATGAGTGGGGGTCCCCAGACCCCTCCCTCAAAAACATGCTGCACAATAAACTCCAGCTCAGAGCTGGCTTCCCAGAGAATCCAACATGTGGCAATTGGTATCAGGAGTGGGTCATGAAAGCAGACATTAAGATGTGACAGTGGAGCTGGATCAGCTGCCACCAGACTGGCAATAAAAACCCCGTTGCTGGTTGCAGGTAGAGTCCAGGCACCCCAGCACAGATTGTTATAGCTTTCACCAGTGGTGAAACGGGATGGCCGGTCGGTGGGGGTGGGGGGGGATGCATTAGCTGGTGTGAAGCATCAGACGTATGAGAAATACAAGGGCATCATTGCTATAAGGACAGCAGAACTGGGGGGTTACCGCTGGAGTTAACTTCTGGAAGAAAATAACCAAAAGCTGATAGTGGTTAATCAGCAATTAAAAGCTAGGTTTGGGGATTCCCTGGTGGCGCAGTAGATAAGACTCCGCTCCCAATGCAGGGGACACGGGCTCGAGCCCCGGTCCGGGAAGATCCCACAGGCTGCGGAGCAACTAAGCCCGCGCACCACAACTACTGAGCCTGCGCTCTAGAGCCCACGAGCCACAACTACTGAGCCCGTGTGCCACAACTACTGAAGCCCGCGCATCCTAGAGCCCGTGCTCCGCAACAAGAGAAGCCACTGCAATGAGAAGCCCACGCACCGCAGCAAAGAGTGGCCCCCGCTCCCCACAACTAGAGAAAGCCCACGCACAGCAACAAAGACCCAACACAGCCAACAATTAATTAATTAATTTTAAAATATTCCTTTTTAAAAAGCTAGGTTTGGGCTTCCCTGGTGGCGCAGTGGTTGAGGGTCCTCCTGCCAATGCAGGGGACACGGGTTCGTGCCCCGGTCTGGGAAGATCCCACATGCCACGGAGCCGCTGGGCCCGTGAGCCATGGCCGCTGAGCCTGCGCGTCCGGAGCCTGTGCTCCACAGCAGGAGAGGCCACAATAGTGAGAGGCCCGCGTACCGGAAAATAAAAATAAACAAAATAAAAAGCTAGGTTTGAAAGCAGGAGGGAAGCATAGGCCCTCATCTCAGGAGGGCAGGAAAGGCTGAAGGCAAGGACTCCATCTCCAGGGCAGCAGAGTTTCAGGGAAAGTTACACTAGGAAACATGGCAGGCCCGCTGTGCCGGGAAAGCATGGGACCCTGGCACATGGGATGAGGGCATCTGTGTTGATGCTGCTGAGAATCGGGAAAGCCCAGATTCTGCTGCCCGCCCCCCACCCCCAGGGCCTGCAGGACCAGCCTCTCCTCCCCACTGCTTGCTTGAAGATGGTGCAGAGGCCTCGCCCCGTAAGACACGTGCTCCTGTCGGGACCCCATCCGCAGCCCCTCTGGCCACAAGTACAACAAAGGTTAAGTCACAACGTAATCCAGCCAAGACAAGGAGGAAAAGGGCTCTAGCCCAAGGCGGCTGCAGGGCCCGGCCAGCTGGAGCAGCAGGACGGCCACGTGTGGGAGGGGTGGCCCTGGGGTGCTGGAAGCGAGGGTACAGAACGTGAGGCTTGATAAAGGAAGTGTTCTCGGTCTGGGAGTGCTCTGCTGGGATTCAGGGTGGAACACCCAGGGGAGGCCCTAGGAGATGGTGTGGACGTGCTACCAGGATGGCCTCTGGAGATGGAAAAGGTGACGGCTGCGCCAGGTGAGACAGAAACACCGGCACGTCAGCGGCAGGTGGTGCAGAGGGATGGGCCCGGTCAAGTGGACGTACTGTGTAAGGGCAGAGGGCATGCTCCACAGGGGGCCCCGGGCCGCCCTGCCCCCTCCAAAAGGGCTCCAGCTGCACTCGGAGGTTCTGGGTGCCTCTACAGAGACGCTGCTGCACAGCCGGGCTCACCGACAGGAAAGGGGACAAGAGGACACCAAAGCAGCAGAGGCCACCTGCAGAACCAGGTGGAGGCAGTTATCCCAGTGAGTGTCCGGGTCAGAGGGGCAGACAGAGGGCCTGGCCCACAGGGAGTTAAGGAAATAGTAGACAGAGCCCTAGAGGCAAAATAGATGGGCGGCCAGTAAGGAGAGCGTTCCGTCTGTACAAGCAAGGGAATGAAGGAGGGATGGGCTGGAGGCAGGGGGTGAGGCCCCAGTTTTGCTCAGTTTCCAGACTGGACCCAGATTTGGGGTCCAGAGCCCAGGGACTGAAGGAGAGTCTGGGTCCCCAGGAGGAAGGAAGGAAGGAAGGAGGGAGGGAGGGAGGGAGGCCTGCAGCACATGGCAAGTGTAAGGGTAATGATATCCCAAGTCCTCTCCCGAAAGACCCATGTGGTCATTTGCGTGGATAACCGCACACTGAAGAAAGCCCAATACTCCAACATTTGGGGACCGTTGGACATTGTACAGTCACAAAGCAATGGCATGTCTGTCTGCCTTAGTCAGGAACATAATACCTGGAGCCCCGGCCTAGGCCCAGCTCACAGTGGGCCCCTGGGTCCACAGACACCCCCCCACCTCCAGTGCCCATTCCCCTGGTATCTGAATGTCTGGCTGGGGTGGACATACTTGGAGGTTGTCACAGCGTCCACACCGGGTCCTTAGCCTGTGGGCTAAGAGCTATTGTAGTGGAAGAAGCCAAGCCGTGCCTCTGACATCACTGCCCCTCCCCCAGCCAAGCGTGTAGGGAGAGGGGGGGGCCTTGCTAGAAAGGGCTTTGGGGCCAAGAGTCAGTTTCCTCAACTCCTTCAGCAACCGGTCCCCCCAAAAGGCTAATAGGGTTGTTTACGTTTTACACTGAAAAATGTAAACACCATTCTCAGCTCTCAGGCTGTACAAAACCAGACAGCAGGCAGGAGACGCCGTGGTTGGTCTCTGTCAAGTTCACGGTTTTCAGAGCGGGCCGAATGGACTGTGAGATCTCCTGGGAGACACAGTGAAGTGTCGTTTTCCCTTTGGGTCAGATAGTCCCCAGGACACTGGACTGTTGAATCTTGGACACATCCGAAGTGCATTTACTTGTTTTCAAAACTCAGAAATTAGTCTTAAGCAGAACAAACTTAGATCAAAAGTATGTAACCTGGGAATCTAGTTCCTCCATTAAATTACATGCAAAGTTCTGTGTGCGTGTGTTTTTCTGTGAGGAGGTCCGTGCATAGCTTTCTTCACATGTTCAAAGGCTCTGTAAGCCAGGTGGCGCCGTGTGTGCCTCAGCCTGGGCCCCTGCCCCGGGGGTCAGAGGGTGGATGCCGCCTGGCCTCCCCCGTGAGGACCCACCATCCACAAAAGGCTTCTGGGCTGCCACCAGCTCCAGAGGGCTTCGGGCATCCGAGGGATGCAGGGGAAATCTGCCCCAATCGATAGAGTGAACGGTTCAATAACTCATTTTGCTGCCGAGGCAGTAAAATAAATAAATAAGAACCTGGCTGGAAGTTGAAACCGTCCGTGTTCAGAGCTTCTCAGAGGCCGAGTTGATGGGCTTTAATAGCCTTGGTCGGCACAGGACACAGGCAGACTGTCCCAGCAGTGTGCCCTCTGTTTCCTCGGTAACCGGACTTGAAATAAGATGATGGCTGGAACTGGGTACCAAATCAATTTGCTCGAGGTAGAATTGTGGGGAAGGCAAGCTTCCCATAAAACCGCAGACTGCACTGTCCAGTTTACTATCGTTTTAGCTTGTGTGTGTCTTCCTCTCATTTACCTCCCTTCTGGCTTAACCAGCCCCTTCCCCCCAACCCCAGACCCACCCCACAGCCCCACAAAAAAAACAGAAAACCCAAGTTCCAGTCATGCTATCATCATCAGTAGGATGCTTCTTTCCGGGCTGTTAGGGGAGGGTCAGGTGAAAAGAGCTAAAGGCAGATGCACCTGGGCGCAGCTCTTTTGTGCTATGAGCCTTAGCAGTGGTGCCCCGCCTGAAGCAATGATGTAGGAATTGCTCCCTTGTGAGGCCGGGTGTGAAGACATTGTTCCAGGCCCTACCTCAGAGGGAATAAAATTCCCAAGTATTCCAGCAGGTGAATCAGCAATTCTTAGACTTTGCCTGGCTTCAGTCTCAGGGAATTACACCACTTACCACTTTGGCTAGATCAAGAGTGGGGTAAACGTCAGGAAGACCCTTCCCAGCATACTGTATAGCTCTTCTGCTAACACTTATCACACTATAGTGTAATTGCCTAACGATTTCTATGGGCCTTCTATTCAGCCGTGGACTTAGTAAATGACAGCAGCTTACAACATGTATGATGAATGAATGAATGAATGAATGTTCATGGAGATTGTGGTGAGCAATCCCTCAGCCCATGCAGAGTCCTTGGGGTTTTTAATTCTCTTGTCATAGCCTCCTTCCCACTTTGAGTCCTTACTTCCCAGACTTACAAAGGAGGGGAGCCCCACTCCTGAGCCCAGAGGTCCCCAAGGAGAAAGCGCTCTCCCCAAGTCTGACACATAATGGCATTCGATAAATGCTTGCCAATTAAAGCAGCACTGATCATCGTGCAAGATAATCTGATGCTATTTTACAACCGGTTTTGAGCTTCCACCTTTTATATGGTCAAGTTAATAATTCAAGAAGCTTTCTTTGAGTGTATCAGTCAGGATAGGCAGGCATCAGCGAACTTTCTCTCTAAAGGGCCAAATAGTGAATATTTTCTGCTTTCCAGGCCATGCAGCCCCTGTCAGAACTATTCCCCACTGTCATGGCAGCGTGAAAGCAACTTTATGTATATGTAATGGGTGTATATGAATGGGCGAAGCCTGTGTTCCAATAAAACTTTATTTACAAACACAGGTGGAGGGCCAGATTCAGCCCATGGGCAGTAGTTTGCCAACCCATGAGCTAGGCTGGGTTCCAATAACAAACGCCACCAAAATCTCAGAGGCCAAGCACACTGAAAGGCTATTTCTTCTCATGCTACATGTCCAGTATGGGCTGGTGGGAGAGGGGAGGCTTTGCTCCAAAGTCACTTTACTCCATCTCACAACACCGCCATCTCCATGGGGGGCTTCAGTGTCTCCCACAGCAGGAGAGGGAGGGCCTTTGTTCAGGAGGGATACACGTCATCTTTAGTCTCACGTCCTGGTCTGAAACTCATCACCCGGCCACGACTGAATTCAAGGGTGTGGAAGATTGTAATCCGAAAATAGAAGAGAACTGAATATTGGTGAATCCGAGTACTATCCGTCATATGCAGCATTAGCGACGTGCA
Source organism: Leucopleurus acutus (assembly GCF_964270905.1). Lineage (NCBI taxonomy): Eukaryota > Metazoa > Chordata > Mammalia > Artiodactyla > Delphinidae > Leucopleurus > Leucopleurus acutus. The sequence goes on from NC_139153.1 coordinate 101,420,185, forward strand.
AAGTCCTATTCGGGAGAAGACAGTGGCTAAAAGAAGGCCTCTGCCTGCAGTGGGTGGCACAGATATGGCTGTGCAAATAGCAGTAAGGCAGCGGTGAGAGGGCAGAGGAGTCTGCTGTCTCTTTAGCCGAAAACACTATAGTCAGATCTGAGATGAAAACACAACATGTGGCCAGGCTGTCGGGACGAGTGTTCTAATTACTGACACATTCAGCGGGCAATGCAGATTCAGACAACATCCCTGCCCCATCAGTGTCTTCAGACTGTGTCTGGACTGAGGAACGTGGGCCTGCAGGGGAAGGCGGGAGAAGGACAGAAGAGAAAAAAGCAAACACAGCCTTCCAGGCAAACATTATGACGCAAAATTTAAAAATAGTAAAATGGGGGCTTCCGTGCTGGCGCAGTGGTTGAGTCCGCCTGCCGATGCAGGGGACGCGGGTTCGTGCCCCGGTCCGGGAAGATCCCACGTGCTGCTGAGTGGCTGGGCCCGTGAGCCATGGCCGCTGGGCCTGCGCGTCCGGAGCCTGTGCTCCGCAACAAGAGGGCCGGGGCCCGCGTAACGCAAAAAATAAATAAATAAAATAAAATGATTACCTGGGAAACTGTAGAAAAACTTCTACAAAACAAAGGACAGACATTTACACTATGTCAGCCACAGACACCAGTGGACTTGCGCTTTGATCCTCACGTGTAACTTTTGGGAGAAATCATAGTCAAATTTATTTCCTAGGCAGGGGAAAAGCTGGAATTGGAAAAGCCTGGAGTGAGGCTACCAGTGAAAGGGAAAGAAAAGAGACAAACGCACACACGGCGTGGCCCTCATCCACCCCCGCCTCCAAGCCTGGGGGCACGGGGGCCCCCAGCCTGGGGCAGAGAACTCCTGAGACAGGACTGGCTCCAGACTCGAGGCGAACAGCTTACCTGCCTGATGAACAATCCATTTTGTCGTTCCCAAGAATACTTACCTTCTCCCCAGGACTTCCAAGAATTAATTAATACTAAATGCTTGTCAGGCCCTTTGCCAGTGTTAAGGATTTGTTTCACGTTAAAGGCCAGAGTAGGCACAAATAGAAGAGTTTGGCTTTATTTTGTAAATACTCCATCTGAGGATGAGCAAAAATGGCCTTGCCGCGTGGAAAGCACAAGAGAGAGAGGCTCTCCCATAAAGAAGGGTCATCTCCACACCACACAGAAGGCAGGTCACACACCTGCCTGCACGCAGCCGGATAACAAGTACACGATTTTTATTATGATCATGTATGAACGGGTAGGTACAGCTAAAGATAAGAACCTTATTATATCCTCCAAGAAACCTCTTTGGTGTCTACAATAAGCTACAAGAGCGTGCGACTGTTTCTGGGATGACAGTGGAACATCTGAAATACAAGGCAGTGGAAGGCTGTCTGTCGTCTAGAGCAGATACAGAGGCAGAGGTGGCCTTACCTGGAGCCAGTGAAGCTGCAAAGTCCGAGGGAACCGTCTCCGAGGCTGCCCTGGCTTCTGACCCACCTGCAAGTTCAGGCGCTTTCCAAAAGGACCCTCACTTCCCATAGTTTACCGGAAGGACTCACAGAACTCACTGAAAACTGTTACACTCAGAACTACATTTTGTTCCAGGGAAAGGGTTAGAACCAGATGACTGAGACACACACAGGGCAGAGTTAGGGTCCCAGACACGAGGCCTCCACCCTCCCCAGGAGCCCACCCTCCCAGCATCAGCGTGTGACCGTCTGTGTCGGGTAATCCCCACCAGCGAAGCTCACCTGTTACGGACGCACGACTGATGGCCCACGCAGCTGAACCCACTTCCGGCTCCCTTCTCTGCAGTTTGGGCCGACGTCAAACTGAGGGTTGTACGTCCCCCCGTTAGCATAAACAATCACGTGGGGTCCAAGGGGCTCCCCGTGAATCACAAAGACGCTCCTATCAGGTAGGGAGGTCACCTCCCAGGAGCCAGAGACAAGGGTCAGCTCTCCTTGTGGGAGGACAAATTCCTTACCACCCAGTTCCCCAGGAGAATGAGGAGATACCCCCAGTAGCTTTGCCTGGGGAGCCTGCTGGGGGCAGGGGGGTCTGAGCGTGTCCAAAAGTTCGAGGGGAAAATGATTATGTCCCCAAGGGGCAAGTCAGGGGATTGTCTATTTACGCTCTTTAGCCTAAGTCTGTCCTGGACGGCACCGTTTCCCGGAACAAGATTCCAGGCCCGCAATCTCTTCTTTCCTCTTCTGTTCACTCACGGGCCTCACTTATCCACAGCTCAAGGTCTTCTCCAACCTCACATCCTTTGTGAAGTGTGACCGTTTTAAAAAATGGCTTCCACACATGTGGAACTTCCTGGTATTTCTCAAAGTTGACGTGGGTGTGGGAAAATGGGATACAGCTGCTGACGTGAGGGGCCCTTGAGGCAAGCGTCTTGGAAGTTAAATTGGCACTATGTATCGAAAGCCCTAAAAATGTATCCCTGATTCTGAGAATTTGTTCTAAAGAAGTAAGTGGTGTATGAACAGCACGGTTTATTTCTATGGATGGGGGATCATCGCAGCATCAGACGTAATAGTAAAGAAAAATTAGATACAGCCAGGAGTCCAGCACTAGAGGCTGTCAGTCATCCCATGACCTGTCCAGAGGCAGCGTGCTATTCCTTCATTCAACAAATGCTTATCGAGTACCTTCTCTGGGCCAGGCACTGCCCGGAGGTGAGAGAAACACAGAAAACCTGGCTTGTGGAGCCCACATGTATATATGGGGGACAAGGGAAGGCAACAAACACAATACACTTTTCATAAAAGTACAGTATGTGGCATGTTGGGGGGTGATATTGGGCTGTGGGGAAAATGGAGCAGGGCAGGCAGTTGGAGAATATGGTGGCGAGGGGCTTGGGGAGGAGCTAGAAAGCATAGTAAAGAGGGGAGTCAGGAAAGGTCTCGTTGAGAAGAGGCCGTTCGATGGGGGCTGGGGGAGAGAATGTTCTAGAATGTTCTAGAAAGAAGCAAGTGCAAATCAAGGGCCCTAAGGCTGGAGCACGTCCAAGGAATAGCAAGGAAGCCACTGCACTGAAGTAGAGTGAGCGAGAGGGAAAGGGTGGGGCGGGGGGGGAGCAGTGAGCCTGACCACAGTGAGACCCTTGCTGTTTCCTCTGTGGAGGGGGCGCTGTGGAGGGCTTGGGACAGACGAACAACGTGCACCCCGGTTCTCAAACGACCATTCTGTGCTGAGTGTTGGGGACAGACCCAAGCAACAAGTTCAGAAAGTGGCGGTCTGTGAGGAAGCTACGGCAATATTCCACACGTGAGGTGGGAGTGCCTCGGACCCGGGTTGAAGCAGCAGCAGAACTCTGGATCAGCTGCGGAGGTGGAGCCAACAGGATTTGCCACTATGTTGGGTCCAGGGTTTGAAAGGACAGACAGCAAGAAGAGTCCATCTTTCCAAACCACGCACGGGAGAAAACGCAATGACATGAGAAAACATTCAGAATATGTTTCTCAGTGAGAAGGCGTGCTGTAGATCAGTGGGTTCGAAATGATTCCATTCTTGGAAAGGAGAAGACATACGTGTGCACACAGATGTGAAAAGGCTTGAAGGATGTCAGCCAGACTGTGAGCCCTAGTTACCTCTCGAGAGGGATTAGCAATTGTTTTTATTTTTCCTTTTGCCGATTTTTAATTTCTACTTTCCCCAATATGAATATGCATAGCTTTTAAACTAGGAAACATAAAGCAAGTCATTTAAATGTGATGCCCTTTCCCATCCTCAGTACAGAAACCTCGGCCAGGTCACTTCGTGGCTTTCTCTGTTTTCCTGATGGTAATTAGCGCTACTAAAGACGTTATAGCTCCAAAGAGAGAAGACAGTAACGATGTGGAAGTCTTTGCTGTATTTCCCAGAAGCCATCTCAGGCAGAAGGGGGTCTGTGCCTCATGAACTCAGAGGAAACAGATGCTTGGGAAAGCTTTAGTGGCAAAATATAGTATAGTAACATCTCAGCTTTCAATTCATGACAAATTGTTTAACACAGATGAAGTGCCCAGGATGGTATCAAGAATGACTGGGTGCATCTGTTGGTTCTACCTTGCTGTTGAGGGTCTGTCTCTTATGCTGCCAGAAGAAGCAACACAGGGGCGTGGGGAGAATGAGGAACTAACGTTGCGTAGCTCAGACTTCAGGCGTTACAGGTGAGTGGAGAAAGATGGAAGGATTTGCTGGGATATTCAGGGGCTGCTGCCTGGAGGTTGCAGAAGCTGACATCGATCCTAAAGAAAGAGAAGGGAAGGATGAAGGTTGGTGCAGAGGAGAGGAGAAAGTTCCAGATTAAATAAAGGGTTTGTTCTCTTTGCAGCTCTTCAGTAAATGAGGACAGCTTCTCCGGAGAAGTCCCCTTAGGAACATTCAAGTCCCCTCCTCACGTGAAGCCCTATTACTTCCGCTGCATGGGGGCTGCTCACCCAGGGTCTCCTTGTCTATGGAAACGGTCCTGTCTCCCTAAACCAAAACCTTAACAGAGTCAGGATTATTTAACTCATCCTTTCCTTCTTTTAAATGAACAGTGAAAATGGAAACCTTTAAATGATATGCTCGAGGATGTTTATGTGTTTAAGAAATGGGTTTCTTCGGCATAATTTTAACCAGCCTCACAGTTAATGACTAAGTAAATGGCTCCCGCTTTTGGCTTCGGTAAATATTTCTCTCTCCATCGTCACTTATTCTCTTATGGGAGCCATAGACTGCTCTAAACTCAGGACAGAGAATTGGTTTAAGTTTCTTTGATGCCATATTTCGTAGAAACTTCCGATCACATCCATTAGGGGAGAGAATGGATTTCTTTCCTTTTCTAGAAAACATTCTATGAGTCACAAAAGGAGCGTTTTCTCCTCTCTGGACCTGGGCCTGCCCCAGTTCTCAAACTGTGCAGATTTAAAAATCGGCACGAGGATAATTCTCTCCCATCCTGTAAATGTCCGACCTCTGTCACCGCCGTCAGTGGAAGAGATCTGCTGGTCCAGGACGCGAGAACCTGGCCCCTCCCCCGTGCCTGCGCGGGCGCAGCCGTCTGTAAACTGAGTGACCCGGCCAGCGTGACGCGAGCTCGCAGGGCATCGAGTTCAGATGCTGCTTCTCCCTCCGTAGCAACGCATCATCCGCCACCACGGCAGACGTGACCCTCGGAGGACCACGCTGTGCCCACGTGTCCTGGAGGATGTGCTCCTGGAGGGCAGGTGCCGTGACTCGTCACCAAGGTCAAGCTTCCGTGGTGGCAAGGTGGCGACATCCCCCCCTCCCACCCCCACGCATTTCTCTAGTCCCCCTCCCTCCTCTGGACTTTTTCCAAAGCACCTGTCACCATCTAACCTACCAAACGTGTGTCACTGTGTCATGCTCAATGACTCTCTGCCCCCTGCAGTGAGAGCTCTGGGGCAGGGGCTTTGCACTATTTTATACTACTTCAGTGAGTGGCCCTCAGTAAATACGTAGTGAAGAATAATTAAAGCGTCCCCCGGCGTCGAGGAGAGCACCTGGAACACAACAGGTACTCGAGAAATCATTTCTGAATGCATGAGGGGTCTGTGGGTTTACACATGTCATGTCATTTAATCCTACACGACACGCATTATTATTCCCATTTCACAGACAAGGAAACTGAGACACGATAGGTTCAGCAGCTTCCTCGGGGTCCTGGGAGCGGTGAACGGTGGAGAGAGGATGCAAACTCAGCTCTATCTAGAGCCAAACCTCTTGTAATTATGCTAAACTGAACAGGATTGTTTACTGTGGAAATAGACCATTGAGAATGCCTAGATTTATTGATATAAACATGCACATTTTAATTACAGCTTGTAAACACGAGAAGCTTGGAGACAAAAATCTAATATCTGGCCCAGGTTCTCTTTTGCAGTTACCTGTTTATCCTTGGATTGCTTCTCAGATTGCATCTGCATCATCAAAATATATTTTAAAATATTTATTGTGCATCTGTGTTGTGTCGGGCACTGTTCTATGTGTAGGACACATCAGTGAACAAAAAAAAAAATCCTGTCCTCATGAAGTTTATTGCCTTGCAGGGGAGAGAGATAATAAGTTATGAATATGAGAAAAAAAGTATATTCTACCGCATGTTAGAAAGCAGTAACTATGGAGAGGGAAAGAAAGCTGAGCAGGGTAAGGGGGCAGGAGTGCCAGGAAGAGTGTACAGAGAAGTGTAGGGACCACGCCTAGATGCGCAAGAGTGAGCCAGGCAGGGGGAAGGGCCAGGACAAAGGCCTGAAGTGTGTCTGCACATCCAAGGAGGGAGGAGGCCAGTGTGGCAGCACCGGGGTGGTCCAGGGGACAGCAGTGAGAGATGGGACCGGAGGGAGCAGGGCTAGATGTTGCAGGGAAGGACTCTGCTTTTATCCAGGGACAGGTGGGAAGCCACTGAGGGTTTTAGAAGAGCTGTGACACCATAAACTTTTGCCTCAAAAGGATCCTCTGTGGCTGTGTTGAAAGTAGACTCCAGGGGACAGAGGTGGGAACAAGAAGGTCAGGTCGGAGGCTATGCATTAACTCAGACAAGAGCTGATGGTGGCTCGAAATAGACCAGGAGCAATTGAAGTGGGATAAGACATCCAAACTCTATTTTCCAACATAGCAATTATTTCTACCTTCAATCGTGCAGCCTCTGCGGCTGCTTCTCTGTCTCTCTCTTTGTTTAACTTTTATTGAGAAGTGCATAAATTCTCAGGGTACAGCTTGACAAATATTCACAAAGCGAACACACCACCCAGATGAGAATCTCGGAACCTCACCTGTGTCTTCTCCTAATCACCGCCCCCTTTGCCTCCAAAGGTAACTAGCCTTGAACACCATAGATTAGGGTTTGTTTGGTTTTTTTAGTTTATATGACTATAGAGGAATTATACGACTCTTTTGGTGTCTGGCTTTTTTTTTTTTTTCAGTGACGTTTTAGTGTATAGCAATAGCTGGTTCATTTCATCAGATTTCCAGCCAGTTTGTCCACACTTTACTCTATTTCCTCTATTATTTATCACAGTTATTTAGAATCCAGATCTGATACACTCACATATCTGTTAGCAGCAGGTCTTTTTCTATTGCCTATGTTTGCTCTTTGGGTCAGATGCCAGTATCGTGCATGAAACATTGTAAAGGTTCTGAATGACGTCTCTTTTTCCTGAAAGGATTTATTTGTGCTTCTCACAAATAGAATGGGAGCAGAGCACCTTCATCTCATCTGTGGTTGAGCTGGTCAGGAACACAGTTTCAGCCTCAGAGGCCGGTCCACTCCTCACTTTCGCCCTTACCACTGGGGTTCCACCTGCCAGCCTGGGGGTACTTCAAGGATCCCTTCTCATTGGCAGACCCTGAACCCAAAGTCCTGTCTTCCCAGTATTGTGAGACTGTTGAAATCTCGTTGTGGCTTCCCAGCCACAGACCTGCCGCTTTCTGCTGCTCTTCTGGGCTTTTCTGCTGCGAATAAATTGGCAAATACCTCAAGAGAAAAGCAGCAGAGAACACCAGGCTCATCTCTCTGTGGTTCTGAGGGACTGAGGATCCACCCTGTGGTCCTTTCCTCTGTCCTGCGATGTACAATGACAATGTATAGACTTCGCGGCTGACAGAAACCCAACCAAGAAGACAGGAAGGAACAAGTGGAAACTCCAGAAAGTGCCCCGCCCCCGATAAGAGAGCAAATCCAGATGGAACGGCTGAGAACGGTGCTATTCTCAGGAATCTAACGAGCACGGGCTTGGAGGTCACCATCCTACCCCCATTCAATGCATCTGTTATGGCTTCTGCAAAAATCAGGTGGATTTTCATGAATGAGGGTAGATTAGCGAAAACTTATCCAAGTAGTGGTCCCAACCGTAGCTGCTGAATGAGATGTGGTATCTTAACCAGAACAGCCCAACACAGACTTTGGTACTCGGGTTGTGGCTATCCACCTGGAAAATGCGTTCTTTTCAAACCTTCTCAGGAGAGATAACCCAAAGCGGCTCTGTGCTACGTCAAAAGGATAGAAGTGCGTGTTCAGTGCCGTAGCCCAGGGGTACGCTCGTTCTCCTGCTCTCTGTCATCTTGACAATCCCTGGAATACCATGCTGCTCTACTATATTACTGGCATTCTGCTAACCGGAGTGGCAAATAGGAAGTGGCAAGGGCTTTGGATGCTAGAGTAAAACACGTGTGTCAGAGGGCAGAACGTGACAGCCCTTTAGGCTTTCAAAGTCCCGACATATTGGTGAAGGCTCTAAGAGGTCGGTGGTCCGGGGCATGCCCTCTAAGTTAAATGATTACCGCCTTATAAAACGGTGTGTGGCTTGAGGACGCTTTGGATTTGGGGGGGGCAGCCTGTACCGCACTTGATATTATTTCTCTGACCTATTTCTCGAGTGCCAGTCGTGAATGAGGCCCAAAGTACAAGAAGGCTCTACAGAAATTCTAGGTTTCAGTGCAACCCGCCCTGCTCTTGAGGCCATATAATTGATCAAATCCACCAGTGCTAGGGACATCCAGAGGAGAGAAAATGCTGTGAGGGAGCGTTGACAAGCTCTGGCAGGAGATCCGCAGCGCAGAATGCCTAGGTTACTAGAGTAAGGTCACGGCCACTCCATTTCAGGGACCGTTTATTGTGAAAAGACTCACCATTTCAAAACCAGCTCTTGAAGTGATAATAGAGAATAGAGATCAAGTTGAAAATGGAACGTCAAGTGATTATATGACCGGAACTGCTCATCATGAGTTGGACATCGTCAGATCCACCCGTCGGTCAGGCATCTGATGGAGATGGTATGTTTAGGGTCACGTCTGAGTAAGTGCAGAGGGCACAAGGTGTCCCAGGTCTCCATGTCACCGCCCTCCGTCATCCTGACACCTCTCGCAGCTTTATGTCTATAACTACGGGGGCAGGGGTGGGACTGCTATGATCTATTGGCAAAGGAAGGAAAGCAGCTTGTTCCTGGCTCATGGAAGGGGTGGTTCCAGTCGTCAGTGCTGGCTGACAGCGGGCTGCTGTCAACACCATGGCTCTATCAGGGGTGACCCTAAAGGACAGTGGTGAGGGGAGACCTTCCCAGCAGGCAGAGCTGTGAGCAGTGTGCCGCTGTGGTCCACTCTGTATGGCCCGAGAACTGTCCTAAGATAAGGATGTACACAGACTACTGGGTTAGTGAATAGCTTGGCTGGTTGGTCAGGGGGAGAGAAGGGACAGGTTTGGAAGATCAGAGACAAAGACGTCTGGGAACAAGCACGTAGACGGATCTTGGCAAGTGGCCACAAAATGTGCGGAGCTTTATGTCACTAGAGAAGATTCAGCACAGAGCGGTCACTCACTGGCCAGGTCGACAGGAGGGACTGGCTAGTGATATCAGCCATCCTCTGTCCTCAGCCACCCCAGCACTTGTACAATAGACCCCTGAATGGCAAGAGAAAAAGAGATGGGGGAATATTAATCATGGCCTCAGAACCAGATGCACAAGTTGGAACTTTAGCTTGGGACGTACACTTTTGAGAGAGCATAGCCTGCCATCATCTTGAAGATTCAGTAACAGAGTGGACTTGACGTAGGGATGAGGGGATCCGGCTGTGTAAAGGGCGGGCTGCAGAAGATGCCCGTGGTTCCCCTGCATCTCCTCCCTTTACCCACCTCTGATCTCAGGCACACTGCAGGGCGTAGTTCCACGCAGACTCACACTCAAGCTCATTCTGCTTTCTGCACCAGGGCTTTCTCAGAAAAGCTTGGAGCCCTTCAGTCCACGCACAGCACAGCCCAGCAGTGCAGGGTGTTACCACACCAGGGGCCATCCTCACCAGCAGGGAGCGGAGAAATACTTCCACCTCTCATCCCTCAGATGGGCAACACCGAGAAGCATCCTCTAGACGTCTCAGAGGTCCCAGCAGAATCAATCCCCACTGCTTACGGCAGCGATCTCAATGATACACATGGTTCTTCCTGTCTCACCCTCCCTGCCCTCACGCCCACCTCCTGCTTCACCTCTCATTTAAAGAAACTGCTCCCAAGCCCTGTCTCAGGCTTTGCTGTCAGGGATTCCCAAACTAAAGCGATAGATGCACCTGCCGAAAAGAAACTATGTATTAATATCTGACAGGAGCCAGAAAAGCAAGACTCCATCCAAAATCAGAGAATAATTCAGAAGAGTAATCTGGGTGTGGGTATGCGAAAGGGGGCGTGGGGAGCTATTTTATCACTTCAGACTTAGCAGGTCCAGTTCATTCCATAAGCCAGTATTAAATATAGGATTTTAGAGCTGACAATGTAAGCATAGAATATCAAAATTTAGAAAGGCATAGGAGACGTTTATCTTTCTCCTGTGCTTTGAGAACATATGCTCACATTGTCTGTGTGCACGTACACACACACACACACACACACACACACACACACACTGGACTATAAGAAAAAAAATCACTAGAGCCACACAGGCGAACCTGGCTCTTTGGACCACACAAGTATTATCAAGGCATCACCAGTGGGAGAGAGCCCAGTTACGAGCCAAAGACTAGAGAGGAAAAAGCCTTTGTTGTGAATAAATAGCTTGATGAACCCAAACATACTCAGTGGCTGGAGAATCACAGGACAGAGTAAGTCCTTTTTCATCTACAGAGTGAAGGGGTTTGCGTGTATGAACCACGTGTGCTGCTGGCCACACTTTCAAGAACCACACGTGTGCCTTCTGTGACTTCAAGGTTTTGTGAAACACAGTTTGAAAACCTGGGCCAACCACCCCTTCTTCTAGAAATGTCTCCACTCCATCCATCTCTGGAAGGGAAGAACCCTCCAACTTTGCTAAAACATCCCAGAGAAGGGGACTGGTGCAGATTTCCAGTGTGGCGACGCTGGACCATTTTGACCCAAATGGATATTCCTTTAATGCTTTCTCACTGCAGCCGAATCCTCATTCTTCAGGTCCTGATCTCAGTGGAAACAGTAAGACATTGCCGTCATTTTACAATATCCTTTCACAGCCCTCAAGGTAGTTAATAGTTTTTATACTGGATTGGGCTGTGATTAATGAGAATTAAAGGAAGCTGAGACTATAAGTATCAAGCAGTTCTTATCTGCAGTAAGTTGTTCACGAAATCTCCGTATGCCTCCCTGAGAAGATATATAGAACTGAGCAACAATAAGTTTTTCTTATTATTAAGGGTTAAAGTGTGTGCCCCGCTCCAAAAAACACACGCTGGAGTCTGAACCCCTAGTACCTCAGAGTGTGACTTTATGTGGACACAGGGCTGTAGGTAGTCAGGGAAGATGAGGTTATATACTGGAGTAGACTACGTCTGACTCCACGGTTCCTGGTGTCTTCATGTCCCACGTGAAGCCAGAGACACACACAGGGAGAAGCCACGCGATGATGGGGGCAGAGATGGAAGTTATACAGCTGCAAGCCCAGGAGCGTCCGAGAACGCTGACGGCCACCGGAAGCTGGAGGAAGCAAGGAAGGGTCCCCTCCAGCTTTCAGAAGGAGCACAGCCTGCTGGCACCTTGATTTTGGACTTCTGGCCTCCAGAAGTGTGAGCCAATACGTTTCTGTCTTTTTTATTTATTTATTTATTTCTTTGCGGTACGCAGGCCTCTCACTGCCGTGACCTCTCCTTCTGCGGAGCACAGGCTCCGGACGCGCAGGCTCAGCGGCCATGGCTCACGGGCCCAGCCGCTCCGCGGCATGTGGGATCTTCCCAGACCGGGGCACGAACCCGTGTCCCCTGCATCAGCAGGCGGACTCTCAACCACTGCGCCACCAGGGAAGCCCAAGTTTCTGTCTTTTAAGCCAGCTGGCGTGTGGCACTTTGTTATGGCGGCCCTAGGAAACGAATGCACTTATATTAATGATTTCTCTCTGATCAAGTCTCTAACATGTATCGATCAGGATAAAAGTGTGTCTCCACAATTCACCCCTTTCTTCTCTTCTTGAGAGACTTTGGAAACTTATGAATTAAGAGGCTATTTTCAGAAATAGTGATGCAAGTTTCACTTTTGGATGTATTTAATTATAATCTATAAATCAGTAGCACTTCTCCCAAAAAGATGTATCCAAAGTCCATCTGGGATTCAGAGAGGTACTGAACTCAAACAGCTCACTACCCCGACAGTCCGTAATAGATACACAATTCTCTCTAAGCATAGCAAGGCATCATTCTAGAATGAAAATCCTCACTAAAGCTGGGTGACAGAATGCCTTTATGCGGGCCTCTACAGGCCCGGCTATGCCAGACTTAATTAAGGAGTTGTATTTGCATCGATAAATTCTTATCCAAGGTAAAATAAAAGTGATTCGATCTGTTCACACTCAATTTCGTTTAGGTGTACAACTAGTGGTTTACGTCTATTGCAAAATAATTCAACCAAGAAATCAATTTTAGCACCTACAAAATCCCAGCCAGGCTATAATTACAATCTTCCACATGCTAATTGCACACATTTTCAGATAGGAAACATACGTAGGTATCGTGTATCATCTTACTGTTTACCACCCAAAATTATACTTGCATAAAACATGGGAAAATTCTCTTCATAATTTATGACCCTCATAAGGCTAGGATGTTCCTTTTATAGCCCTTTCTGGATCCGTCCAGGTTAGTAAATTACTATCTTCCTTGGCTGTCTCTGTACCTTTTATTCTTCTTGAGCTGTTGGAAGCTGAAAAGGGTTGAGGAAGAGATCCCCATAGTAGGAGGCAGCGGGGACCAGAGATCACAGCGGGAACTGGGACCTCAGTGCAGAGCATGGGTTTCTGGGGGGCTTCTGCTGCCTGGCTGGTCAGAGTGTCCACATCGAATAAGACGACAGGCCACGAGCTGGGGGATGAGTGACCTAATGGAGGAACTCATGAAAATGAAGCCCATTTCCAAATAGGAGACTAAATACATGCTCCAGGGAGGCTGTAAGGTGACCGCACCTGACGAAGAACCAGGATACGTACGACAGCATTCAACAGGTTGTTCTGAAAGTCTTAATGGCCTCTAGAGCATTCCGCATCTAAGAAGATCTGCGTGGATCACGTGCGTGGAGCAATTTAAGAGTGCCAGAGGCAGGACACACTTGAGTTGGGGTTTTGTTGTTTTGACAATATTCTCTTTCTATTTGCCAAACCACACTCCCTGTGACAAGGATGCTTGCCTGAGTAAGCAGGTCACAGTTTACAAAGGTCCAACAGGGGCCTCTCTCCCTGGGAGGCTGATTTGCAAGGGATGGTTACTGTCGCGCCTGCTTTAGAGTCGATGAAAAAACCAGGGGAACGAAGAGGAAACTGAGGATGGGAGAAGCTTAGGTGGTTCAACCAAGACCCCACGGCTACTCTAGCACCACAGTTTGACGCTATGCCTATTTGATGCTTACATTTCACAAGGAATGGCGAATGTCCCAACAAACACACATTCATTAATCTATTTATTATAAAGAGTTATTTTGTACAGTACTCGTGTGCCACACAGTATCTTCTTGCCTGGGACTGTGGAGGGAAACCTCTTAATGTCTTAGCACATAAAGAACTGTCCTGAGCACGGGGAGAGGGGGTCCCTAGTCACACAGACCAATATCCCTCTGGAGTAACGGATGGATGTTCTCCTGGGCCACCTTTACTCCTAAGGACACCTATGTGTCTCTCCAAGGTGCCCAGGTTTTGAAAGGGAAAGGCAAGGATTGATTCAGAGAATGAAGGTGGGAAAGGTGGGGGAACAGGTGGAGGTGAGGAAGATGGAAGTTGTCAGCGTCCCTGACATTGGCCATGACCAGCTCACTCTTGGAGAATTTCATGTGACTCTGGCACTAAGTTTGGGGGGAGATGGTGACAAATGCAGTGTGTCCAAAGGGAGCATGGTGGGCAGTTAGAAAAGAATCCTCACGTGGAGCTGTTGAAGAAACTGGGAGTGGTTAGTCTGGATTGGAAAAGTCTCGAGGAGACATCACACCTCGATTCTGCTAGGCCAAGGACTGGCACAGAGAGAGGCAGATGTTTTTTGGTGGATGCACAGGACATAGTGAGATAAATAGAAAAAGAGTAGCAGGAAGGAAAGTTCACCTCAGTTTAAGAAGAATCATCCTAACAATTACAGCAGACACAGTGACGATCTATGGAACGTTCCATCTTTGGCTGGAATTATACAAGCAATGACTGGATAGCCGTCCCAAAGAGCACCATTTGGTTGAACCAGATGGCCTGGGTGTCTTCTAGATCTAAGTGCTGTGCCTCTAGGAATAAGGTCTTGGCTCCCTGGTTTCATAATTCCTTGGTGTTTGCTACAGACCTCTCCACGGTGCAGTAATCCCTTTCTTAAAAAATTTATTTATTTATATTTGGCTGCCTTGCGTCTTCGTTGCTGCGCGCAGGCTTTCTCTAGTTGTGGTGAGCGAGGGCTGCTCTTCGTTGTGGTGCGCGGGCTTCTCAATGCAGTGGCTTCTCTTGTAACAGAGCATGGGCTCTAGGCATGTGGGCTCAGTAGTTGTGGCGTGCGGGCTCAGTAGTTGTGGCTCGCGGGCTCTAGAGCACAGGTTCAGTAGTTTTGGCGCACGGACATAGTTGATCCGCGGCATGTGGGATCTTCCCGGACCAGGGCTTGAACCCGTGTCCCCTGCATTGGCAGGTGGATTCTTAACCGCTGCACCACCAGGGAAGTCCAGTAATTCCTTTTATCTTTTATGATCTCAGGGCCACTTAGAATATTATTTCTTTGGTTGACTCCTTGGCTCTGAAGAGCAATGCCAAAACCTGAAGGAATCATGAAGTGCTGATGCGAAATCTCTATTAATTTCTGATGACTTTCTTATCTTAGTAGATTTTTATGCGCCCTAGGTACCTCACGGTTTGTAGGCATTCAATGAAGTTTTGATGGGTGAATGAATGAATGCATGCATGCATGAGTGTGAACATTACTTAGCTAATTATGAAAACAATATTCCAGGCTTCAAGGACAAAAGAAGAGGGGAAGAATCCAGAAATCTTTTGAACATTTTAAAGCAGATGTAAGTTAAAAATTAATGAGTAACGGTTGTTCATGATTTTTTAAAATACCCTTAGCATTTTATTTTTTGCTCTAAAAATAGAAAATTTCCTTAAAGTGATTTTTTAGTCTATAAAAATATATAGCATACATTATACTAAATGGTGAAATATTAAAAGCACTTCCTTTAAAATTGAATAAGACAAGGAGGCTTGCCATTGACATTTCCAGTAAAAAGTTTACTGAAGTGCAATCAAAAAAGAAAAGAAATAAAAAGGTGAAGGACTGCAGAGCAAAAAGCAAAGTTGGCAAAAATTCCAGATATGATTGTCTGCCTCAGAAAACCCAAATGAATCTGAGTTTAGTAAAATTTCTGGATATAAAATCAATATGCAAAAGGCTGCACATCTAGGGCTTCCCTGGTGGCACAGTGGTTGAGAGTCCACCTGCCGATGTGGGGGACACAGGTTCGTGCCCCGGTCCAGGAAGATCTCACATGCCGCGGAGCGGCTGGGCCCGTGAGCCATGGCCGCTGAGCCTGCACGTCCAGAGCCTGTGCTCCGCAAGGGGAGAGGCCACAACAGTGAGAGGCCCGCGTACCGCAAAAAACAAACAAACAAACAAAAAAAGGCTGCACATCTATATACCAGCAAAGAACAGTAAAAACTACAAAATAAAAATTGTCAACTTCTAACGCATCAAAAATAGAAAGTATGTAGGAATAAATATGGCAAAGATTAAAGGACCTTAAGGTGAACATTTTAAAACTCTCTCAGAAGTTGGTGATGGAATTGTAAATTGTTATAACCATTTCAGAAACATAACATTATCTACTGAGGTCAAACTCATGCACGCTCTATGACGCACCACTTCCATTCTTAAGAACATACCACAGAGAAGCAATTTTTCACGTATGCCAAAATATATATACAGAAATCTTCATAGAAGCACTGTAATAGCAAAATTGAAAAGCAATGTCCATCAGTAACAGATGTCCATCAACATCAAATACTGATCAACAGTAAACTAAATATACGACAGCATATTTATTCCGTGAAATATTAGCCATGAAAAGGAATGAACCGCAGCTATACACATTAGAATGGGTTCATCTCAGAAGTAAGACATGGAATGAGAGACTGAGGGACTAAAGAATGCTTACAGTGTGCAAAAAAATAGGCAAAACAAACAAGTTGTTACTTGCGGATACATATGTATGTGATAAAACTATAATGAAAAGTATAAATTAATTAAACTTCAATATAGGGTATTTTGGGGAGGAGAGAGAAGACCTTTATCGGGAATGAGCTTAAAGATGCCTTCAAAGGCCCTGTTGGTACTCTCTGTCTTAGGCTGGGTGTTCATTTTACTATTATTATGCACACTTTCCTATGTCATATTTCTCAGCTCTGTAGTTTTTTTTCTTTTTTCAGGAAAATGCTCTTTAACCTAACGTGGTACTTATCGAAATTTATCCATTCATTCTACTGATGGTGCATTAGTGAATAACATCTACTTAGAATGACCAAAAATACAACTGGGTGTCATGGACTGTATGTTTTCAAAATGTAAAGATTAAGAACTGGCTTGAGGACATTATATAGGAAGCACGTTTTCTCCCTATTTAACAATATTGAAGGTCTAGAAAGACCTCGTAGCATTACTACAGGGATATCACTGGTCTTAAGTAATGGTCAAACTGAGGAATTATTTGCAAAATAATTGGGATCAATAATGTTCAGAATATATCAGGCAGTACTCACTTTACCTGCGGGCCACAGACCAACTACTCAGGATTCTTGGTTGCAAACAAGAACCGACACTGGTCAACACAAGAAAAAACGATCTCTCAGAAGCCTGTGAAGTACAGTTGAGCCTTGAACAACTCAGGGATTGGAGCACTGACCCTCCAAGTGGTCCAAAACCCACCTGTAATTTATGGTCGGCCCTCTGTATACGTGGTTCTTCCACATCTCTGGGTCCGCATCCTCTGATTCCACCAGCCTCAGACCATGTTGTACCATGGTATTTACTATGGAAAAAAATCTGCTCTAAGTGGACCCGTGCACTTCAAACCCGCGTTGTTCAAGGGTCAGCTGTACTTGTGGAGATGGGGGGAAGCCTAGTCAGCCAGGTTTGAAAAGTAGACGTGACTGATGGAAGTTTGTGAAGGTCATGTCGCAGGAATCAGCCCGTTAGGGCACCTCTGCTTCCTCTAGGGCTGCCACCATAGCTATAAACCCTAAATGACCCCTGCATCCTGGCCCTTCTTACGCCCTATTCCAGGCTCCACTGAGCGCATCCAGTGGCCAGGTTCAGGTCACAAATCTACCCCTTTGGTGCCAGGGTTCAGGGTGAACAAACGGCTGAACTTTGTGACTTCTATATTCCATAAATTTAGGAAAGGAATACAGGTGTCGGGAGCCACAGATGAATGAGTGACAGAATGAATAGAAGCAGAGGAAAGAAGGAGGGAGAGGGAGAGGAAGCATAGAAATGATCCACCATGTTCATCAAAAATTTTGCTCCTGAAGCCCCATCTAAGACTCTGAATCTAAATTTCAGAAGTTGGTGGGGAGGGGGCGGGTCCACAGAAACCTTCCATTTATTTAACCTGAATGGCAGGTGATATTTTTAAGTTTGAAAAGATTACTGGCATCAATAACGCAGGCCCTTAAATCTACTTACTCTTTCTATGACTTTCAGTGACTTTGCTTTTACTATGTGAATGTTGGGGCTTGTCTAAAGGATTCCAAATTTCTTTTCTCCCTAATTGTTCCTTAACCAATTTATTCATCTCTGTGTGCATTTCTTGGAGATGCATAGCAGCGATTTCAATTTATGAATGAAGAAGTTCAGGATTTGACTACTTAGAGCCGCAAGAAAAATCATCTGAGTGTTTAAAATAAACAATATTTGTCACTTAACCACGACGCTGATGTGCCAGGCATTATTCCGGTCATTTTACGTGTGTTACCTAATATAATCCTTCCAACAAGCCCCGTGAAACAAGTATCCTCACTTTACAGATGATGAAATTGAGGCATCAAGACATAAAATAATCCACTCGAGGTAATGAATGGAGGAGCAGGGATTTCGATCTAGTTAAATTTGCTCTAGAGTTTCAGCCACTATTTAATACTGGCTCAGTAAATGTCAATTTCATCAGCGCAAAACAGACATTTTAAAATTCACTTATTGGTCATAAATAAATCAACCAATAAAAATAAAGCACTATTAACAAATACAGATTTATAACCACGAAAATGATCTCTTCTTAATTTGGCCTTCCGAAATCTGCTTTGACTGTCTCTGCGCTCACGGCTAAACAGCACGTAAACAAAAGTCTTGCACTCAGGGAACACCTGTGAGCTCCCAGGCCACTGGCCGGCTGTTTCCCGGTCAGCTCCACCCGTTCTCAGTGGGCAGGTTTCCTCTGGGGAGCTGCATCTTCTCTCCCGTCTTTACAGGGAGCTTCCTCCTGGAGAAGCTTAAAGCAAACCTGTTCTTCCTGCCGTAATCTTCTCTGCAATACACCCGTTAAGGATTCAACCTGGGTTAAATGTGGATTCCTTTAAACAAGAACTTAAATCAAAGACCAAAAGACAACCCTCAGAATGGGAGAAAATATTTGCAAATGAAGCAACTGACAAAGGATTAATCTCCAAAATTTACAAGCAGCCCATGCAGCTCAATAACAAAAAAACAAACAACCCAATCCAAACATGGGCAGAAGACCCGAACAGACATTTCTCCAAAGAAGATGTACAGATTGCCAACTAACACATGAAAGGATGCTCAACATCACTAATCATTAGAGAAATGCAAATCAAAACTACAAGGAGATATCATCTCACACCAGTAAGAATGGCCATCACAAAAAATCTAGAAACAATAAATGCTGGAGAGGGTGTGGAGAAAAGGGAACACTCTTGCACTGCTGGTGGGAGGTTCCTTAAAAAACTACAAATAGAACTACCATATGACCCAGCAATCCCACTACTGGGCATATACCCTGAGAAAACCATAATTCAAAAATAGTCATGTACCACAATGTTCACTGCAGCTCTATTTACAATAGCCAGGAGATGGAAGCAACCTAAGTGTCCATCAACGGATGAATGGATAAAGAAGATGTGGCACATATATACAATGGAATATTACTCAGCCATAAAAAGGAATGAAATTGAGTTATTTGTAGTGAGGTGGATGGACCTAGAGTCTGTCATACAGAGTGAAGTAAGTCAGAAAGAGAAAGACAAATACCGTATTCTAACACATATATATGGAATTTAAGGGAAAAAAAATGTCATGAAGAGCCTAGGGGTAAGACAGGAATAAAGACACAGACCTACTAGAGAATGGACTTGAGGACACTGGGAGGGGGAAGGGTAAGCTGGGACGAAGCGACAGGGAGGCATGGACATATATACGCTACCAAATGTAAAATAGATAGCTAGTGGGAAGCAGCTGCATAGCACAGGGAGATCAGCTGGGTGCTTTGTGACCCACTAGAGGGGTGGGATAGGGAGGGTGGGAGGGAGGGAAGTGCAAGAGGGAAGAGATATGGAAACATATGTATATGTATAACTGATTCACTTTGTTTTAAAGCAGAAACTAACACACAATTGTAAAGCAATTATGCTCCAATAAAGATGTAAAAAAAAAAAAGAATTTAAATCAAACTGAGGTTTTTCCCCACACAGCCTACATATTAAATAATTACGAGCAAAAATATGTTATGGGGGCAGAACAGGCATAAATAGGAAAATAGGCATATCTGTGTATATATATAATGGAATACTACTCAGCCATAAAAAGGAATGAAATAATGCCATTTGCAGCAACATGGATGGACCTAGACATGATCATACTAAGTGAGATAAGTCAGACGGAGAAAGACAAATATCATATGATATCGCTTACAGGTGGAATCTAAAAAATGATACAAATGAATGCATTTACAAAACAGAAATAGACTCACAGACATAGAAAACAGACTTATGGTTACCAAAGGGGAAAGATGGGGGCGGGATAAATTAGGGGTTTGGGATTGACATACACACACCACTAGACATAAAACAGATGGCCAGCCTTGCAGACGCCGCTACCCTGGAGCCTCCCGCGCTGCTCAGCCGTGGTCAACCCCACTGTGTTCTTAGACATTGCCATCGACGGCGAGTCCTTGGGTCGCGTCTCCTTCGAGCTGTTTGCAGGCAAAGTTCCAAAGACAGCAGAAAACTTTCGTGCTCTGAGCACTGGGGAGAAAGGCTTTGGTTATAAAGGGTCCTGCTTTCACAGAATAATTCCAGGATTTCTGTGCCAGGGTGGTGACTTCACACTCCATCATGGCACTGGTGGCAAGTCCATCTATGGGGAGAAATTTGATGATGAGAATTTCCTCCTGAAGCATGCGGGTCCTGGCATCTTGTCCACGGCAAATGCTGGCCCCAACACAAACAGTTCCCAGTTTTTCATCTGCGTTGCCAAGACTGAGTGGTTGGGTGGCAAGTGTGTGGTTTGGGGCAAGGTGAAAGAGGGCGTGAATATTGTGGAAGCCATGGAGTGCTTTGGGTCCAAGAACGGCAAGACCAATGGCAAGAAGATCACCATTGCTGACTGTGGACAAATCTAATAAATTTGACTGTGTTTTATCTTAACCATCAGACCGTTCCCTCTGTAGCTCTCAGGAGGGCACCCCTTCGCCTCCATCTGCTTGGAATATCCTATCATCTTTGTGCTCTCACTGCAGTTCTTTGGGCTCCACATTGCCTTTATCTCCCTCCAAGTTTAGCTGAATTGCAAAGTTAAGTTTATGATTATGAAATAAAAACTAAACAACAAAATTAAATAAATAAAATAAAATAGATAACCAACAAGGGCCTACTGTACTATACTCAATATTTTGTAATAACCTATAATGGAAAAGACTATGAAAAAGAACAGATTGTACATATATATAAAATATATAAAATTATATATATAGGGCTTCCCTGGTGGCGCAGCGGTTGGGAGTCCGCCTGCCGATGCAGGGGACGCGGGTTCATGCCCCGGTCCGAGAGGGTCCCACGTGCTGCGGAGCGGCTGGGCCCGTGGGCCATGGCCGCTGAGCCTGCGCATCCGGAGACTGTGCTCCACGGCGGGAGAGGCCACAACAGTGAGAGGCCCGCGTACCACAAAAGAAAAAAAAATTATATATATAATTCAGTTATATATATATATATATATATATATATATATATAAAACAGAATCACTTTGCTGCTTTGCTGTACACCTGAAACTAACATAGCATTGTGAATCAAGTACACTTCAATAAAAAAAGACAAAAAATAAAAATAAAGACATGTACGGCCTATTGAAAAAAAGAAGAAAAAAAGAAAACGGGCATATCGATTGAGCGGTGTGACTGAAAGTTTCAGGCATCCAAGGGCTCCCTGGGTACATCTGGCACATTCAACACAGGTGTCAACAGAAGAAAAGTAGGACGTGGCCCCTGCCTGTGGTGGCACCTAACACAGGTAGGCAAACGACACCAGGTATTGTAATAGGACAAAAGTAGATAATATATGCTAAGGAGCTAGATTGAATATTCCCCTAAACAGATGGGGGAAATGTGGGCTGGAGGACTGAGTGTTGGGTGATTCACACATAACTGCTTGAAAAAACACGCCTAGCGGGGCCGGTGAACGAGCAGGTGTCAGTACATGGTGAGACGCTATTGGTTCTCCCCATCCCAGTCTCATCCAACATTTCTATAAATGAGCTGGAAAAGAAGAGAGATGGTATAATTGATCAAATCTGTGTCGTCTTGAAACTAGGAATGATGGCAAATACATAGCCTAACAGAATCAAAATCCTAAAGGCAGGAGGTGTTTCTCCAATCCGCCAGCAGGGTCAGGGTTGTGATGTGTCCAGGTGAAGGGGGGGATGTTCTCATCATGCCCAGGGCTGCACTCACCACATCTGCAGTGGTCCTTCTAAGCAACACATCCAAATGGGAATTTTAAGATACAACAGATTCTAGGAAGTGACCAGGAAAATGTGACTTGACACCAGTGTAAACAAGGGGAGATATGCAATCCAGTATAGGGAATATCGCCTATGATTTCGTGGTAGCCATTTCCATACATTTAAAAGAATATATATGACATGAAATAGGACTTCAGTTTCTTCTGTGCCATTCCGCAAGGCTAAACTAAGACAAGATAGATTTTTGACTTTAAAATATAGGCTGTACGAGGGAAAGAAAAAGAATGTTTATGTAGTACCTATCCGGAGCCAAAACCCGTGCTTCAAATTTCCTATCATCCTCCCTAAAATCAAATAAAAAAGTAGTATTATCCCATTTTATATATTGTTCTGCGTATCTATTGCTGCAAAACTTAGTAGTTTAAACCAACTTATTATTCTTGTATCTCATCGTTCTGTGGCTCATAAATTTGAAGGCGGCAGAGCAAGGAGAGCTCATCTCCGTCCCATGATGTCTACGGCCTCAGCGGGAGCGTCTTGAATGGCTGGGGGCTGTTCGGGCATTTCTCTCTGTCTCCCCATCCCGCCCCTTCACAAGGGGGCAGGGGGGCTTCCTCACAACATGGCGGCCTCAGGACACGTGAGTCTCTGCAAAGGGCTTGGGGCTCCAAGAGATGAGGCAGGTACTGCCACGCTTCTCTCAGGGCTGGGCCTGGACCAGTGGAGCATCACCTCCTCTGCGTGCACTGGCCGGGCCATCCGAGGGTCAGCCCACATTCAGGGAGAGGAAATGGGAGGAGCCTCAGAAGGGTCGGTGGCGTCTATAGTCGATACACAGGCGAAGAGGCACAGGACGGTGGGAAGTGGCAGACCCAGGACTCACACCGGATCTGACCAGTTATCATGCCCTGGCGACCACTCTGCATCATGTCTGTGCTCATGGATTCAAGGGCGTCCTGCAAGGTGACCTCTAATGCCGTGTACTTTCAGCCTCAGAGTCTCTTCCAAGCTCCAGACCTTTATCTCCAAACGTGAACTGCACGTATCTATTCAAATGTGTGGCAGCAGACATGAATTCTGAACTCATCACGGGTCCTCTCTCCATCCCAAACCATCAGCCCCTAACACCCCCCTAGTCTCGCTGGCTCAGCACCTCATGGGGACTCTGTCCCTGCGCTCACTCATTCCCTGGGTCCTCTGTCAGTCACCAAGGCCGTGGATCTGCGTGCACCACAGGCTGCTCAAGGGTCTGGTGCACCTGCCTCGCCAGCCTCCCTCCCCGGCCCTCTCCCCACGCTCGCCCCGCCCCAGCCCCTGCCCTGTCCACCCCCGCCCCCACCCAGGTCTCTGCCCAGCCACAGTCTCCTCAGAGAGACCACCCACCGAGAAGAGCATCTCCCACTAGCCCTGCCCTCCGCCAAGCTTGCTTTACTCTCCTCCACTCGATTTATCGTTTCCTGATGCAGCAGTAGCCGTCTATTTGCTTATTTACTTACTGTCCCTGTCTCTCGCTGGAATAGTGCCGTTTGGTAGAAATACAATACGAGTCACATACATTTTACATTTTATAGTCGCCACACATCAAAAGGCAGAAAGAAGCAGGTGAAATCAATTTCAATAATATATTTTATTTAGCCCAAGATACCCACAATATTATCATTTCAACACATAACCAATAGAAGAAAAGTATTCATGAGCTCCTTTACATTTTTGGTCTCAGCTTTGAGTTCTGGTGCATTTACAGCCCTTCTCGTGCAGATGAGCCACATGTTAAGGGCTCAGCAGCCACGTGAGGGAGGCTCGAACATATAAACGCCACGAAGGCAGTGGCCGGTTCACCACCGACTTCTCAGCCTGGAATAGCGCCTAACACTTAGCAAATGCTTGTTGATCGCCTGCGCGTATGCAGGCATGGATACAATAGATGACGTGCATCCCTTGCTTTTGACCGTCCTCCTCCTACACCTGCCTGCTTACTCCTTACCTCCCATGAGGCACCTGTCAGCCCCCACAGGTGTGGCCAGCAGCTACTCCTTTTCAGCCTGAGTGGCTCCAACCCCGTCAGCAGTTCCGGAGGCCACCAGAAAGAGGCTCCGAAAGTCACAGAGCTGAGAGCCCAAAGGCCTGCCTTCCTTCCCACCTGCCGCCTGGGAAACCTCAGGCAAGTTCCCAAACATCTGTGACTCTCATTTTCCTCTCTGTAAAACAGGGTTTATCCATAACTCTAGCCCCAGCCATTGTAAGAATCAAAATAAAGCAACATAACTAAAACAACTCAAAAGACGGGCAAAGGGCTTGAACAGACATTTCTCAAAAGAAAACGTAAAAATAACCAGCAAGTATATGAAAAGATGCTCGCCATCACTAATCATTAGGAAAATGCAAATCCAAATCACAGTGAGTTACCACTTGTATACATTAGGATGGCTACTATCAAAAAAAGACAGAAAATAGCAAGTTTGAGCAAGGATGTGGAGAGATCCTTGTGCGTTGGTGGTAGGAATGTTAAATGGTACAGCCGCTGTGGAAAATGGTATCGCACTTCTTCAAAAAAATGACAATAGAATTACCGTACGATTCGGCAAGTACTCTTCTGGGTCCACAACCAAAGAAAGTGAAAACAGAGTCTCGACCTGATATTTATACACCCACGTTCATAGCAGCATTTTTCACAATAGCCAAAGGGCGGAAACAGCCCAAGTGTCATTGATGGATGAACGGATAAACAAAACATGGTCTATGCAGACAACGGTGTATGGTTCAGCTTTGGAAATTCTGGAACACGCTACAAAGTGGATGAAACTTGAAGACATTGTGCTCAGTGAAATAAGCGAGTCAATAAAAAACAAATATTGTGTGAGTTTCCTAGAGCAGTCAAGTTCATAGAGACAGAAAGAACAGTGGTTGCCAGGGGCTGGGGAAGGGGGAACAGGAGTTAGTATCGAATGGGGACAGAGTTTCAGTTTGAGAAGATGACAAATTTCTGTGGGTGGATGGTGGTGATGGTTGCAGAACAACATGAATGTACTTAATGGCACAGAACTGTACGCTTAAAATGGTTAAGGTGGAAAATATTATGTCTATTTTATCACAACAATAAAAAATAAAGCCATGTCAGTGAAAGTGCTCTGTTAGCTATAACATTTACACAAATGTAAGTTGACATCATTCCTGGTAGTCCGTTACCCACCCTAATCTGCTCACCCACACTCCTGTGCATCTCTGAGGTCCCAGTAACAGTCACTAACGCAATGCAGTGAGTCCCCTACGGAAGTACATCCTCCTCTCGTCTGTCTCCTTTACCTGTCCCTCTGCAGACGTGTATAGTGGACCCTCTTACCTGAATATGTCTTTTAAACTATACCAGTCTGGGGGCTTCCCTGGTGGTGCAGTGGTTAAGCATCTACTGAGCCCACGTGCCACAACTACTGAAGCCCACGCGCCTAGAACTCGTGCTCTGCAACAAGAGAAGCCACTGCAATGAGAAGCCCGTGCAGCGCAACGAAGAGCAGCCCCCGCTCGCCGCAACTAGAGAAAGCCTGCGCGTAGCAACGAAGACCCAACGCAGCCAAAAAATAAATATAAATAAATAAATAAATAATAAACTATACCAGTCTGAATACTTTTAAGGTGACAAAACGTGAAAAGGGATGGAGAAAGCAAGGTAGAGAGGTGTGTGTGTCGTGCATTCATGGATTTGTGTCTAAAATACAGCAACGTTATCTTTAAAGTCGGCAAATGCTGGTTTCACCTGCCGGTTTCTTCTGGTGACCTGAATCCGGGTGTGCCTTCTCCTCCTGCTTTGGACTCAGCGCCTGCAGAGTTTTTTGTCCCCAGATGGGCGGCGCGCAGTGGATGCGGCGGGAACAGGACTCAGCACGCAGCCTGGGGAGCCTGAAATCCGTGCCTCCCCCACGCAGCGGACGCAGGAGCTGAGGGGAGCAATAAGGCCTAATAACCTCCCCTGTCCTCCTAATTGCTTTCTTCTCCTGACGAAGCAGCACACCAGCAGCTCCAGCGGCCCTCAGGGAAATCTCTGCTTGTTATGAGGCCGGTGGGCAACCCTTTCATCACCGTGAAATGCTGCCAGTTTGTGTCAACAAATCCAATTTCAGTCAATCAATAGACAGCCCGCCTCCCGGCTCTGTCCCCCCTGCTGGCAGAGCTGAGCCGGGCCACCCCTCCTCCACCCCTGCCCAAGGAGGCCCTGCAGGCAGGAGGCCGCTACCGCCAGAGCCCAGGATGCTCAGGCAGCCCTGCCACCAGCAAGGACGGCCCCACTGCCAGGGGTGCGGCCAAGCACCAGCTTCACGCAGACAGGCCTGGGTACCAGTGGCTCTGCCACTGCTGGCTGTGTGGCCTTGGGCGCGTTCTTCACCTCTTTGAATCCTTGTTTCAAAAGCGGGGCTGTCGATGGACATTTAGGTTGCTTCCATGACCTGGCTATTGTAAATAGAGCTGCAATGAACATTGTGGTACTTGTCCCTTTTTGAGTTATGGTTTTCTCTGGGTATATGCCCAGTAGTGGGATTGCTGGGTCACATGGTAGTTCTATTTTTAGTTTCTTAAGGAACCTCCATACTGTTCTCCATAGTGGCTGTATCAGTTTACATTCCCACCAAGAAGAGGTAGTACATATATACAATGGAATATTACTCAGCCATAAAAAGGAACGAAATTGGGTCATTTGCAGAGACGTGGATGGACCTGGAGTCTGTCATACAGAGTGAAGTAAGTCAGAAAGAGAAAAACAAATATCGTATATTAACGCATATATGTGGAACCTAGAAAAATGGTACAGATGAACCGGTTTGCAGGGCAGAAACTGAGACACAGATGTAGAGAACAAACGTATGGACACCAAGGGCGGAAAGCGGCGGGTGGTGGTGGTGGTGGTGGGATGAATTGGGAGATTGGGATTGACATGTATACACTGATGTGTATAAAACTGATGACTAATAAGGACCTGCTGTATAAAAAATAAATAAAATTAAAAAAAAAAAAAAAAGCGGGCTGATGATAGTGGCTGCCTACCGGGCTGTATAGTGGGGAAACTAAGTGTTACAGTGCACGCGAGGGACACCAGCCCGGCCTTGGCGACCTGCCAACCCTTAAGCCAAATCGGGCAATAAACGGAGCTACTGCGGATTCTACAACATCATTAGCACCTTCATCACCACCACTGTCATTCTGAGGATTGTATGGAAAACAGCTCAGGACGAGCCCACGTGGCTCTACCAAGACAAGGAGGAATTCAGAGCTAGTTCGCGAAGGTTCACTCAGCAGAGATGCTCAGGATGTCATCAGTGTTTGCAGAAAGAAACAGCCAGACAGCAATGTCCTCATCAGAGGCTGGCATCTGCAGGTAGAGGGGCCTTAAGGAGGCTGCTCTGTTGTATGGCAGACACAGAGGAGGAAACTCGTCCCGAGAGCAGGGCCAGCGGGGCCCAACGGTGCTTCCCTGAGATTTCTGCATTTCCCCCGAGAAGCCAGAAGGAACGAAGGCCTCCCCACAAGGAGCCCCCTCCCCTGTAGGGGAGACCCCAGCTTCGTCAGTCTTTGGGGGCTAGAGGTCCCTGCTGGGTAACAATGAGTTAACCCAACTCCCTATTTCATTTCCTGCCAGGTGGGGTGACTGTCGCACCTGCTAGATTGGGGGTGATACACCATTGCCTTAGCATGTGAATTCCCCAAACGAGAAGCCTTCAGAACAGGATGCAGCAATGGGAACCAACCAATCAAGCAGCTCAGGGCTTCCCACGAGGTCCAGGAGCCTGTCGTTTCTAACTAAGCAAGGAGGCCGACGTTCCTCCAGTGGGAAGTGGTTAGAACAAGTACCTTGGACTGCATTTTGTTGCTGCTGCTGCTGCTGCCACTTCTGTGTTTAACTGGGGAGGAAAAGAGAGTAATTAGAGGTGAGGTTTTCAGACACAGAATGCCCTGATAGTGACGGACTTTCCACTCCAAGGCAGGCATGGTGAGAGGCCCTTCCACATTTATTATTTCATTTTATGTGTGACAATTACTCTGCAGGGCAGGTATATTGACCTCCTTTGTTAAACGAGGATGGTGAGGCCCAGATGTCGCCAGAGAGCTCGCGGACCTGGCACAGAGCAGGTGCTCGGTAATGAGAGAGACAGAGGCTTGCCTGGGTCACAGTCAGCAGGAGACATTCAAATGCAGGTTCTAAAGGTCCAGGCCGCTACCTGATCCCACTTTGCTCTCTCCCTACTTGCTTGTTCCGGGCGGGACACTGGGAGGCCTTCATCAGAAATGGGTGTTGGCTCCTGGGAGAAAGTTCCAGATGGGGAAAAAAGCTTTTTCTAGGGAAATCTGCCTTTAGAAGCATAGCCAGACTTCTGCATGCAGCCCAAGGGCAGGCCTCTTTGAACACTAAGGTAGTCCGGATATTAGGTGGGAGAGAGCCAAAGATTCTGAATAAAAGAAAGAAAGACCCCGAGCCAATAAAATGTGAGTTATGTTTGCTATGAAACTGGGCTTTTCTCAGGTGGCAGGGGCATCTTCAAAGTGCCTGATTCTTTTCTGAAATTTACATTATATTGACAATTTTATAAAAAAGAAAGAAAAACCACAGAGCCATGCATGTTGGGGAAATTTTGAGACATGCATGTATGGTGGGAAAGTTCGCTGCTCCTAGAAATTTAATTGCTGGATAGAAACAGACATAGAAATCTGGGTTTCCAACCAGACTGCCCCTTGAGCTCCAAACTGGCCCATGAAACTGCCCCCGCAAGCCCTCCGTGACGTCCCCCAGGCGTATAGAGCTCAGCATGCCTGACACCTGATGAACTGCTGCCCCGCTCCCACCCCTACCCACCGTGAAGGAGAAAGTGGCCTGCATGCTCTGCTTTGGTTGGTGGCATCATCGTCCACCCAGCCTCTCAACCTGGACACGTGGAATTCCTCCTAGACCGCCTCCTTCCCGGTTTAGCAGGTCGGTCCGCTACTACGTTGTCCTCTTACCCTTGGCACTGTCCCTTGGCATCTCTCTGTGCTTCTGTGCCAGCTTCTAAACCGACCTCCCTGACTGCAGGCTCGCCCTCCTCTACCTGTCAGTGGGTCCAGAGAGATCTCTCCAAAGCCCAAATCTGACCATGGCACTCCCCTACTTACCACCGTCCATCACCCCCCAGCACCGAAGAATCCGGAGCCCAGGCTCCTTGCACGGTATGAGAACTTGCCTGACCCCCAGAGATGAACAAATCGTGCCTGCCTCCAAAGTCCCCACAGTCATGGTAAAGAAGCACCGTCGCAGGGGCTTCCCTGGTGGCGCAGTGGTTGGGAGTCCGCCTGCCGATGCGGGGGGCGCGGGTTCGTGCCCCGGTCCGGGAAGATCCCACATGCCGCGGAGCAGCTGGGCCCGTGAGCCATGGCCGCTGAGCCTGAGCATCCGGAGCCTGTGCTCTGCAACGGGAGAGGCCACAACAGTGAGAGGCCCGCGTACCGCAAAAATAAATAAATAAATAAAAACGAAGCACTGTCGTGAGGGTTCATTTTATTGCCAACTTGGCTAGGTCAGGTGTGTTCATTTGCTTGGGTTGTCATAAAAAATACCACAGATTGGCCGACTTAAAAAACAGAAGTGTATTTCCTCCCAGTTCTGGAGGCTGGAAGTACAAGATCAAGGTGGCAGCAGGGTTGGTTTCTCCTGAGGCCTCTCTCCTTGGAGAGCAGACAGCCGCCTTCTCGCTGTGTCCTCACATGCTCATCCCTCTGTACACCCACACCCCTGCTGTCCCTCTGTGTGTCCTAATCTCCTCTTCTGTTAAGGACATCTGTCAGACCAGATCAGGATGCACCCTAGCAGGCTCATTTTAACTTAATCACCTCTTTAAAGAGCTTATCATCAAATGCAGTCATATTCCAAAGTAGGGGGGCCTAAGACATCAACATAAGGATTTGGAGGGGACATAATTCAGCCCATAACAGCCACAGTAAACACTTTGGGGTCAAACACCAGCTTAGATGTTGCTGTGAAGGTATTTCTTAGATGCAAATAAGATTTAAATCAGTAGACTTTGAGTAGAGCATATTATCCTCCATTATGTGGGGGGCCTCGTCCAATCAGTTGAAGGCCTTAAGAGAAAATACTGAGTGAGGTCCTCTGAAGAAGAGGGAATTCTGCCTGCAGACTGGCTTTGGACTCAAGCTGCAGCATCAGCTCTTCCCTGGGTCTGCAGATTTCAGATTTTTCAGCCTCCACAATCATGTGGGCCCATTCTTTAAAATAAACCTCTCTTTATTGATATACACATACCTTATTAGTTCTGTTTCTCTGGAGATCCCTGGTTAATACAATCATATACTCCCAAAAATACCTGATAACACATAAAAATGTATGTCCAGAGGTAGGCAGTCCAGGGCTGATATGCTGTTTCCCAAATCATCAGGGACCAGGCTTCTTCTGTCTCACTATTCCCCAATCCTAGTGTGCTCCCTCATGGTCCAAGATGGCTGCTTGAGCTCCAGATATCATATCTCCATTCCAGCCATCAAGAGAGTGGAAGGTACATTAGAGGGCACACCTCCTCCCTTTAGGAACATTTTCTTGAAGCTGAACATGAACTTCCCATTGGCCAGAACTCAGTCACAGCTAGTTTAAGGGAACTGGGAATGTAGTCTTTATGCCAGAATATGTGTGCCCAGCTAAAATCAGGTTTTATATAATGGTAGAAAGGAGGAATGGGTGTTGCATTGCACCACAACACAACATTTGCAACAAGTACCAAATGATGGGTACCAACAACGAATGAGTTACTGAGAGCTTAAGAGGAGATTAATGTCAGCGGGGGCAGGCAGAGGGGGGTCCTTAGTGGAAAGGGGACCTGGGCTAACTTTGAAGGAAGGCTTAATCCGCTCAAAGAGGAAAACATCCCAGCACCCTTGCCCCGGGTTGGGCATAAACACCACTGTGACAGAAGTATGACACTGCGGGTCTCAGCCCAGGATCCGGTGATGTGAGACCAAGCCTGGAAGGCAGGGGTGCCCCACCACAGGCTTGCAGGATGGACAGGCTGACAGGCTAAGGGGGCCCACAGCCAAGGGCATCTCGACTTTTCCAGCACCCCGAGTCCTCACGGAAGCCTCTTAAGGCTGGGGATGAGGGGAGGGGCTGGGGAGTTGCAGCCATCTCCTCAGGGCCAGCCAGCCAATGGGCGGCCTCGCTGATGCTGTAATGCTCCAGCTTGGCATTTCATTGGCCAGCTCTGTCTGGGCTCAAACTATTTCTTCGTTTTTTTAGAAATTGCGAGTGGGCACAGACAAAACACAGAGGAGAGGGGCTGGCGGCCTGAGCCCAGATGGGTGGACGGAGTGTAGTGTCGTCTGTGAGGACAGAAGCCCGGGCCCCGGGGAGGCCGGGCTCTCCCCCGAGGCACCCACTTCACTTCTGGGTCAGCGGAGGGGCTTCTCCCCTAGTATTTAGCTTTCGGTTTTACAGTTTTATAATTCACATTTCTTACTGTAGCGTCACTCAGAGCTTTTCATACACCAAAGGGTGCTGTGAAGTTTCAACAGGGATATGCCTGTAAGTCAGC
Source organism: Leucopleurus acutus (assembly GCF_964270905.1). Classification (NCBI taxonomy): domain Eukaryota; kingdom Metazoa; phylum Chordata; class Mammalia; order Artiodactyla; family Delphinidae; genus Leucopleurus; species Leucopleurus acutus. The sequence continues at coordinate 101,451,660 of NC_139153.1, forward strand.
AGCCTTTCCCACACTTGGATGGTCTCAGAACCTTTTATTCCCAGAGCACAGCAGGGACCCAGTGTTCCACAGACACACTCTAGAAAATGCTCCTACCAGGATGGGTCACTCTGGAAATCCAGCTTGTCAGGCACGCTCCAGGGCCCCCTCACACCCACCTCGAGGTCTTGCCAGGCTCTGGCTAGTTGAGGGCTGTGACATAACAGGGAACCAGCAGCTGCCCTGGTCACCCGTGGTCCCAGCTAGAGGGGGAAAAAGGAGGGGGAGGGGAGAAGTTTGGGGCTGGGGGAGCCATGCTCTGTCTCCCATCCTCCCCTTTGCACCCAGATTTGCATCCCAGGTGTCCAGGACCCCAGCCAGCCAGCAATGACAGAGGCCCTTCTCAGCAGCAGCATCCTTGGGTGCGGGAGACAGGTTCTCCCCTCGAGGAGACAGAGACTAAGCAGGTCACTGCACTACAGCTTGCTGGGTATCGGAGTAGAAGTCATACCAGGTACAGTGGTGGAAGAAGGAAGCAATAACTGTGTCTTGGAGGCGATGGGGGGGCAGGCAGCAGGAGAAGCTCAGGACACAAGTCAGCCCTTAAGCTTGTCAGATGAACCCACACACAGTCCAGGGGCCTCCACAGTGCTCTCGTGCCAGGGAAGCAGGTCTGGAATCTGAGAATCAGGCTCGTGGGACAAGGGCCAGCCTCGCCGGTGCCCTGGGAGTTACTAACGCCCAGTGCCCGGGCAGAGGCTCAGCGAGCCTGGTCTGCCGTGCGTCCCGGCCAAACCCACTCCTGGCCTCCAGACTGCAGCTTCCGCCTGATGACATGCAGGGAGCTTCGGTCAGGCGATGGCCACAGGGTCAGAGGCCACAAGCCCCTCAGCGCCCAGCTGGGTTAAGCGCGTTGCATGGTGGGGGGTGGCAGGGGCATGGGAGTTGCTGGCGTGGCGGGTGTCCCTGCAGCTGTGGTCGTGGCTGAAGCAGTCGGAAAAGGCGGGATACAGACGGAGCAGCGACGGGGGAAGGGAGAGAGAGGAGGGAACGGAGCGAGGGCAGCTGGTGCAGGGCCGGCGCCCTGGGAGCGGGCCGTTTTCATTTCTGTCCCCAGCTGCTGCTCTTCCGGCCTGCGTGACCTGGGGCGGCCGTCTCTGCTCAGGACCAGCTCGCTTACCTTTAAGAGGAGGTGGGGGGAGTGGCTGTGATCCTCAAGGCCCCTCCTTCTCAAGGGCCATAACACTCTCTTTTCTGGACGGCCCCTCACCAACTGCAGCCACTGTGACCGGGCGTGGGCAGGCGGGTGCAGACAGCACAGCAGCGCTGGCAGGGAGTCCAAAGTGGTGCAGCACACAGCCCGCCCGCCCTCCATCTCTCCACCTCCTACCTGCTGAGCCCCCCAGGACCCGGAGACTAATGGAAGAGACTCCTCCAATGCCCATAACGGTCCTGCAGCCGCTTCTGCAGGCCCCGCCTCTCTGCTGGCAGCAGGCTGTGAGTTCAGAGGGAAAATGAGCTCCCTGCTCTCGGAAGATGAAGCCAGGGTTCCGAGTCAGCCTAGGACAGCGGCTGGGCTGCAGTCCTCCAGGCGCGGGGCCCGTACAGAGGAAACCTGGCTCATCCCTCCGCCCCACGAATCTAAAGAGAAGAACCAAAGATCAACCTTTGTTCCTCACTTGATATGGTGCCTTTCCTGCCCCTGTTTTCAAGCTACATTTAGCTAAGAATCCTTTATTTAAATGCATCTTATGTAGAAGTGTAAACAACACATTATTCAGTAATTATTTCTTGAAATAAACATGTATTAAGTGCAGTGTTGAGAACTGCGTACCCACTGATGTTCCAAACAGACTTGCTCTCTGCCTTCATAGAGCTTGGTTTAGTGAGTGAGGCCGACCACAGACAAACAAATATTTCATGAACTCACGTGATCAGTGCAGTGAAAGGAAAGAATGCAGGGAGGCCCTTAGGTTGAGCCGCAGGGAGGGCTTTCCTGGGAGGGGCCGCTCCTGCCTCTAGCCAGGACCTGGCAGCGTGAGAGCTGGCGCACGGCGAGGTAGAGCCCTCGGTGGCCAACAGCACCCTGGAGGACAGGCAGCCCCCGTGTGCAGATGGGACAGTGAGACCCCCCGCCTGGTGGCAGGTGCCGACCTTCCCCACGTTGCAGGCTGAGGCAACAGCTCCCGTTCATGTCCCCAGTGGCCTGCCAAACACCAAGCTGTAGTTTACTGAGCTGCAGCAAACGCAGAGATTTTCACACAATCTGTACACATTAATCATCTGAAGATGACCAACCCCATAAAACCCCATAAAAGAGCATCGACAAATCCAACAAAAGAAAGAACTTATAACCGAGGAAACTGAGCTACTAGTGTCATCAGAACAGAAAATTTCCAATCCACGTATTTAGTGCCTTTAGAGAGATAGGGAAGGTATCTATACGTCACATGAAAAAAGATGGTTATGATCAAGAACTGGCAATTATGAAAAGACCCAATGAGAGCTTTTAGAGATGAAAAATATAATTATTCAAATAGCATTCTGACTATAGTGTAGAGAATGAATGAAGGAGGCAAGGTGCATATAACCCAGGTAAGGGACGATTGTGGCTTTAGCTGGGGTGGAGACAGAGGAGAGAGACAGGAGTAGATGGATTCAAAATGTATTTTATCGCAGATCTGCAGGACTTTCTAACTTGCCAAGGGTTTGGATGTGAGGGTGAAGGAATGGCGCACACAGGGAGGATGACCGGAATAAACATGGAAACGCTCTGGGCAAAGGATGCTCAGAGACTGTAATCCCCTGCCCCACCACAAGAGCCTCTTCACCTGCTGCGTGCGTCCAAACGAGGGTGCTGTGGCTACTGCACCATCCCCCAAATGCACCTTCTGAGACTTTCTCTTCTCTGTGTCCTTGACCCAGAGGGCTTGAGGCCATGTGTGGTCATCATGTTTGCCAGCCCTGGTGCTCTCAGGGATGGTCCTGGCTGTTGAGGGAGAGAAACGTGACAGCTGCGGGTTGGGAGCCCTTGACAGCAGGCTCTGAGATGGAGTTTTTTGTACAGAATGTTGATTCAGGAGTCAAACGCCTGGGTAAAGGAAGGGAAGGAAGGAGAAACAGGCAGAGAAAGAAACGGAGCCAATCCCAGTGACGGTCTTGGTCAACCCCATGGGAGGAGGGGGGCCCGATGGCTCTTCAGAGCTGTTCCCAGTTGGGCTGTGATGCCCAGATCTTCGTGGCCGCACATCCCTCAGGCATTAGATTCGGGCAGCCTCCCCACGGCTGGACAGCAAGTCCTGACTGAGGGGGTCTGGGGGGCACTTTGCAATGCTCAGTGCAGTGATTAAAGCCACAGGAGCCCCTCAGGTGACGCGAGGTGCAGCCTTGTACGCACCTGCTCTGAGATCATCACTGAGCAGATCTCCACATCTGGGGGCAACCAAAAGCTCCTAAGCAAGGGCAGGCCTAATCAGAGCCAAGGAGACTGTACGTCGGGGCAGAAGAGAAAGGAAGGGCTTCGTACGTGGTCAGAGCTGAACCACCTCTGCTGTGGCAGGTGGTGTGATCTGAGCGCGGATCTCGGGAACTTCATCTTCTGCCATCTGGAGTCTACCTGTTCACAACGTAATATCCTGCTGAGAAGCACAGTCTAACTCAGTTGCTAGAGACCCTCTCTGCTGGTTCCAATTCCTTTTTCAGAGGACCCGGCTACCTGCGGGCTGAGCCCCAGCTCTCGGAACGCTTTGAAGCCCCAAGTGTGTGCTGATGAGCTGATATGAACTTCTCTGAGTCCCCACGGGGCTCAGGGGTTCTATTTCACACCAAAGTCTGTGCCTGTGGTATCTTGATTTGTGAATGTGAAAACTGTGGTGGGAGGTACTGTACCCTAAGACCCCTCTCAGCTACTCAACAGGGCCTGGGATTTTTGAAATTCCGATTCTCCAATGTATCTGCTATTTCAAGCGGTTCCCCGGAAGCGGACTCTGAGATGAGGACTCGTGTGAAGGTGACTTATTGGGCAGGAGAGCGAGGAAGCAGGAAATGGAGGAGGAAGCTGGGCAAAGGTGCAGACAGCAAGGCCCCTGGCTGGCAGGTGACTGGCTCATCCTCGCGGAAGTTCAAGACCGTGAGCCCTCCACGCGCCTGTCGGGAGTGAAGGGCTGGCTCAGGTGGAGGAGGCTTCCAGACATCTCCTGCTCTCCAGACACCTTCCCCATCCTTGACCATGCTGGGGACCTCAGGGAAGTCTGTTTTTAAACCCTCTTCTGGGCTCATCGTCATGTGAAGCTTAGCGTGAATGTTCGATGCTTTTCCACTTGGAGGCGTTGATGGGGCAGAGAGGAGAAGAGGGAAACTCTGGGTCCCTTGGGTGGGATATGGGGTGGGGAGAGAAGACACAGAATGGGGAGACCCCACCCATCAGAAGCCGAGCTTTGGGCACTCCACAACTTTGCTAAGGGCTTCCCCCGCTGCTCACAAACAGTCTGGTCCCCAGCGCTCTCACTGTGACAAAGTTGTCTCCTCATTATACACTGCTATGCCCATTTGTCTCTTCTGGTTCCAGTGACTACCTGCGGCTGCAAAGAAGAAATGAGATGATCAAAGGGGCAAACCCTGAATCCCCAAGGCTGTACCCTCAACTCCAAGCCGAGGAAGCAGGAACCTCTCGTTTAGCGTGGACACCTCGCAGGTGCCTTCTGTTCTGCCAACCACCCATTTCCTTATAAATGGAATCTGATTTTGTTCATCTTCATCCAAGTCCTTTGGGGAAATCCAGGCCATCACCTTAACCAGGGCTGAGAGTTCATGGCTTGGGCTGAATGTGAGGGACTCCTGTCCCCTGACAGACGGTTGCTTTAGGCTTGGGCATGGGTGCAACTTTAGCCAGTGCACCTAAGCAGGAAATTCGCTGATAAAACTTTGGGGCTTGGAGTCTGTGTCTTGTTCTTAAAACCACAGCAGTCTTCTTGGGTCCATTAGGAGAGCAGTCAATGAGGGTAAGCCAAAACATTTTGGATGGAAAGTAGAAAGATGGAAATAACCTGTGTGGTTGAGACATTGGTGAGCTGGTGAATTAAGCAACCCTGGAGCCGCTGTCCGTCTGGACTCATTATGTGAGATAATAAACCACTTAGTTGTTCCGATCGTGGTGAGTTAGGGTTTCTATTCCTTGCAACCAACCTCATCTCCATGGACTCAGCTGAGATTTTGTCATACGCTCCACCCAGAGGAGCACCTATGAGCTTCTAGCTCCCTCAGCCTCTGACTCAGTAGCTCAGCTGGATTTGGGGATAGATTCTAGCTTACACGCCACACCCTGGCCTATAATGAACTCCTCCCCTTTTCTCTTACTCTCCGCTCGTCTTAGCCCCCGCCTGTTAGAGGGAGTCTCCGCTGAATTACAGCACAACACATCCTCAAGTTCCTATTTCTTACCCACCAGCCCGTTCCTGCGGTTGCAAGCAGGAGAAAGATGTTGAGAAGCATGAGTCCTGACAATGCTTTGTAAAGGGATGGGGAATGTTTTCTTGGGTTCTATAGGTGAGTAACAGGAAGGAGAAGAAAATAAGCTCATTTTTTTCTAACATTGATTAATTCACAGAAGGTCACATTTTACATCATTTTAATTAACTTTCAATGAGTTCATGTTCAAAATGGGAAAAAGGGTTTATTAAAATAAGTCATGAGGACCCTAGGTATAACAGCATGGGGTATTTAAATAGGATAGAAAATTGGAAATCTTTTCCTTCTGCTCTGATGCATGGTGGGGTTCTGTGAGTACCTAACTTTTCACAAATAGATCCCCTTTACAGATGACGGGAAGAAATAGATGTAAAGGCATTGGCTACCCCAGGGAGCCTTTCCCCAGACTTCTCACCCCTGTTGGTCCCCCTCCTCAGCCACTGGTTAGGGCCCCTTCCCTGTTAACACTCCGCAAACCTCTGTCTCACCACCACTCACAACAATTAAACATTAATTGTTTAATTTTTTATTTCCCCCACAATATTGTGAGATTTTTGAGGGTAAAACTTTCTGTTATTTATTTCTTTGTCTTCTAGCAGGATACCTGGCATATAGCAGGTGCTCAGTATAAGTTTACTGAATGAATGAAATCCAAGAAATTTTTCCTGGGCTTCGTTTCAATTCAATAAAGGACAAATATTTCTATATTGCACTGTGTAAAGTGAAAATGAAAAGGGAACGTACGTTCATAATAGTATCCAAAGGCTGCAGGATCTGCTGTACACGCAGGGTGGCTGGTGGGACACAGCTGGTGGCCATTCCCTGAAATGTAGACTTGGGATGAGTGCGGGTCCTTGTCCTTCACACCTAGGAATATAGTAGCAGAGTCTTAAAGCTTCCCAGTGGCGCATCTGCGCTCACCTGGGGGCTGCCAGAGATATTTTTGCCCAAATTAAGCAAAAGTATTTTTCTTGGTTGAGCTGACACTGATTCTCCAGATACCTGCCCATCTAACTCATGAGCCCTCCACCACTCATATTCATTTCTTGACAATCCTGTCAGGTGAAATCTCATCCCACGGGGTCTCGTTGAGCATGTCAATGTGCCCGGTTACATAACAAGTCCCATGGCAGGACTACACACCCACCTCAGTTGCCCCACTGTCCACCAACTCACTGTCCTTTTCATTCCAACCCCTATGGGACGACCATGCCCATCCACCTTGGCAAACCAGCATGAAATGAACTGGAGGAAAAAGCAACTGTCTTCTTCTGTTTCAAGAGAAGGCTTTGTAGACGGGAAAGTTTGAGGCTGAATTTCCCCAGGCTAAGATTTTTCTCCCTGTTGAAATTTGTAAGGACTTGTGTGACTTACTTCTGAGAAAACCCAATAATCAGATTCCTAAAAGTAGAGTCAAACACTATTCATACCACAAAAGGATTCTCCCGTTTTCAAAAGAATGGTCTTCGTAGCAATCCTACAAATCAGTAAGAATAGAACGGACAACCCAACAGAAAAATGAACAAAATGCTTGATCAAGCATTTCCTTTAAAAGTTTCTCTAAGTGGCTGGTGACATAAAAAACTATGCTCAACTTCCTTAGCCATCATGCAAATACAAATCAAAACCATAACCTAATACCAACAGACACCCACCAGCATGGCTAAAATGAAAATCACAGAGAATGGTTAAGTGTTTGTCGACAGAGATATGGAAAAACTGGAACTCCCACTCACCGCTAGTGAGAGGGGGAATTGGTACAACTACTACAGATATCAGTTTGACAATATTATAAAACTGCATAGAGGCATAACCTCTGACCCAAAGATTCCACCCAACAGAAATGCACTGACACACATGCATTAGGATGTGCCGATCAGCACTATTTGTTGTAGAATACATCTACAACAAATCGGTAAATTGTAAATTGGTCATTATACACATGCCAATCAATGGTTGAATGGACATAAACAGTGATATAGTCACACAATGGAATATTCCACAGCAATGAGAATGAACCCACAGCTACATGCAACAACACGGACGAAATTTACAAACACAAGGGTAAGCCAAAGAAGACAGACACAAAAGAGCATAAACCCTATGAGTCCCTCTAAATAAAGTAAAACCTGGCAGAAAATAACCTGTGTTCTTAGAAGTCAGGACAGTGGTTGCCCTCAGGGGGTAAGTGACTGGAGGGGCCGTGGGGAGGGGCTTCATAGGTGTGTTCGGTTTGTGATATGTGCGCTTTTCAGGGTGTGTATTATACTTTAGTAAAAACCTTTTTTGGAATATGATTCAATTTATAAATTTTCCATGTCACATGGAACTTTCTAGAAACACACTCGCCATCCCGAGTGAAATGCACCCCCTGCGTTCAATTGGTGTGGGTGTTTTTCCTCCGGCCGTATCTTCGCTTGTTCACTCTTCTGCCCGGTTAGGGAGTTGAGCTAGGATTTAGGGAGCACTTCTGTGCGGGGGCATTGGATCAGGAGCTTCTAACAGCTCCGTGGCATGTCCTCCAGCTGAGTTTTACATTCTCCTCCCTCTCCACTCCACCCCTTCCTCAATGCCCAGCTGACCAGAGGGACTCTTCGGCAGACACGGTGCTGGGCTGCAGAGGATTCTTTGCTCCTCTGACTCTGTCATGGAACAAAGCCCTGAGACCGGGTGCCTGTCCTTTAGGAGGCGAGCATTTATTACGTGCCTGGAATCACCTCCGTTCACCTCTGCATACTCCCTAGTCTAAGCCCATTTTACAGAGGAGGAAACTGAGAAGCACCCCCGGAAAGGCTGTATCCCTGGGGTGTGAAGAGCTGGCCCCAGGATCCAGCCGGCCTTTGTCACCACCATTCTGCCTGCTATTGCCTAGAGAAGGCTGGCTCTCTGATTTTCGTTTCCCTGAGTGGCTACCTTCCTTCTGCAAGTGACTACCTGGGTGACCCGCCATCCCTGAGCCGCCATCAGTGGGGAGCTCTGCTGTCACCTCCTCCATCCCAGGGTCTGGGGACAATCTATCAGGATGCACCTGCTAGAGGCCCTCCCCAGATCCCAGTGGGGTCCGAGTGTCACCAGGCTCTGCTCTGAGCCTGCCTGTTCTTTCTCTGTGGGAGACAGGAAGCCCCAGAGCTTTGCCAGCTTCTCTGCGGCAGGCAGAGTGGAAGCTGGGCCTGGTCGGCCCCTGGGGAGCGTCTGCTCTGGGTGCGTGGTCTGCGGATGCTGTCAGCCTGCCCCGCTTACAGATGATGGCTGGCCGCCCAGATTCCCCCCAGGCAGCCTGACTGCCTGCTCGACATCACAGCCTGGCTGTTCAGAACTCACCACCACTGCTGATCACAGCAGCTCACCTCTGCAGACATGAAGCCGCTCTGTAATGTGTTGGGGAAGACACAGGGCTACTTGGTGATGTGATTACAGCTCGGCTTCGGGAAAAGAGCCACAGGCCCTCAGCTCAGCCCACAGCCTTTTCTTCAGCCTCGCGTTAGAATTTCCCCCAGGCTTGCTTGTCCAGACCCAGGGGTAGCACACTGACCTCCCCTCAGTGCCCTGGCGTTGTCATGGAAACAGTCAACTGGCACGTCTCGGGAGAGCATGGACACCCATGATCTCTGTGCCCGGGGTCCCCAGGCTCCGATCGTCAGCTGGCTTCCCGTGACCATTTTCTGCACTTCACGCCTGCCTCGCCCTTGGAAGAAAAACCGCTGCAGGATCCCAGCAGGAGTCACAGAGTTTCATTTCAGATGGCCAGAACCTTAGAGACCATCTGTTGTTCCTTTTACCAATGAGGAAATAAGCCCAGAGAAGCTCAGTGACTTCCCCAAGGTCACACAGCCTTGCGGGTGGAAAAGGTGCAAAGAGAATGCAGGCCTCCAGATTCAATGACCCCACACGCCGAATTCCAGGCTGGTTTCTCTGAATTGAAGGGAATCCTCTAGCCTCGTGTAGGTTCAGGTGGCCGTTTCAGGAGTGTCTGGCGTTCCTCTCTTTCCTTTGGGAGGCTAGAGAGACTTTCGAGGTGGCTCTAAAGGAGGGCAGACCCCAGGGCTCACGTGGCTCCTGAGAGGCAGGCAGAAAGCCGGCTTCTGCTTGGGCCGCGGGAGGGAGCGGCGAGGGCCTCACTTCTAGAGTCGTGACCTGCAGAGCCGCCCCCAAGTCAGGGCCGGCTGCCCCCCAGCACCCGGCTGCCACGGTTCTTCTCGGGAGCGGCAGCAAACTCGGGCTCCCCGGCAACTCGGACACCCAGGGCAGCGTCGTGCTGGTAGTTCCTACATCCCTCGAAACCGAAAAGCCATCCCCCTCCTGGAAGCCTGGCGCGCAGAACAGTCAAGCCGGTAAAGGCCGGTGCGCGGCCACCATGCAGCCTCTGTGGCCACTTCCCACAGTCACAGCCGGCCAGCCGGCTGCACCTCTGCAATCCCTCCTCTCCTGCCGTCGGCCCCAAGCAGGGCCACAGACCTACTCCCCTCAGCCGCCATGCTCACCGTTTGCCAGAGTTTCTTTACTAGGAGGATTCTTTTCGGAGCAGAACATGGGCTTCTCCTCAACCATAACATCGGGCTGGGCCGGAAGCAGGTGGCCCCTTGGGGTCTGGGGGCTTCCTGAGAGGCTGTAGGAAGGGGGACCCTAGGGGCAGGCCTGAGGTTGAGGCTGCGTCTCAGCAACACCATCCCCTTCCTGCGTCCCCCCAGCGCCTCGCCTGCTCTCTGGCCGCCCAGGCCACCCCCTCTCAACCTCCAGCCCCCAAGGGAGGGCTGCCCCAGGTCTCAGCTTCTCCTCCTCTGCCTCCGCCCCATCCGGGCTTCCCAGGCCTGGAGTCCACTTTCCAGGGACCTGCCTGTGGGGTGATGGCTGGGGACTCAGCCGATGCGCAGGGCAAGGATGGTAGCTGCGGATTCTCACAGTCTGCCTCTCCAATTACGTCCCAGAGCGAGCACCCAGGTGCCCTGGCCAGGTCCCTCGCCTCTGGCCTCTGTTTCCACACCTGAAGCTCCAGCACTTTTTAAACAAGAGCAACCGTGCCTCCCGGGAGGAGAGTGTTGTTATTTTCAAATGTTCTCATCCTGGTACCTTCGTGCCCTGAGCTCCGCAGAACGGACTCACCGCCTGTCCCCTAAGCCTCAGTGTCTTCGGCTGGTAGGGACCACGGTGACGTCAACCTCACGCCATGTCTGAGGACTGAGGGAGGTGAAGCCCGGGAAGTGCTGCCCCAGCAGATGCAACATATGCTCGAGCCCATCACCCTCCCGTGAGGCAGCTGGGGTGGGTTCTAGAGCATCAGAATAACAATGACAGAGCCCAAGAAGTCACTGTGTAGAGTGAGAGGGCGTTTAGGCCATACCAGGATGTGAACCGCAGACACCCCCGAGGGCTGCCTGCTCGCCTTCCTGTTTCAGCATCCCCACTCTTTGGAGGGTTTGGAAGAGGCAGAGCGAGGCGTTCTCATGGCTTACATTGTCCTGACTGCACACAAGAAACCCAGAAAAAATCTGTATCTGACCTTCCTCAGAGTTTGCCCTAATGATTTATCATACAGGAGAAGAAGTTAAGGCCCAGAGAGGTTAAGTGACAACTTGGGATCACACAGCCTGCTCCCCATCTCCGTGCCCTGAGGTGCTGTCCCTTCCTATGGTCCAGGGTTTGGTCCAGGCTGTCCTTGACTCACCCACTCACAGATCTGGAGACGGAGCTCAGGGCCTGGTAGTCCAGGGCCCTCGGGGGCCAGAGACCCCTCTCAAGCCCCGCCTGACGTAGCCTCCTCCAGCTTGCTCCCGAGGGGACAGGTTTCCCCCGGGTGTGCTTGACCCCTGCTGGCCACACAGCTCTGGTCGGCCAGGGCCTGTTCCTCTGCTCAGGAAAACAGGCCTCTCTACCCCACCCGGTGGGCAGCGAACCACGGGAGGAGGAGATTCAAGGCCGATCTAGGAGGGAGTTGGTCCATGTGGACGGTACTTAGGGTCCAACCCAGTTTTAGGAAACAAACACAAATGTTTTCAGACCTCAAGTGAAGCCATGCACGTGAATCAGCTCAGAGGAATTCTCACAATGAACTTGGGCACCAGACTCGCCCTTCACCCGGGGGCTCAGGACGCCATCCCCAGTATCAAGCCTGGCCCAGGGCCTCCAGCCACAGAGCCCCCTGTCCCAGGACTGGGCCTGACACCTACGGTGTCCTCAAGAATCGTAGCTGTTACTATTACCACGGGCCCCATCATCACAGTGAACCCACACGTGGGGAAACTGAGGCCTGGGTGGGACGCGGCTGCAAAGCCAGTGAGAGGCCACATTCAGGCCCACAGCCTCGCGCCGAGGCTCGGACGTCGGGGGTCTGATGGTGGAGCGGAACCTCCACGCAGGCCTCACTGAGTGGCCGCCTCACCGCTGGGGGGCAGGGGTAGATGGGTGGGGCGTCCCCCCACGGGACTGGTGTCCCTGTCACCACGAGCCTTGGTGCTCGGGCCCTTGCTGGAACCCCAGCGACCACGCACCGCCCAGCATCCTGCAGCCCCAGCGCCATACCCCATCCTCAGCCATTTCAGCAGCTACGCTGTGCTCATTTCAAGCTTTTAATTGTTTTCTCCCCTTTTAAGTTTTCTCTTGCTCCCTCTGAGAGGCAAATGTTCTCAAAAGATGTGATGCCAAACCAAAGATGTGATGCCATCACAAAGATGCGATGCCGGAATGAGGCATTAATTTCCATAGTCACTGAGAAGCAATTGCTGGGGAACGATCTCATTTTCCCATTAAACGCTGCGGAGCCGAAACCTCGGGGAGTTCTGTTCCCACCCAGCCACCCCCCGGCCCCATCCTCCAGCTCTAACCTCCCCTCCCTCCCCTCCCAGCATAGTGTTATAACCTGCAGATTGTGTCTTACTTCCTGTCTTAAACGCACACCCCGGGTAGATAAATGACTCCGTTTGGCTCGAGACAGCAGATGACTGACAGGCCACTTACTCCGTGGAAACCAGGCTGGAGGGGCTCCCCCGGCTGACAGATGGGGTGTCTTCCTGGGAGCACAGAGCAAGTGGCTAATCGCCTTAGCAGCTATGGGAACATGTGCGGCTGGGGGACCTGCAGGCTCCCCAGTGGTCCCCCTTGACAATGGGATGTGGCTGGTGTCTGGAAGGGGTTTCCAGTCTCCCGGGGGCCTCTACACGACAAGGGTCTGGAAGAGGACACGCCTTCCAAGCTCCTTCCCCGGGGAAGCTGTGGTCAGCGGGTCAGACGTGCTGACAGATGTTGACAGCTGTGGTTGACTTGAAAAAATGTTGGTGCCTCTTTCTCTCCAAATTGAGAGGAAACTCTGGCCGTGCCCCTCCCTCCCCACTGAAGGCCCAGGGCTGCCAAAGGCGGAACCAGAGGTTAGAGAAGGGGTCCCCCATCTTCCCCATCTCCCCACGCCCTGACCACCGACCCGTCACTGTCCCAGCCACGGGCTCTCCTCCTGGTTGTATTTCTGCAGGCCCTGCGCTCCACTGCCAGCTAACGTCCCGTCAACAGATACAATATTTGGGGTGTGCTCCACCCAGGGCGTTCTGCTCTGTTACAAAGAGCAATTGTTATTATTATTATTTAACGTAGCTATTTTATACATATTTTTAATATTATATAAAAATAATAACTGTTATTAGAATAAGAGCTGAGGGTTGTGGAGCCCTTCTTTACGTGACACACGTCCCCAGGCTCGAGTCCATCCATTCGGTTCAGTGACCGTGTGTGGGAACTGCCGCAGCCCCAGTTTACAGAGGAAGGACTGAAGCCCCAAGATTCAGTCACGTCCCCTAAGGTCACACAGCCGAGCTCTGAGGTTTTGAACCCAGAGTCTCTTGGCTCTGGGGCCTGAACGTTTGATCGTGCGGCCGGACTGTCCATCCAGCCTGCTGGACTCGAGGAACTTCGTGTCCGGCGAGGGTCCTGCGTGGAGCCTGGCAGGGAGGCGCTCTGGGGCAGGGGACCCGCAATGCCCACGTGGTCCCACGGCTGCGGACACCTGCAGCCACTCCTAGGTCTCGCCTGAATGAGAAGACAGACCAGGAGACCACAGCCACTATGCAAAACAGTCTGAGGGTCCTCAAAAAATTAAAGATAGAGCTACCGTATGATCCAGCAGTCCTACCTGTGCGTATGTACCCAAAGGAAACAAGATCAGTGTGTTGAAGAGTCTCCTCTACTCGCGTGGTCACTGCATGTTATTCACAATAGCCGAGATCTGGAAACAACTGAAAGGTCCTTGGAGGGATGAACAGATAAAGAAAATGTGGTATATGTTGTAGATATCGAGGAACATTATTCAGCCTTAAAAAAGAGGGAAACCCTGCCATTTGCGACAACATGGATGTGCCTGAAGGACATTATGCTCGGTGAAAAAAGCAGACACAGGAACACAGAGAGTGCGTGGTGCTCTTACACACGTGGACTCTGAAGCAGCCCAACACACAGAAGTAGAGGAGCCAGGTGGTTGCCGGGGGTTGGGGGAAGGGGGGAGTGGGAAATGGGAGACTGTCAAGGGCAACGAAGCTTCAGTGATGCCAGATGAGTAAATTCTGGGAATGCAAAGTACAGCGTGATGACTATGGTTAACAATGCTGTGTTGTGTGCTTGAAATTTGCTAAGAGGGTAGGTCTTCAGTGTTCTCACCGCCAGAAAAAAAGAAAAGGAAATGGTAACACGCGACGTGATGGATATGTTAATTAGCTAACTTGTGGTGATGATTTCACAGTATACGCATGTATGAAAACATCAAGTTGTGTACCCTGAATAGATACAATTTTTATGTGCTAATTATACTGCAGGAACACTTGGAAAAAGAGACCAGAAATGAACAGTTAACAACTTTGCATCTGTTTTTCATGTCTCAAAACAAAGCCTTTCCTACTTTGCAGGTGAGAAGTGGAGGCTCAGAGAGGTTGAATCCAATGACAAGGTCACACAGCTTTAAGGTCTCTGCTCTTGCCATCAGACAGCGGTTAACGGCTCTGTTCTCTTCCTCCCTGTCTTGGAGGCTCCTAAGTTGCCCTTCTTGGCCTTTGGTGCAGCCAAGCTCTTGGGTTGGCTTTTATACACGTGTGAACTCAGACGCGAATGCTGTGACCGCCTGGTTTACACCCCGCGCATCGGAGCTCAGGGCTGGGAAAGGGTGGGAGAAAGCTCTTAGGGTCCTGGCCCACCTGGCCAGCCCTGCAGAAGGCCACCGGAGCCAGCTGGACGCTGCGCGGGGCGTGGCTCCGCTCAGCCAGCCTGGCTCCTGAAGCCACGCGCCCCTGCACAGAGGTGCACCTCCGCTCCAGGAGCTGCCCTGCAGCCTGGAGGAGCTCCTGCTGGGGCTTGGCCGGTCTGTCTGCCCCAGCCCAGGGCTGGTCTTCCCTCCAGAGCAGCAAATCAAAGTGCATTTAAGGGAACCCTGAGAAGGCAGGCCTTCCCCCGCCTCGAGTTCCGGGAGCACTTCTGGCAGGGAGCTCGGAGGACTGACGTTTGCAGAAAAAGAATGCACCTGGAGGAAAGGATGGTTTCCTCCCTCCTTGCTGCCTGGTCCACTAACGCCGGCCTCGCCAGCTCGTTGGCAAGGAAGAGGGATTGAGTTCTGTGACCTAAGGAGTCCTAAGGGCACCGAGGCCGCCGGAGAAGCCCCCATTTGGAGAACCCACTCCGTGCTCTTCGCGGCCTCCGCCACCAGGGCTGTGTGGTCTCGAGGAGGATAACACGGGGAGACCCACAGCAGCAGCACAGGCCTGGCGGCGCGGGGGTCCGGTGGCTGGTGGAGGGACAGCACAGGCCAGGAAGACAAGGGCCTGGCTCCGTGCTCCCTGCCACCCTGGGGACGTCGCCCAGCCTCTCTAAGCCTCAGTTTCTTCACCGACAATGGGGACGGTGGTGTCAGCTTTGTAGGGCTAGTGTGACAAACGAATGAGAGTCTTAACAGGAGCCTGGGAATGTCAGCGTCATGTTTCGCACTTCCACTGCTGCTGACACCATGCTGAGTGCTGAGTGTAGACCAGGCTCCGTGCCGAGGGTTTCATATTAATTATTCCATTTAATTGTCTTAAAACTCTAAATATTCTTACTACCCCCATTTCACAGATGAGAAAACTGAGACTCAACAAGGCTAAAGATGTTTTCCGGAATCACTGGGCAAGGGCGCGCCGAGAGTGGCCAGGCCTCCCTCCTGCCTTTTCAGCCCTTTGCCCTGCACGCGGTGGTCGTTTAACTGAGGAGCGCGCTGGCGTTCTGAAGTGCACTGGCACAGAGCTATTGAGAAGACTGGTGTTGAATGGTGCCTCGAAGGGTCGTGGGAGCTGACAACGCCGCGGAGGAAGGCAGAGGCTGCCTATGGCCCCTGAGAGGCCGGGGGCCCGGATCCTTCTCGCCAACGCCGGGCCCCATCTTCTTGCCCACCTCCAACATCGGTAAAATAATTCCAGCCATGCACGCTAATATGACTTATAAATTCTATAAATGTGCCCTGAGCCAAGGAAAGCATCTCAAAGCGGACACAGAGATCAACATTCTAGGGGGAGAGTACAGAACTGCAACTAGATTTCTGAAGTTTTCCCCCTGCACGCCCCGCAGGTCCTGGCTTGGGCCCTCTGGGCTGGAGGCCACGGCTTTGGGACCCTTATGGGGAGCCCGCTGGGGGCTGGCCCTGTGCTGGGGCCTGGGTGGCCACGGGACAGGCCCTTCCCAGCAGGAGCCCATCGGCTGAGGCGTTCGGAAGTGTAGCCTTTGGGGTCAGACGGGAGCGGGTTCTGAGCCCAGCTCTGCCTCTGAGGAGCCATGTGGTCTAGGAAGTGACCTTCCCTCTCAGAGCCTCCGTTTCCTCAGCTGAAATGAGGGAGACAGACCTCCGTGCAGAGCGGATGAGGCGACAGCCACAGGGCATGGCACGTGCGTGGCACACAGCAGGCGTTCAAGGAGCCCTGTGTCCCCACCGTGCTGGAGAGGCACGTAGGCGGCCTGGGTATGGGAAGGTCAGTCCTGAGGATGTGTCTGAATGGGAGCAGATGGCCCGGGAAAGAAGTCCCCAAGGCCCCCTTGGCACTCGGGGACCCTCTCCCGTACCACCATGAGAGAGGTGGGCCTCCCGCAGGGCAGGTGTCCCTCCAGGTAGAACTCCACCAGCAGAAACACACACATGCATTCTTTTGGCCTAACCCTTCCTCTGGCATCTTCCCAGTTTTACTCACAAGTGCCTGTAAGTCTCTTTGGCAACTTAGAAAGCAGCATAGAGGCAGGAAAACAATCCGGGAGCAGCAGAAACGTATTTTTGGCCTGAATAGCCCCGTGGACGTGTACCGTCTCTGAGCCGAGGCCATTTCGCCTGACCCACGCCAGG
This sequence comes from Leucopleurus acutus, assembly GCF_964270905.1. NCBI lineage: Eukaryota > Metazoa > Chordata > Mammalia > Artiodactyla > Delphinidae > Leucopleurus > Leucopleurus acutus. The sequence continues at coordinate 101,468,431 of NC_139153.1, forward strand.
CTCACGTGGCCACCAGAGAGCTGGGCCAGCTCCCCAGCCCCCAGCTGCAGCCCCGAGGGGTCAAGGCTCGCGCTCTCCCGCCTGAAGGAGCGGTGCTGGGTTACCAGAGCTGCTCCCATGTGGGGCAGGAAGCACCAATACCTGCTGATGCTCTGACCCCGCCCAGAGTGGCCCAGGTGCCCTGTGGCCCGGGACAGGCAGTTTCAAGACAGCAACCCAGGGCCAGGCAACCACAGGACCGTCTCCCCTGGAAGAACTGCTTTCAGACTGGCATCAGATCAACCCTGCATCTCAGCAGGGAGGGCAGCCGTGTGTCATGGTGGAGATGGGATACAGGAGACGCGGCCACAGGCGGAGGAGATGGCATTGCTTCTTCTCGGGGGCTGCCTGCTCCCCGGGAGGCAGAGCACACTGTCCCCCAAATATCCGCCCCCCCCAGGGCTCTGCGTCGGAGCTTTAGGGGCAAGTGTTAGATTGCACTGCGGCTGCAGCCAGCATGTGGACAGAGGGCCCAGTGGGCTTCAAGGACGCCTCCCCGGCGCAAGCCCGTCTTGCAAAGACCCGGGGGGAGCGGGTGCTGGAGCGGACCCCTGATTGCCCGTGCTCCCTGCTAGTGGCCTGCAGTGCATTGCGCCCGCCTTCCTTGCCCACCGCATGCCCCCGCCCGAAAGCGAAGGGCTCATTTCCCCCATCACCATCCTTACTGAGAGTTTAGCGCAAAGTTGCATAAGCTTTCGCTCCCCTGGCCTGGCCCGGCCTGCCTGTTCCGCTCCAGCCACTGTGAGGACAGGACGAATTCATCTGCAAAGGACAAGCTCAAACCTCAGGTGGAAAACCAATGCATGTACTGCAGTAAATGGGAGCAGCTTTTTTAAAAAAGCACGAACTCCACTGGGAACCCCGTTGCCATAGTAACTGGCCTTACAGCTTTGCTTCCAATAATTAATGGAGGGTTTTGCTATTACAGTATTCTTGAAACTTCGCTCTCCCCTGTGCTGCACTGCAGCACGCGGCATCCTCTCGCCATTCATAAATATTTCATTACCTTCCGCTGCTGCGTTTCATCACCGGACCACGCAGGGCCTGATCCGCTGCTCGCCAAGTTCCCGTGTCCCGTCAGAGAGCAGCTTCTGTTTCTCCTCCTCCTCCTGTGTCTCCATTGCCCTGCCTTGACATTTTCTACCTCCCAAACCCAGAAGGGTGACCTTCCTGCACCCCGGTTTTCAGATCCAGGCATCCACACGCTGGGCCTTGTCTTCTTCCCTGAGGGCCTCTGGCCTCACCCCGCGGCATCAGTCCGCTCGGGCCCAGCTGCCTCTTTGTTTTCCCTCTGAGGGCGCCCTGGGAGCACGCAGCCTCCGGGGTCGGGCCCTGCAGTGAGCTGGCCGAGGTTCAGTGACTGTTAAGGGAGGTTCTACCTGCCCTGCAGGGTTGGACAGAGGGTGAGGCCCACCCCACCTCCCAGCCCTGCCGTCCGTCCCCTGGATGTGCTCAGATGTCGGTGTTGGTGACGGCTGGCGCTGGTTTTCATCTTGGTGTTGTTTTTTTTAGCCGCGTGAACTCCGTGGAAGGGATGGCTCCTGTGAGGGCCCTTCCCAGGCACGGGGAGAAAGGCAGCTCCCCCGCTGGAGACCCTGTGGGGCGCTGCCTGGAGGCAGCAGGAGGAGTCCTGAGCTGGAGTCATAAACACTGGGGTCGATTCACCGACCTTACGTGCAGAGACCAGTCTCAGTGCCACCTCCCCCAGGACCCAGCCGAGCACGGCTACGCTCCTGCGCACCCTGGGAGAACGTCAGGACTCAAGTAGCAGACGTCGTTCGGGGGAATAGGCACCGGTGCTGGGTGGACGGCTCCCTGGTCCTTCTATGCGGGCAGCCACGCTGGGACCCTGAGCCCGTCCTGGGGGAGACCTGGGGACACTCCCAAGGCCCCAAGGGCTCTGGACTTGTTTCCCTCCCACAAGGATGTAAACCCTGCCTTGCCACTCGCCACCTGCCCCCTCCCGTGCAGCCTCCAGGGCTTTGAGCAGATGGCCCGTGTTCTCTGGATGCCTTCGCTCTGGGTCAGGGAGGCCTCCCCTTTCCAGCCTTCCCCAGCTGGCAGGGCAGGGGGGCGATACCTGTGAAGCCACTTGTCGCAGGCAGTCCTGAACACCCGTCCCCACCGTCTGCCCTTCTCCACGCCGCCCTCACGGGCCCGGGGCCAGGCAGATGCACGTGGTGGACCCAGAGGCCACGGCCTGGTGGGCCGAGGACAGGAAGAGCCAGAGAAGTCCAAACGGGGAAGATCAAATTCCGACCCGAAGTCCCAGGAAAGAGTTCGGGGAAGAAGACGGAAGACGAGGCCTAGAGGGTTGGAAACGGTGGGGCTTCTGATTGGAACGGGGAACCGGAAGCAGAGCCCAGCGGGACTGGGCACGGAAAGGTCCAGGGCCAAGGGCAGGGCACCTGGATGTGTCACTGCCCGATCTCCACCGTGGGCCCGAGTGCGTCAGGCTGGTAAGGGGTGAACGTGGGATCATCACAGCCACTGGGACTGCATTTCTCTTACGGCCTTGACCTCCTTCTCCAAACCCTGCCTCAGTTACAGACGCGTCCCAGAGTCCCCACGCCCCCCAGGCCTTCGGTCATGCCAGCGGCTACCCTAGAGACACTGTCCCCTGCCCCTAAAGTCCCCAGGCTGCCCGTGAGCTGGGGATCGTCTTTGACAGAACTTGCAGCCCCCATCTCAGTCTGAGTGGGGAGCTGGTCCAGGACTCTCCGCGGAAACCCCGGATGCCTGGGGACTGTCTGGTTATCCCCTCCGAGTCCTTGGCTGCTAAGGCCAGGGACCTTGGGTGCAGCCCTGGGGACATTGGCTGGGACACTGGCCCCTCTGACGCTGCCAGGCCCCTCTCGAGGCGGGCTCACCCCAGCCCCAAGGACCCCGGACCCCTCCCTCCGACATCCGGCCCTGGTGGGAGGACCCCCGGCAGAACCCTCTCTTCCCGCACCCCCATGGAGCCCTCTTCTGGCCTCCTGCCCCACCCCAGTTCCTGGCACACAAGTTCACCCCCCTGCCCACTCTGCTCACCACCCTCCCTGCCTATCTTTTTTAGTTTTTTCATAACTGTAGTAAAATACTCAATGACATAAAATTTACCATCTTAACCGTGTTTAACTGTGCGTCTCTGTGGCATTAAGTACATTCACATTGTTCTGCAGCCGTCGCCACCATCCATCTCCAGAACCTTTTCATCTTCCCAGACTGGAACTCTGTCCCCATTAAACACTAACTCCCCTTCCCCCATTCTCCTCCCTCTGGCCCCCTGGCAACCACCGTTCTACTTTCCGTCTCTATGAATCTGATGACTAGGGGCCTCGTACAACAGAATTCTACAGTATCCGACCTCTTGCGACCGGCTTATTTCACTTGGCATCATGTCCTTAAGGCTCATGCGTGTTGTAGCGTGTGTCAGAATTCCCTTCCTTGTTAAGACTGAACAATATTCCATCGGATGGATGGACCGCATCTTGTTTATCCATCATCGGTGGATGGACACGGGGGTGCTTCCGCCTTTTGGCTACTATGAATGATGCTGCTGTGAATGTGGGTCTGCAAATAGCTGTTCATTTCCCTTCTTTCACTCCTTTTGGGTACGTACCCAGAGGTGGAATTTCTGGATCATATGGTAATTCTATGCTTCCTTTTTTGAGGAACCATCATGCTGTTTTCCACAGTGGCTGCACCATTTTACGTTTCCACCAACAGGGCCCAAGGCTTCTGATTTTTCCAAATCCTCGCCAGCACTTGTTCTTTTGTCTCTTTCGCAGCAGCCATCCTGACAGGTGTGACGTGGCGGCTCGTTGTGGTTGAATTCACGTTGCCCCCGTGACTAAGGATGTTGAGCCTCTTTTCATGTGCTTTTGGCCATCTGTGTATCTTCTCTGGAGTAAGTCTACTTGAGTCCTTTGCCCACTTTTTTTTTTTTTTTTTTTTTTTTGTGGTACGTGGGCCTCTCACTGTCGTGGCCTCTCCCGTTGCGGAGCACAGGCTCCGGACGTGCAGGCTCAACGGCCATGGCTCACGGGCCCAGCCGCTCCGCGGCATGTGGGATCCTCCCGGACCGGGGCACGAACCCGTGTTCCCTGCATCGGCAGGCAGACTCTCAACCACTGCGCCACAGGGGAAGCGCTGCCCACTTTTTAATGAGAGCGTTTGTATTTTTGTTGCGGAGTTGTCGGAATCCAGCCTGTTCCAGAGCTCTCTGTGGCAGGCACCTTCTCTATGAAGGAGCCCCCGTGACCTCTGGTCTCCACGGTCACATCTCGCTCTTGCATCGAGATCATCTAACTGCCCTGGTGGGAAGCATCTCCAGTCTCTTGCTTTGCGGGCAGCAGGAAGAAGCAAGTGCAGCGTTTGCAGGCTTGAGTTCACGGCAGCTCCCCTTAGGCAGGACGTGTGACGCGTTATTTTCGTGAGCTTCGCCTTCCTGTTGGTGCCAGGGCCTTTCTGGCCTTGGGTCCCTGCACGCTTTCCATCGATGGCTTCCGGGAACCGTGCACAAAGTTCCTCTACTGCATCTTCCTGGGTCAGAGCCAAATGCTTCGTAATCACCGCTTCAAAGACTCTGCATCACGCGCTTCAGGGACGCTCCAGGGACAGGGAGAAAGGACGTGGGTACCAGAACTGCTGCCACTATTCTAAGTGTTTCCGCACCCCCTCCAGACCTCGGTGCTCAGGGCTGGTGTGCTGAGTGTCTACTCTGGACTGCACTCCAAGCCCCGTGCTGGTCCCCATGCGGGGGACCAGACTTCCGCTCATCCGGGCAGGATCCTACTTCCCAGCTCCAGGGAGGCTCCCTGGCAGAGCTGGAGAAGGGAGAGAAGTCAGAAAGATGGGAAAGGGCAGGAAGAAGTGGTGCAAAAGCTGTCTCCTCCTCACGCAGGACCCCCTCTGCCCTCTCCTCCGCTGGATGGGGAGACCCAGCCGCACCCTCGTTTGCTCAGAGACTGACCTGCTTTCCACTCCGGTCTGAACTGGGCAGCTCCAAACCTCACTAAGCAGACGGAAGCCGGGATGAGCCCCAGGGCACAGAGTCTGACCTTCAAGGACCAGGTTTCCCCCCCAAACAGGGCAGATCTGATGTACCTTTGGGTCAGCTCTGCCATCTGACAGGAGCTGCCTTTCAGGGAGTGGCATCTGTCCTTCAGAACAAGCCCAGGGAGGGGGTGAGGGAGTGGGGAAGGGGGAGGGCAGGGGAGAAACAGTGGTGGACGGAGGTGGGGAGTAGGGAGGGAAAATAAGGGCCATCCTGCGGCCCGGGGGAGCCCTAAGTCTCGCCAGATGATGGAGAAAGTCTCAACTTCCAGCCCACTGTCCAAGGAGGGCACTCAGCTTTTCTCTCTTCTACACAGACTGGAAGGAAATTCCACGCTTAAACACAAGCATGTAAGCGACTGGCCTGAGCCCCTAAGGATCCGTCCGCCTCGGCCATCCTGACGTCCCCACGCTGCCGCGGGCAGACAGCCCCGTCAGCCGAGAGGAGCTGGCCAGGTACGAGGTATCTGCCGGGAGCGGGGAGCTGGCCCCTGTCCCCTGCCTGGGCAGAGCGAGTCTGCGTTGGTCACACGGACAACAGTTGCCCCTGGGATCTGGGGTCGGTTGGCACGGTCTGAGGTGGCCACGGTGTGCCCAGGGATGCTGGAATCCCATAAAACGAGAGCTCAGGGGCCTGGTGTCAGTCAGAGGGAGTGCAAAGGGGCAGCTGTTAACTTACCATGAGAGATTTTCTAGAAAAGTGAAATTGATTTTTGGTCAAATGCAGAGCACTGACAGACATGTTTCACAAACCTAACAAACAGTTGATCTCTTGACCCTTTCCCTGGCGCTCTCCAGGTCTGCACGTCTTTTTCTACCTGTGGAGGCTGACCAGAAATCCATGGAAACTCCAGAATCTGGTGTCAGCCTGTGAATGAGCGATTCTCTACCTCAGCGGCCGGCATGTTCACCCGGCAGGTTGGTCTAACTCCAGCTCAAGCTCCGCGCTCCCTGAGTCTGATTTCAGTGGCCTGCGGTCTGGGGTGGGCACAGGGATTTGCTTTTTAAATGCTCACCGGGCATTTAAATGCTCCCAAACGACAATCACATCACTTCCAGCAATCGCGCTCCTTGGTATTTGCAACGCGGAGGAGCTGAAAACTCAGGTCCACACGGAAACATCCTGCACGCGGAGGTTTAGAGCCGCTTTACTGCTAAAGTGCCAAACTCGGAAGCAACCAAGATGTCCTCCAGGAGGTGAACGGATAAACTGCGGTCCATGCAGCCGATGGAATATTACTTGGCACTAAAAACAAATCAGCTATCCAGCTATGAAAAGGCACGGAGGAAACTTCAATGCATATGACTAAGGGAAAGAAGCCCATCTGAAATGGCTACACACAACTGTATGACATTCTGGAAAAGGCGGAACTATGGAGACAGTGAAAAGATCAGTGGTTGTCGGGAATTGCGGGGAGGGAGGGGTGAATAGGTAGAGGATTTTTAAGGCCGTAAAACTACTCTGTATGACACTGTAATGGCGGATGCATGTCGTTATACACTTGTCCAAATCCTAGCATGTACGACACCAAGAGTGGCCTTACTGTAAACCATGGACTCTGGGGGATGAGCACGTGTCTGTGTAGGTCCATCCATCGTGACAAACGCACGACTCAGGTGGGGATACTGATGGTGGGGGGCAGGGCAGAGCATAAGTGGGGACAGGGGTATAGGGGAAATCGCTGTACCTTCCCCTTAGCTTTGCTGTGAACCTAAAACTCTTCTTAAAATATAAAAAAAAATTTTAAGTTGCATAACTTAACATGGGCAAGAGTCTTCTCATGTGATTCACTGTATTGAACTTTCCATTGTTAAAACAGAGGAGTGATACATTTTTAGAGACTCTAATCCGGTACGTATGGATAAAAGCGGACTGTCTGGGCTTCCCTGGTGGCGCAGTGGTTGAGAGTCCGCCTGCCGATGCAGGGGACACGGGTTCGTGCCCCGGTCCGGGAGGATCCCACATGCCGCGGAGCGGCTGGGCCCGTGAGCCATGGCCGCTGAGCCTGGGCGTCCGGAGCCTGTGCTCCGCAACGGGAGAGGCCACAGCGGTGAGAGGCCCGCGTACCGCCAAAAAAAAAAAAAAAGTTAAAAGCGGACTGTCTGTGGCTGGCTGGCATGGCGGCCAAAGTGCCTTTGGCGGGAAAAGCCTCAGCTGGTCTCCGACGACACTGAGAGCCGCCCATCAGAGGAGCTACCCCCGCTCAACGTCACCTAGAGTTCCGCACCTGGTGTTTCACCACCCTCCTCCCAGGTCAGGCATGGCAGAAGTTTCTGTCGGGGGTGGGGTGGAAACCCCTTGAAACTGCATAGAGTTTTCTGGATTTAAGGAATCCTTATTTTCCTGACCTGCCCCTGGCCGGTGGGGGGAACAGGGTCTGTGTTCAACCAAATGCAACTTGCAGAGAAGTCAAGACACAGGGCAGTTGGTGGTCGAGGCCACCGGTGCCCACCATTCACACTGCAGATGCAGTCATTCTTCGGGGCTGCACGATGCGTGTCTGAGTGGCTTCCAAGACAACCAATCCTTTGATGTTAAATTTAAATATATAAACTTTGAAGTGTCTCATCAGAGTTCCCCGGGAAAGGGAACTTGGGTTTTGGCGTCTCGCTTTTGCAGAGGACAGCTAATAATCATTTTTAAATCCCTGGTTCGATGGGTAGACCCCTTGGGCTAGAATCCCTTGACATTCCTCAGGAGAGAGCCCTGCAGGCTTTGACAGCTCCTGGCCTGCCCAGGGCACCGACTGTGTGTGCAGGAAGGGACCTGGACCCGGAGGAGGGTGGGGCTCTCAGTTGCAAAGGGCCACCCTCCCCGCCCACGGACAGCTCCCTTTTCTGCTCTATGCACCCCTTTCGGCTTCCCCAGACGGCACATGGTAACAACCCACCGTTACACACAAGCGCCTCCAACGTGGAGAGTCGACAGTTTCAAGAAATCCGTTAGAAGAAACAGCCAGTGTTGCAAACCTGGCAACGGTCTAGAGCTCTTTTTCTCCTTTCCCCATTTTAACTGTTAAAATTCATCTCCGACATCACACACATGGATGAAATCAACAGTCTCTTATCAGATCCCAAATCTGTCAGCCGATGTCTACCAGCCGCCTGGAGCTGAAAGCCTCTTAGCACATGTGTGACTTGAGCTGAACAGGGGCTGGGACGGCAGTGCAGGCAGCTTCGTTCTGGCGCCCGCGTTCCCAAACATTTGCTCTTTTAGAGTCGGGGAGGCAGCGATGCCTTCATTTCCTTCCGTCTCAGATCCATGGGCTTTCAGGCATGCTTCAGTGGGACCAGGAACCAGACTCATCCCTCTTCTCCTGCCCTTTCGTGCAAAGCCAGGTGTCCACGGGGGGCGGAGCTGGGGCGCAGCCCAGAAGGCTCAGGCGCCTGACCAGTGGGTGGACCAGGTAGAAGGGGAAGGCCAGCCAGTCCTGGGGCAGGGCTCACCCCACGCAACCCCATCCCAGTGCTTTCAGGGCTGGGTGCTCTGCTCCCACGGAGGGTGGACAGCTCCGGGAGGGCTGGACCCCTGGCCAGATGCCACTGCACCTCCTCCAAGACATGCCTGCTCTCACGGCATCTGCTGGAAAGAAACGTAACACTTCACAGAATGTAGGCATTCTGAGAACGGGGCTGTGCTTAATCCATCTACGTACTCCCAGGTGCGGCACAGAAGTACCAGTATTAACAAGAACCATTCACTGGGCATCTGCTGTGTGCCAGGCACTTTATATACGTCATCTTGTGTTAACATCTTTTTTAAGCAGATGAATGGAAAAAGCTAGAAATTAAGAAAACGTCCTGAGGTGGCAAAAATGGCAAAGCCCCTACGCGTTTTCCTGGACTCTTTTACGATCATAATTGATGAATGGATGAATGAATGAATGCGTGAATGAGAATCAGTCTCTGCATCTACCTGTCTGAAATGCGGAGGAGTTCAGGTCTGTGCGGCCAAGGTAGGGCCACCAGCCTCATCCGGGTGGGGGCTGTGGGCTCAGGCTCACGGGTAGCAGAAGCAGAACATCCTTCCTCTCCCACAGCCTTCACGCCTGAACCCAGCACCACAGCTGCTGAGACTGAACAGTCCCAGGGTCTGCAGCTGGTACCCAGGACAGCCGGTGCCACCGTTCCGGCCTGCGGGCAGGAGAGCACGTCCCAGCTCAGGCAGGAGGCCAAGGCTTCGTGCTCGTCAGGTCTTCAACTGCTTCGGCAAGGCCCACCCATACCAGGGTGCGGGCAGGCTGCTTTACTCAGTCTAGCAGTTCAAGGGGCAGCTCATCCAGAGACACCCTCGCAGACACACCAGAATAGTGTTGGATCAAATATCTGGGCACTGAGGCTCCGTCCAGTTGACCCACACACACCACTAGCCACCACTCTACCCAGACGCCCCATAGGCTCTTAGACCCTACAACGTCCAGAACTGGCCTCCGTGCCTTCCCCGCCCCCAGCCACCCCTCCCGCCGCGAGTCGCCCAAGCCAGGACAGGCCGTCATAGCCTCCGAGCCCCATGGACTCCACCCCTGGCAACATCTCTGAGTCCTCTCCCAGGTCTCCGCCCCCAGCACCCGCCTGACTCTGGGCTCCATCACTCACCTGAGGCTTGGCCCCCACCTGCCTGCTGCTCTCCTCCACCCTCCAGGCTTTTTCTCACTTTCTGTCCTTCTGAAAGGCGGTGCCCTGGCCTGGAGTCTGTGGGGCTTTCCTCGCGGGATGAAATTCCCACTCCCGGGCTTGTCACGGAGCGCTGCCCGCCCCTCCCCGGGGGGATCTGACCAGTGACATGGCTGCCACTCCCCAGTGGTGACCCCTGGCGAGAGACGCAGCCTCTAGCTCCCCACACCGGGTCCCCTCCAAGAGGCCTGAGGGCGGAGGAAGGGCAGGTGGTCGGTCCCATTCATGGTTCTGTTCATTAAGACCTCAGGGAGCGGGGACAGCGTCATCCCCTGAGGGGTGTCCATTCTTTCACTCGGCAAACATATCCTGAAACAGGATTTCACGACTGCACCAGGCCAGGCCTGGAGAGGGGAAGAAAAATAACACTTGATCTATAATTGAGGGACCAAGACGGGCTTGAAGTACAACTGACAATGCAAGGCCATGAGAGGGATACGGTTGGTACCTACAGTTTTCTAGATACAGGAAATGCTAATAAAAGGAAGGAGGGTGGGAGGAAGGAAGGAGGGAAAGAGGACAGAGGAAGGGGAAGAAGAAAGGTGTTTACCCAACGGTGCTGAAAACGTAGGTCCACCCAAACACCTGAACACAGATGTTAACAGCATCTTTGTTCATAATCACCCAAACTTAGAGACAGCCAAGACGTCCTCCAACAGGTGAACGGATAAATGAACTGTGGTCCATCCAGACAACGGGATACTATTCAGCTCTAAGAACAAATGAGCTATCAAGCCACGAAAAGACGTGGAGGAATCTTTACCGCATGTGACTGAGTGAAAGAAGCCAACCTGAAAACGCTACACGCTGTATGATTCCAACTGTATGACATTCTGGAAAAGGCAAAACTATGGAGACAGTAAAAGGATTGACGGTTGCCTGTGGCTGGGAGGAGGGAGACATAAACAGGCAGAGAACAGAGGATTTTTAGGGCAGCAAATCTACTCTGTATGAGACTGTAATGGGGGACACATGTCATTATACATTTGTCCAAAGCTGCAGAATGTACAACACCAGGAGTGAACCTAGTGCACAGTACAGGACTCTGGGTGATAATGACATGTCAGTGTAAGTTCATCAACTGAAACAGATGCACGCATGGTGGGGAGACCGACGGTGGAGCAGGCTGTGCATTGTGGGGTTGGGGTGTGTATGGGGAACCCCTGTATCTTCAATTTAAAAAAAGTGTCTATTGAAAGAAAGCAAGAAGAAAGGGAAAAGAGGGAGGAAGGGTTCTACAGGGAATTGAAACCAAGTTTGTGAAAATCCCTTTTTTTGGAAACACAACGGCCCCTCCTGGCCCCCAGTTATCACGTGGTCTGTGATCCCTGCCTCACTTTAGGTCTGAATCTCCTGAAAGCGGCTGTCCGTTCACCGGTCCTCAGTTCCCTTGGGGCAGCAGCAGAGGCCCGTTGACATCTCTGGTCCTTGGCCCCCCGGAAGCAGGGTGACCCCTGGGCTCTGTGAGCAGGCGCCTGGGCCTCCCTGCGCCCGTCTGCTCGGCAGGGGCGTCTGGGTCTCCAGCCTCATGTTAGCATCAGCTTCCTCTGGGGCTCAACCTTCTTGATCCTCCTCCCATAGGTCCCCGCCTCTCTTTCCCTTCTCTGTGTCGACGCCCCTGCCTCCGTCTTCTGCAAAGGGCCTTGTAATAGCTGAGCCCAGGGCCCCCGGCTCAATCGGGACGTCTTCAGGGGACAGTGGCCTTAGAGGGACTGTGTGGGGTGACCTGGTTTGCCTTTTCCTCCCTTGGACTTGAATGTCCAGTTTAAACTTTAAACTTGGTTCTCGATCATGGCAATTCTCTATATATACTTCTTAAGCCTTTCGTCTAAAGTCTATAGTACATGCATATATGCCCAACACCAGGAATCCTCAAATGACATTTTCCTTTCTCCCCAAATTCTTACTGATGTGTCTTCATGGATCAAAATTTAATCTAGATAGTAGTTCCCGTTACTGCTTCCCTGTTTCTCTTTTTCATTTCATAGCGAATTCAGAATTTATATGACTGTACTGTGAACTATTCAAGATGTACACAATGCCTATAGAATAATTCAATACACTACTGTGCATCCACCGTCTGATTAAAGAGATAAACCGTTGCCCGTATGTTTGACGCTCTCATGGTATCAGCTCCCCATGGACAGGTAAACCGTGAAATCAGACCTTACAATCGCCATGCTTTGCTTCACATGGTTACTACGTATACATGCATCTCTACACAGGATATAGTATCATTTCCATGTTTTATATTTATTATAAATGAATGTCAGTATATGTATTCTTCTGCAACTTGCTTTCCTTATTCGACATTACATTTTTGAGATTCACGCATGAGTCTCCTGCATTTTCATGGCTGCATAGTACTCCCTACGTGAATACATCTCAATCCATGAATCCATTGTTTTACTGACGAACATCTAAAGAAGCGGTACTATGAGCATTCTAGGACAGGTCTTCTTCCATCTTTCAATGTGGTCCATCATCTTAACAGATTTCCTAATGTTAAACCAGCTCTGGATTCCCTGGAGAAGCCCAACTTGGTCATGATGTCTTTTTTTTCTTTTTAATAAATTACTGGATTCAGTTGGAAACTTTAACACGGAGGCCTGCAGGCAGCTGCAGGTGGCAGCTGGCCGATCGGAAAGCCAGGACCGTCCTTGAAGGGCCTCGTGTAACTTCGGGTGGGCAGCATAGCCAACTCCTTCCTGACTGTTGCAGGCGCCCAATCCACACCTCCCGCCACCTCCCCTCCCCCTGGGGAGGCCCTCCACCCGGCTCCAGGCCCCCGGCCAATGTTTGCTTTCCTTGTAGAGCAGAGAAGGATGGCAGCTGCCACATGGGCCCCCGCCACCACCACCCCCCCCCAAGCTGGGTCATTGCCAGGTAGCGGGCCTGCCTCTCCTCCTGTCCCTAACTGAGACTCGGCCGTCTGCTGGGAGAACCCCAATCCACCCAGTGTCCATGCTCACCTCGCCACCCCTAGGGCAGCAGGAGAGAATGCCACCTACACAGCCAGGTGCCACCTTGCTGGTGGAGGTTAATGCTGGAGAATCAACTTGGGACAGAGATGCAGGTCGCGTCTTACTGAGAGGTGATGGGGCACTTGGATGAGAAGCACAATTTCTTCACAAGGATGCAAGGACTTTAAGAGATCATTTGGTAGAGTGCTATTTGTGGGGAGGGGAGGGGAGGGGGAGGGGAGGGGAGGGGGAGGGGTCTTCCAGGATCTGCCTCTTCTGCTCCCCTCCCCACTTCAGGCAAGTCAGCAGCTGTTGTGTTTGATGCCCTCGGGGGAGCATGTGGTGGGGTCTACCTCTGCCATCACCGATCTCCCTTCTGGCTTTTTTATTTTGTAGGAAACCCTAAATACTTGGGGAAAGGGAACTTAAGCACCTTGAAGAAACGTAAATGATCACGCAGGCTTAAAAGAGGTGCCCAGCCACTTCTGCCGTCGTAACACAGTCCTGCCTCTCCGAGAGGACAAACCCCAGAAAGGAAAGAGCCGCGGGGGGTGTCTGGCCCGATGCGCCGCAGGCAGCACACGGATTCTCCGCCTCTGGTGCGACAGTGGAGCAGTGGCACCTGCTCTCAGCAGCAGCCTGGGTGTGTGACGCCCGAGGACCAGATGGACGCCCGCACATCAGCACTGTGTTAAACCCGGGGGCTGGGAGGGACGGAGCCCTGGGGACCAGCATAGTCACACGCCCCATCTGCCAGCGCGCAAGCTCAGGGTTAGAAAATGCATTGGGGAAAATGTGACACGGAAGGTCGTCCGGTCCGTGGGCCACGAGGCACACTTGCCACACCTCATGCAGGGGTGGATTCTGCCCGCTGTGTCTCTTGAGCCCAAAGCTGCAGCTCAGGCTGTGCCTCCTTGTGACTGCAAATTGCAGACACGCCCCGGGAAGAGGCAGCAGCAGCCCAGGCGCCTGGCTTGCACACGGGTACCCGGGGACCGGAAGGGACCCACCAGGCTGGCTTTTAAGGCTGCGAAAAGCCAGCGCAGGGAGAAGGGCTCTGGAAGTTTCCAGGCTTCCTGCCAGCTGCGGGAGCCACGTGCTCCCAGGCCCTGTGCATCCCTGCGGCAACACGTCATGCCAGCATCGGGCGCGTGAGTTCGAGACTCCTTGTTCTTAATTTCTCCCCGGCTGTAATCATCGTCTTATTATGCCTCCGTGCTTTTCCCGTTGGGACAGGGGCCTTTGACACTCCACAGGCTGCATGTGATTAGACGCGGTGGAGCACACTGGTGGTTCTGTTTTATTAAGGGAAAATGGAAATAAATTCACTGCACAGAAAAGATCAAACCATGAAATCACACAGAAACAGGAACGAACCAGAAGGTTTCTCTGCATCGTGCTCGGTGCCGATTCCTCAGGTTAACCATTACATTGTCTCTTAAAGCCATTTTCTTTACTTCTCCCCTTTTTTGAACTAATTCTCTCCAACCATCCAGCACAGATTCAGAACCACTAACCTAGAAAAGAGGGGAAAAGTGAAGGTCGCCTTGGTAACGGGAGACTTAGAGCGGCTGCATCTCCCTGCCTGGAGGATCTGATCCGTGCATTCCTGAACTGCTCTTGCGGCCAGGCTCTCAGTATCCTTGCCTGGAGGCAGTGAGGAAGCTTGAAAAAGACAGCGCCAACACCCCTGCGTTCGCAGGACCGTCTCTGCCTGCTGATACAGCCCCTGCTTCTCCCTCGGGATTTCTAAATCTGCTCTTGGTGTCTGTTGCAAATCTGCCTTTCCCCCGTTTTATCCGTTTTATCCTCACGTCTCTGTTTAGATCATCAGAAATGATTTTGGAAATACAATTGTACCCTTCGACCCAGAAATTCCCACCTGGGAATCTAGCCCAATGCACTAATCCACAAGACAGAAAAAGCTGTGGGTCTGAAGATGTTCACAGCAGCGTTTTTTATACGGGTGACAGATGGACGGCAACTTGCATAGGAAATCATAGGAAGATGATTATGCAACATGTAGTATATACAAGAAATGGATAAAAATGGAGTCAACAAAATTATAACCAACACTACCTGGCAATAGAGAAAAACACATATCACAATCTTACATCTTCAAAGAATACAAAATCACACACACAGCAGATAAAATATGTACACACAAGAGAGGGCTAGAAGGAATGTACAAAATACTATTAGTTGAGGTGTTAGGTGAGAAGCCTTAAGCATGATTTCCCCTGCTTTTCTAATTAATAAAATGAACAGCACCCTTAACTTCTTCAAATATAAAACAGCATCATAACTTAGGAAAGGTTTCTTACCAGTTTTTAATTTAAAAAAAAAAAAACCGCTTATGTATGTGGCCAAGTGAGGCAGGAAAGATAAAAGTTGAGCTTTTTCAAATCTGGAAAAAGACGTCTCTTCACCAGAGCACTGAACATTGCTCTTCTCGCCACCCGTATTTTGTTTACGTTCTTCTAGGTAAAATGCTAATTGTTTATTACCTGTCTATTCTGTTGGAGGCTACCTTCCACGTGACCTCTGGGTCTCGAGGTAACCATTCTCTGACTGAGCCTCTCTACTGCTGCTGCATAATCACGGCCTTTCCCTCAGCACCGTAGGCTCAGAAAGTCATCGCTTGTTAGGACCGGAAGGGATGTCAGAGCTCACCTCTCCCGTGTTTCTCCGAGTGGGGTCAGCTGAGGGTGGAGAGGTACGGGCTGTGCTTTTCCTTCTTCACTTCACCGTGGGTTGATAATTGCATCATAGCTCTAAGCAGAAGGCATTTAGATGTAGTTTGATAATCATATATATTTAGGTGTCATTACAGTAGAAGTATTTGCAGTCAGCACTGGGGAGCACGGGAATCCTCTTTCTTTACGAGGGACCGGGCCCTTATGAAGCCTCCACCTGCCTTCAGGCGCTGAGGACCCTGAGTCCCGGGAGGGGAGTGGCCAGTTCTGCTCCCTGGGGGCGGGGGAGGCTGCGGCATCGGGGAGCTTAGCTCTCAGGTTGTAGAAGTTCCAGCTGGCGCTCATCCGTCAGAGTCCATCACAGGTCTGAGAGCTCAGTGATGCTGTGTGCTCCCAGGCCGGCGTTTCAGGGATGGTCAGATTCGTGCATCCAGCCAGGACCTCGCCTCTGGTTCCAGATTTACATCCTGAGCTGCACCCTGGACATATCGTCCTGGACATGACTCAGCCAGAACAGATGTCCCAAGCCCTCCCTGTGACGAGGACTCCCCCCGATCAAACTTTAGTCGGGTTCTCCTGAGCCTTCTTCTTGGCCTGCTGACCTTAGCTGGCAGAGCCCAGGCTGTCAGGATGCTGGCCAAACCATTTTAGCAAGAGTCCCCCAACCCTTGACACCTAACCAAGTTCCTCTTGGTAACTTTCCACTCACTGACCCCCTCACTCTGCCCTCACCCACTGGCTATAAATCCCCGGCTGCCCCTGTTAAATTCACTCTCTCTCTCCTGTGACCATAGTCTTGAATAAAGTCTTCCTTGCCTGTTTTACTCTGTCCGATTTTTCTTGGACACCCCCCAGAGTCCACAAACCTGTGCTGTTTCTCCACCAGCCCCCAGCTGCCTGAGCCATGAAACCCAGGGGCCGTCGTCCTTGGTCCCACCCTCCCCTTCTTCTTTGCATCCAATCAATCCGTGTCCAATCTGTCCACTTCTCCCTCCCTCCCTCCCTCCTCCCTCTCTACCCTGGTCCCAGGCACCACGGTCTCCAGCCAACGTGACTGCAGGCTTCTCCAGCTGGTCTCCCCACTTCCACATGGGCCCCCCTCCAATCCATTCCACGCAAGGCGGCACTCACCCACTTAAACCTTTCCAGGGCCGTCCCTTTCTCTGAGGTTGAAGTCCGACCCTTCACCTGGCTACAAGGCCACACGGAAGACTGGTGCACGTCAGCTGCATCTCACCGTCACCTGCCACCCCGTCCCCTCTACTACGAGCCTTGCTGATCATCTGTTGGTCCTCAATCACCTCATCTCTGCCTTTGCCCAGGCTCACAGCGTCTTCCACTCAACAGCAGCTTCTCACCTTTGGGTCTCGGTTTAAATATCAACCCTGCAGAGACCTTCCTGGCCCATAAACCTAGAGGGGGACCCTGTCGCTCTGTTTCATGCCTGTGCTTAGTTTAGCAAATTGTGGTTAGGCGTTTATCTCGTGTGCCCGCACGGTCGTGGGTGTGTGACAATGACACGGCTGCCATCGTGGGGCTGACATTCTAGAGGGAGGGAAGCCGGATGACAAATCGGCAAATAAATATGTGTGGTTTGTGATGGGAGCTATGAGGGAACTAAGCACAGGCTTGAGTTTGATTAGCTACCCTGGACTATTTACAGGTAAAATGAAGTAGTCGAGAGAAGCGGGGTGGGGGGGGGGGAGTGGATAAGTAAATGGGATAAAACGTAAACGAGTGGCCAATCAGAGTAAAAGCTATATGGGAGTTCCTTGTACTATGTTTGCAACTTTCCTGAAAGTTTAAAATTGTACTAAATGTTTTTTCTTAAAAAAACCCGACTCTGATCCCACCCATCGGTTTTGCTCATTTCCCTCTCGCCTTGTCTGTAGCTGAGATTGGAGGTGCCGCGTCTTCCCCACCAGGTGGGTGAGCGGCCAGGTTGGGACAAACGCAGGCAGGGGCTTTGTCTCCCAGCACGGAGGGCAGAGCGGGTCCCACAGCTCTCGCCCCACCTGGACACCATCTCACTGTCATTTGGCTTCTAAGTGATAGGGTCCGTGTGTTAAACTGCAAAGTGAATCACAGAAAACTAAAGCCAGGGAGAGTGTCCACTGGATAAAGGACCAGCGGCTGTTGTCACCTTGTCCAAAGGGAGAAAGCCCTGGATGGGACGGAGAAGGAGCAATTGTCTCTGCTGCGTGAATTGGGCGGGGTGGGGGGGGGGTGGTGGTGTTCAGAGGGGCTGATAAGGGAGGGGAAGGTGGCCTCGCTCCAGGAGCCCTTTAAGGAGCAGTGTTTCCTTTGTGACCTGTTTCCTTCTTGATGCGTACCAGCATTTCACGCCCTGGCCAGGTCCTTTCTATGTGTCCCCTGCTGTAGACAGCATTCTGAGCTGCCTCAGCCTTCCTGGCAGCGCCCCGGGGATGTGACCCAGCCTCCCCCATCAGACGCATCTGCGCAGAGTCCCAGGGACTTGAGGCCGGAGTGGCTGCAGGAGATGGAGAGCCCGGGCGGGCAGGGCCAGTGGCTGGCGTGTCTGTGTCTGTGTACCCACGGTGAGGCTGCAGGCGTGGCTCCCGGAGGTCCCGCCACCCTGCAACTTAGCCAGCACACATATATATTTGCATCTCACTGTCTGCACACTACTTTTATTGTGGTAAAATACACATAACACAGCATCTGCCATCTTCGCCGTTGTCAAGTGCACAATTCAGTGGCATCAAGCTCTCCCTTGAGGCTGTGTAACCGTCACCGTCCTTGAATGCTAGAATTTTTCATCCCCCCAAATGGAAACCTGTACCCGCTAAGCAATCCCTTTCCACCCCTCCACGCCCAGCGCCCGGCAACCACTGATCTGCATCCTGTCTCTGTGGACCTGCACATTCTGGACATTTCACACAGGTGGAATCATACTCTCTGTGGCCTTTTGTGTCCGGCTTCTTCCCCTCAGCGTAGTGCTGTCAAAGTTCATCCCTGCTGCAGCGTGTTGTCAGAACTTCACTCCTTTTTA
Source organism: Leucopleurus acutus (assembly GCF_964270905.1). Taxonomy (NCBI): domain Eukaryota; kingdom Metazoa; phylum Chordata; class Mammalia; order Artiodactyla; family Delphinidae; genus Leucopleurus; species Leucopleurus acutus. Next base: position 101,486,856 of record NC_139153.1, read on the forward strand.
GGGCTGAATAGTATTCCATTGTACGTATAGACCACACCTTGTGTAACCATTCACTCGTTGATGGACATTTGGTTGTTCCCAACTTTCGTCTACTGTGAATAGAGCTGTTGTGAGGATTCGTGCACAAGTTTTTGTCTGAGTTCTTTGTTTCAATTCTTTTGGGTCCAGACCCAGGAGTGGAATTGCTGGGTCATGTGGTAGTTCTATGTTGACTCTTTGAGGAACAGCCAGACTGTTTCCCTCAGCATCCTTTTAGTACATTCTTTTGTACTTAAGAAAATGGGCAGCTAAGAACCCTGACTACTACCTCACTCCCATCTTACGGATGGGAATACTGAGGCTCGGGGAGAGAGTGGTTTGCCCGAGGCTCCTGGCGGGCAGGGGCTTGATCCAGGCCACAAACCCTTCAATGGTTTAGTGGCCAGACTTTGGGACGGTGAGATTCCCTTCGTGCCTTATTTCCTGCTGAAACCATGCAGTGATTCCCAGTAGGGGTCCCAGGCTCCAGGCATCAGTGACAAGGGTCTGGAGGCTGTTGTGAACATCTCACACAGCGAAGTGAAAACCTCCACGTTCCCCCAGCGAGGCTGCTCAGGCTATCTAAAATGTCAAGTTTCTTTGCTTTGGGCAGGAATTAAATCAACCCGTGGTGGTAATAAGGTTGTGTCCTGCTGATCAGAGACCCTGGCTGGCAGTTACGTATATCTTTGATTAATTTTAAAAATGAGAAAATGAAGAAATTACTGCTTGGTAAATGCAGCTGTTTGGTAGATGAGAATCTCTTAAAACATGGGGTCCTTGGGGAGAAACATCACAGATGTGTTTCTCGGGGGTTAAACAATTTGTGAAAGCATTGGCCTTGGCCAGGCACCCAGCGCTCTGGGTCTGGTCTGGGATGTGCTGTTGACACTTTGGACTGCACGCAAGTGACCACGGCTGTGAGGGCCTCAGTCCCCTCCTCCCTCCCAAGAAGGGGCGACTCTCTGTGCTGGCCTGTGATTCTGACCCACGACAGGGGTAGGCGAGAGATGCCTTTCTTCTGGAGGCTGTGGTGCAGTCTGGCCTCTGCCAGCATCTCAGCATCATCAGAGATAAGAGATCCTGCAAATGGGGAAGGCCCAGGACAGCTCCATCCCTCCAGACCCCTCTGCTGCTGTCCCTCCATCCCAGAGATGGACTGGTGGCGCAGTGGTTAAGAATCCGCCTGCCAATGCAGGGGATGTGGGTTTGAGTCCTGGTCCAGGAAGATCCCACATGCCGCAGAGCAACTAAGCCTGCGTGCCACAACTACTGAGTCCATAAGCCACAATTACTGAAGTCCACGTGCCTAGAGCCTGTGCTCTGCAACAAGAGAAGCCACCGCAGCGAGAAGCCCACGCACCGCAAGGAAGAGTAGCCCCCGCTCACTGCGACTAGAGAAAGCCCGCGCACAGCAACGAAGACCCGACACGGCCAAAAGTAAATAAAATTAAAAAAAATAAATTAAAAAAAAATCCGCCATTCACCGTCATCGTCGGCTGGTCCCACCAGGCCCCAGGCGCTTCCTCTCTTTCCAGCCTCCCGTCTGCGTTGCTTCCACAGGGCCCGCCGCTGGGCTCCCCGGCAGTTGCCCCTGCTCCCCTGGCCACCGTATGTTCTTCTGCTCTTTGCTTGCACACCTGTGGCCACATCAGTCCTCAGCGTCTAAGGTAGCCACGGCTCCTGCCCTTTCCGGCACATCCCCACCAGCCTTCTGGAAGCCTGGGCCTAGCCACGTGCAGCCCCCAGGTGGGGCTGGCTCTTCCCTGCTTCCAAGCCTTTGGCTCTTCCATAATTGCTTTCTTGACATTTGGCTTGAAAGAGTGACAGAGAGCTTAGCATTTTGATTTCTGGCGACACGCAGTGTCCCTGCCAACAAACGTGGTAAGTCCCAGGGAGCCAGAACACCAGGCTCCTACGTGACTTTGAACCAGTCCGTCCACCTGTCTGGAAAGCATCGTTGCCACCTACAGAACCATCCTTACAGACACACAAAAAATTAACATCTGTAAAGGACTTAAACACGCGAGGACAGGCACCTGCCAGCGAGTAAACATACTGGTGAAGAGCCAGCTCCTGAGGGCAAAAAGCTCTCGTGTCGCGAATACCAGTGTCCCCGTCTGATTAATCCTCCAATGCATGTCGCCACCCTCTTTGACAAATGTCCAGGCAGAAGGGTCTTGAGGGGCGGGCCCAGTGGGAAGGAAGCCTGGGGAAGTTCCGGGCTGAGCGGCTCCCTCTGCTTCCCCGGCCCGGCCTCCAAGCACTCTGCTCAGTTTGGACTCCAAGCTTCAGCTTCCCTAGTCCTCTGGCCAGAGACTAGCTGCCCTTCACAGGGCCCTTCACTGCACGCCATTTCTAAAGGCCTTGCTTACCAAGGAGGCAGCAAAATACAGGAGGAGACATCTGGAAACGATGCTGGGCCTGGAGCCAAGTGTTCTATCCTGGGCCCTGCAGGGGTCTGGCTGGCAAGTAGCTGGATGACTTTGGGCCAGTCTGGGAGACACTGTTGGTTGCCTATGAAATAGCACCCCCATCCCCCTTATTTTTTTGCTAGAGCCTCTTTTCCTACAATAGAGGCTGGAAATGACAGACACTTCCTTTCCCAGGTCTTAAAGCTGGAATGTGGGCCTGTGAACCACTCCTGGCCATTGAGACTTGAAGGGAAGGCTGAGAAATGTTTTCTCTATGAGAAAAAGAAATTTGTGAGGAGAAACTGAGATCCCTTGCCCTCTCCATTCCTGCTCTTGGAGGCTGTGTGGAGATATGCTGGCTGGTGCTCTTGCAGCCACGTTGTAGCCATGAGGGGAAGACATCGCCCACCTGCTGCAGCTGGCAGAGCAGGAGGAAGAGGCTGGGGTCTCAGTGACGACACTGGACCACGGAACCAGCCCTGCCTCCTCCAGACTTGTTGTACAATGAGAGAATTGTCTAGTCAGTCTCCATTGGTTCTTCATCCAACTCATACAAGTCATTTTACTTCTCTGGGCCTCAGCGATTATCTCTAAAATGGAGCCACCGGACAAACAATCTCTAAGGTTCCTTTGAGTCCAGACCTTCCGGGACGGCGCCACGTGCCGCCACAGTTTTCCAGAAGCTTCCCAGACCTCGCAATCCCCTTAGCTGGGAGTGTGGCCTTCTCTGAACCCACAACCAGATCTCCGTTTTCCCTTTCACTGTCTACTTACCAGGCCCCATGCTAGCAGCTTTCCCGTACGTGGTGTCACGTAGTCCTTGCAACACGGACTGTCCCATCCTGCAGATGTGCGCCGCGAGGCCAAGAGGTGTTCTCGAGGAGCCCACATCTGAGCTTACCTCTGCCTGGCTCCAAAACCCAAGTTTTTAACCATTTTGCTAAACCTCCTGTGTTTTCTTGAAAACGTGCTTTAAGTGACCCCATTCAACAGTATTTTTCAGGTCCTGAGGCCCACACACGGCATCAGTCCAAGGGTTAACAGACCCTCTCCCGGCCTGGGTTGAACAGCCAGTGAACGCTGCCGAGAGCCTGCTGGAGGGGCCGGCACACAAGAGGCCGGTCACCTGCGCGCGGGCACCCAGACTGGGATAGCGCAGCGTGACCTCAGAGCCGGCCGGCCCCGGGGCCCGCTTCAGGGAGGCCGGCCCTGCTTCCTCTCCCTCGGCCGGGCTCTGCCCGTGGGGACAGAGGAGCCCCCGTGCCGCGAGGAGGCCCTGCCGCCCGCCCGGGCCGGCCGTGCGGTGAGCGACACACAGCGACGTGAGCGCTGGCTGCGGCCCTTGCTGGGGAGCGGCCATCTGCCAGGCGCTGAGTCCTCATCCAAGGGGTGAGGCTGTGAACAGACCCAACGCGCTTCCCTCTGGCGGGGCCGCGGCTTCATTCTCATCACCTGGGTCTGAATTAATCCAGGCCAGAGGGGCAGGGGGGAGGGGAGGAGAGGAGGGAGGGGCTGCTTGCCGGAGGCCGAGGCCTCGCAGGGCGGGCGAACGAGAAAGGGCTGCAGGTGTTATCTGGACGACCTCCAACTCCCCCGTGACCATCCGGACCGCCCTTGCCTGGGCGGACCGGAGAGGTGCCTGGCTGGGGGCACAGTGAGAGCCCCTCGCAGCTCCGCCTGGGACGCCCTGCCCGCAGGGCCTGGGGCACAGCCTGCGCTGGGGCCCTGCAGAGAGAGCCGGTTGGGCCGTGCACTTCCTCCTGCCCCGAGGGGCAGATCCCTGGGCGGCCCAGAAGCCTGTCTCTACCGGGGAGAGCACCTGGGAACCGCTCCCCTCTGGCCACTGGTGTCGAGGGCATCCACACCCGCGGGCCCTCTCTGCGCGGCCGGCCCGGCCTGGCTGGCTTCGCCTCAGTTCAGAGCCAGCTGGGAGGCTCCCCTGCGTCTCAGCTGTGGGTTCTGGGCCCTGAGGCCGAGCTACCAGTTCGGACACCGCTGCCCTCCGGGTGTTCTGCCCAAGGGGCTGCCCGGCCGGTGCCCTGAGGCTGAGAGAGACCGAGCCTCCTGGGAAGGCGAGGCTTGAAGGTCTCCCTCCACCCAAAGACACGGCAGCCCCCATTTACTAGGGGTCCCCTCCGCGGGCACGTGCGGGGCCGTCTTTTCAGAGTCCTAAGGACAAGAGGTTGCTCCCTCCGTCTTGGGATCCCTATTTGCTTCCTAGGGCGCCCGCAGACCGGGTGGCCTAAAACAACAGGAAGTATTCTCTCACATCTCCAGAGCCATCGGCAGGCCATGCGCCCTCTGATTCCTGTAGGGGGTCCCTCCTTGCCCCTCTAAGCTTCCGGTGGTCTGTCTTCACATGGCTGTCTTATAAGGACACCAGGCATCGCGGGAATCTTCATCATTGCGTCTCCATGGACCCCATCTCTAAATGGGGTCTCGCCCTGGAGGTGCTGGGGTAGGACTTCAAGGTCCCTTTTGAAGGATGGACACCCTTCAAATCGTAACAGGGCCCCAAGGATCTAAGGGGGACGTGTGCAGCCTGGCGAAGCCTCAATCCTCCTGGCTAAGGAGCGCACAGCTCCAGCTCAGAGCATCTCTGGACGTGACACACACACACACACACACACACACACACACACACACGCACACACGGATCATCTGGGACCTGGGTAAATGCAGGCTCTCATTCAGCAGGTCCAGGAAGGGGCCCGGGACTCTGCATTTCTCGTGCTCCTGGTGGGGAAACCACACGTTACAGAGCAGGGGGCAGGTCCACTGAGCCTTCCTGAGGAGGTCAGGTACCAGCGGCCCCTCCCCCGTGGAGAGGCAGACGGAGGAACACCCCAGCTTAACAGCATCCGCACGTACGCCAGGCCTCACTCTGGCCCAGCTCTCAGGGGCCAAACCCCTGGGAAGGAGAGGACGGCAGACTGAGCTGCCTTCACCTCTGCCTGGGTTTCCTCGTTCACCCAACTCAGTAACATCCTGTGCTTCATTTCTCTTGGGAAACACCTTAGGAAGGGGTTGCCGGGTCATATAGTGAATGCATGTTTAACATTTTTTATAACAGCTTTATTCAGATATAATTATCATCCCACAAAATTCACCCTTTCAAAGCACACAATTCAGTGAATTTTCATGTATTCAGACAGTCAAACAATCATCCCCACCTTCTAACTCCAGAACGTTTTCCCAACGTGGGTTTTTAAGAAAAATACGGATTCACTTGTAATGGTCAGTATATCGTGCTAAAAACTGAGAGTGTTGCCCTCTTCAATCCATTCAACCCTTATCACAACCCCCGAGTGACTGGAATCGCCATCTCACATTATTGTTCCTACAGCTGCACCCTGTCCCCTCCCCCGTGCGGCCACTCTCCTTGGAGAGAGCTGCCTGCCCCAGGTGTGTGGTCGACTCAAGAATGATCTTGCCCGCAGAGTCCCCGAGCCCCTTCTACACCCACCTCTATGCCCGCTCCCTCGGCGCCGAGCTGCTGTCTCCACTTTGGAGCCGTGGTGCTGTGAGATGCGTGGAAATGTGAGGTGCAGCACGTGTCATTTGTCTCTTTTCCTTTGTGGTATAGTTTACGCACAGCGCAAGGCACAGATTTTAAAGCAAACAGTTTGATGAGTTTTGCCAAATGCACCCATCCACGTAACCTGCATGTCTATCAAGATAGAGAACATTCCCGTGGGCCCCTTTCCATCAATCTCTTCCCAGGCCCAGGCGACCTCTGGTCTGCTTTTTGCCCCTACAGATGAGTTCCGGCTGCTCTGCAGCTTCCTGAACGCATTGCCCTGATGACTAATAATGTTGAGCATCTTTCCAACTTATTGGCCATTTATAAATCTTTTTTTTGTGAAGTACTTGTTCATTTTTTAAAAAGCTTTTTTTAAAAATTACTGAATTATAGGACTTTCCCCCATTTTTCAAAAGATTTAAAAAAAAATTATTATCGAATTGTAGGAATTCTTTGTATATTCTGGATATAAATCCTTTGTTGAATATACGTGTCACGATATTTTCTCCCAGTCTGTGGTTTGTCTATTCTTTTTTTTTTTTCTTTTCTGGCCACACCGCGCGGCATGCAGGATCTTAGCTCCCGACCAGGGATGGAACCTGTGCCCCCTGCAGTGGAAGGGCAGATTCTTAACCACTGGACCGCCAGGGAAGTCCCCCTATTCATTTTCTTAATGACGTGTTTCAAAGAGCAGATGTTTTAAATCTTGAAAAAGTCCAGTTGATCATTGTTTTTCTTTACTAGCTCTTTCTGTGTCCTCTCTAGGAAGTCACTGCCTGCACCCAAGGTCACAAAGATAGTCCTTTACATTCTCTTCTCTAAGGCTGATAGGAAGGTTTGGGCTTTTATATTTAGGCTCCGTCTTGAATTAATTTTTGTGTGACGTGTGGCATCGGGGTTGATTTACATGGGGACCCAGTTGCTCCAGCACACCTGTTGGAAAGACTTTCCTTTTTCCATTGACTTGCTTCGCATCCTAGTTGTTTCTTATTAGTAATAAAATATAGATGACTTCAAACGAGTCACTCAACAGATTCGAAGCCGTTCAAAATAGATTTCAAAGTTTCCTCTGTAATAATGCCAGTCTCACACACCTGCGTCCTGAAAGCCCTTCTTGTTTGGGAGAGAAGGGCGACTACACAGCCAGCAGGCCATGGTCGGCATACAGCCCCGGGCACCCGTCCTGCCCGAGGGCTCCAACGGCCCAGGGTGTAGCCGGGACACAGCTGGGACGTGCGGCTTTAGTGTTGAGCCCACTGGTTAAACTGATTTCCTCCTTGGATCGATCCTTGTAGTTTAACCAGCCTCACGTGCCCTCCTTGAAGTCTCCTGTTTAACTCAATGTGGCCTGGTCTCCCCGCGTCCTTTGGAAGTGCGTGCAGGCCAAGCCCTCTTTGTCTTGTGTCCGAATAGACAAACACATGTGCACGTGCGGGCCTGCACTAGGGGAGCAAAGGCTGTGGAGGGCGCCCCCCATCCCACACCTGAGACCGCAAAGGGCGAGGCACGGCCACTGTGTTCTCATCTGTGTCGTTTCTTGGCGGACACAGGGCACGGCAGGAAGACCGCGGGCTTTGGTCTTACAGAGAGCGGGCCTTAAATCCTAGGTCAATTTCCCGCTCATGGGAGGACCCTGGGCCTGGTCCTTGGCCTCATGTTCTTAGCTCCTAGGTGGACGTACTGTGGGTAAGTTTCAGAGTCTGTGTGAGGCTAAAATGAGATGCTTAAGAGTTTTACACACAATCTTCTTCCTCCTTGCTGAGCCGTCCACACTCGGTCCCTGGACGGAGGAGAGGGTCGTCACCTCCATCTCAGAGCGGAGAACGTTTAGCCTCAGGGATGCTAAGTGACTCACCATGGCAGAGCCGGGTTTGGGCCTGATCTAAGCTCAGCCTCAGGCTTGGTCCAGTGCTCCATGAGGCACCTGATCCACCCGCCCCAGACCAGCCCCAGACTTGGGAATGGGCCAGACAAGGGGCCCGCGCCGGGCAGTCTCCTGCCTGCAAGTGTCTGTAGCCCCTGCCTTCGAACAGGGCACCGGCTTTGGGTGTGTGTGTTGCTGTTGTTGGCTTTTGTAGACGCCCATCTAGGAGACCAGAGCCACTAGGATCTCGAGTAACTGGTCACCGAGGGCAAGAAGAACTTTCCTCCTGCTGCCCCACCTTCCCGGGAGCTGGGATGCAGCCTCCTGGGAGCACGCACTACCCTCGCAGGGTCTTAGATTGTTCAGTTCTGGACTTTCCTGTCGCTCAGCAGCTGACCTTTCCAGCTGACTGTGGCCCTGAATCTGACCTGCCGTCCTGAAGCAGCAAGTGTAACTCTATTGACCACTTGAAGCGTCGGATGATAGAGGACTTTCCAAGGGTTTTGGTACCGAACCCACGGCTGGCCCTGTGGGCCCACGTCACATGCCCCGGCACCTTGTGGAGAGGGTCCCGGGGCTGGGCAGTGGTGCTGCCACTGTCCTGGTGGTGACGTCCGCAGCGTGGCGGTGGCCCCTCTGCCTTGCGGTGCCCAGAGTGAATCCCCACCCTGCCTATCGTAGGCCGAGCGCCCGGGCAAGTGCAGGGGGTGTAGCTGGGGGCAACGTGAAGAGCACAGGCTTGGACGTCAGAGAGGCCTCCTCCAGCCCTGGCTTTGCGGCACCTCCCCGAGCACATTGATCTCACTCCTGGAGGGTGGAGGGAAGAACGGGACCACCGGGGTCGTGAGGATGGAAGGAGGGCACGCTGGGCCCAGTCCACCTTCTCCTGGCTCATCTATCGCACGTGGAACAGCGGCCCAGACTCAGGTGGCTGAACACACGCAGTGCGCTGTGCCCGGGACACCCGGGGGGCGGGGCTCGGCCACTGTCAACCCCACCATCGCCGTCACGTGTCCTCCTTCTACCGTGCCCTGCGGATGCGTACGGAGGGCCTGCCTGGCAGCCGCCGAGCACCGTCCAAGCGATGACGGTCGTCACGGAGACCGGACAGCTGACGTGGGGACAGAGGACCCCACATGGCCGCTGAGACGTGGGGTAGGGAGAGCCACTGTGCGGGGGTCACCCCTTCCCCAGCCGGTTCCCGATGTCCGTCGCCAGAGCAGATGTCACCGGCAGCTTCTTAGGTTCCGGGTTCTACACCTGAGCAGCCTCTGCAGCAGGCAGATTCCTGTCCCGGCTTCACGGAGGACGGGAGGGCGCCTCCCGGCGGGTGGCACTGGCGTTGGCCTCCACGCTCTATTTATACGGGCTCATCTGTCACCGAGCTGCAGAGTGCTGTTCATCTCAGGGGTGCCATTATCTGGCCTATTTTTTTCTTCTTCACTCTTTATTCTCCTGCGGGAGTCCCATGAGAAAAGTGAAGAGCTGGATGTCCCCTCGGCCCCCTGGTGGGCGGGCCCACCCGTGGCACGAGCGCCAACACCCAGAGCGGAGGCGGGGGTCGCACGAGCCCGCGCGGCTGGGGGCTCGCAGAACACGGGTCCCGGGAGCAGGGGGGAGGCGCGGACCTGGCAACGCACCCAAGTCCGTCTAGCTACAGGGTCTTCGTTGGGAGGCAGCAGGCTCGGGTGCGCTCCTGGTTAGGGCCCGAGACTCCTCCGGCCTCACAGGAAAATTTAGGGGAAGGTTGACTACATCTCATGGAGTGTCGAGAGGAACGTTCAGCAAAGCCCTCTGCGAGCCCCCCCGAAGGTCAGCACTTCCCCCAGGCCCTAGCACAGCGCTCGGCATCTGACAGATACGCGCTCAGGGCGTGGGCCGAGGGGCGGTGCCACGTCTTCTGGGTGTTACGCCAGGATTTCCGCGAATGCCTAAGGGGTCTTGGGGATAAAAGGGGTCTCTGGAAATGCAGCCCCAGGCTGGATCAGGAACGGTCTGCTAGCAAATGCTCCTGGAGAAGAGATTCCCAATCACGCTCTGCATTAGACCCCTCCTCTCCAGGAACAGCGCCTGTGGCCCCAGGACCCTGGACAGCAGCTTGGCGAGGCTGGGATGCGGCTCTCATTCCCTTGAAAATCCAAGGGACATGTCCGCCTGGGTAAGAGGGTGAAATGACATTGCAGCCGTTCCTTCCTGTTGGAGCAGCTGCCCACCCTCACACGGCAGGCTGCTAATGGCCGCGCTCATCAAATATTTATCCCAGCTCACACGGGCCTCCATCAGCCTCCAGCATCACACCGGGGACGGAATCTGATTATGAAAACTGGCCAGGAGGGAAGCAGGCAGACCACAAAGCGCTCGCGATGGCAAAAGGGGAACATCAAAGCCCCGTATTCCTCCATAAAGGTCGTCTCCGGAAGCAGAGGCCTTCCATCAGGAAACAAACTCTCCGGGGCTTCAAGGACCTGGCCCTGCAGTGCCGGGTGCCACCCAGCCCCGGGGCGCTCTCTCTCCTCTGGGGGTGTGTGTGTGGGGGGGGGCGGAGGCAGCTTTGTCCACACCCTGGGGCCAGAGCCCCGGCTCCAAGCCCCACTTTGTGAAAAGGAAGTAAAACCCTGCTCGCTCAGAGATGTGACTCCCTCCACCACTGAGGGATCCCTGGCATTTCATCCGCGCGCTGTCTGCAGCCTGCCCTTTGCAGAGCAGAAAAGGGAGGGAGAAAGGAACGGGAGCCGATTGAGAAAAGCTTCTCCGGTCTGGAGTGTGTCCCTCTGTGTGGCTCCGCTCATTACACGGGGGCAAGAGCCTGTCAGGTAGGAAATCACGTCTGGTGTTTACACTTTAACAGAACCCAGGGACCAATTAAGTGCGCCGAGCGCCAACGGGCAAAGCATTTCTAAAAGGAAGAGAAGGTAACTCTCGTATTATTGCTCCTTCCCCCACTTTTCCCAAATAAAAGACACATGCTATGTCAACAGCTTCTCAAGAGCAATCCTTTATCTTCTGAAAGTCCTGAAACTGACCCATTTAGCACAAGATTACGGATGCCTCCGCCCACAAACAGTATCTTTTTCTCTTTGGTTCAGCAAACCCGGGGCCCTGGGAGGGCCGCGGCCGGGGAGGTGGCGACATCAAAACCTGCCCTCGACGCCCAGCAGCCGCACGGCCGCCTCCTGCACGGCCTGGTGGACGCGCCCGACCTCTCTCTGCGACATCGTGCGCTCCATGTGGCGGTAGGTGATGCGGTAGCAGTGGCTGGTCCTGTGTGTCCTGGAGAACAGGAGAGAAAGGCAGGTGAGTGGGGGTCAGGCGTGTCTCCTGCAGAAGCAGTGGTGAAAGCTGAGGAGGACACCGGGCCACCGACGGGGCGCTACAGAGGTGCACCCCTGCTGACGGCCGGCGTGTCCCTTGCAGAGGAGCTGGTGACAGGAATGCTGACCGCTGGGTCCCCTTGGACTGAGTGCATCCGTTGGGAGGGAAGCTTCTTGCAAATCGATTTCCTGGGCCGGCCCTGATTCAGCAGCTGGGCGGGGGCCCTGGGCTCTGAGGCGGACCCTGACAAGCAGAGCGGTTAGGGACCAAGCGCGCCCCCTGCAGGCCGTGGGGAGCATAGGACAATCGTGCCATCTCTGCGGGGCAGACAGTCCCTCTAACCCTGGTTCTACCAGGCGGCTGCCGGCCTGGCTGCCGTGGGACAGCTGGGTGATTCTGGAACATGGGGTCCCGACAGCACGAAGGCTTCTACTGCATGGCGGCTGCTGAGACACACGGGTACACAACAGCTCATCAGGAAGCCCGCGGGGCCCTGGCCAGCCGGCCTGGCCCTCCCTTCTCCGAGCACTTCTGTTTCTCTCCTTCAAGCCACCAAATTCCTCCTTTCCAGCCCCCTTCCTGGGAGAGCCAGCCCTGCCTGCCTCGCTGCAGGTGGAGAAGCTGGAGCAGACGAGTGGGTCCCGGGTAGAGTCCCAGGGACATCAACACACGCGCCACGCGCCCGCTGCCCAGCGGGAGGCCGCCCCGGGCCTGCAGGAGAGCTAGAGCCTTGAACAGGGGCCTCTGGTGGGGTCGGGCACTCCGTACGCCCTGGGAGGCCCGCCGTTCCCCACAGGTGCCACAGGGCCCGGGTCTGTGCTTCTCGGGGACTCGGGACACTTCGTGGACTTGCCCTCAGTGGGGCTCCCTGCTTCCTCTCCGCCCGTCTTGCCACCAGGCCCCTCGCTGAGCAGGGTGTCCCAGCCTCCCTGATCTGCTCTCTTTCCTCCTCCGCCCGGGCTGGTCACCTTCCCCTGCTCGCCGCCTCCAGGAAGGGGGAGGGCTGTGCCTCACAGGCCTATTCGCATTTCAGTCCCCTTGTGGATCCAGGTAAGAGAAGAAGGTACCTCTGAGTGGCGGGGGGAGGAAGCTGGTCCTTAGGGGGCTCCTCGGGACCCCTGGTTCCACACCGCCGGCCCTGTCGCCCCACCCGACACCCCACTGTCTGCCCGAGACAAGGGAGAAAACAAACGTCCGCCCTGCCCTCATTGCTTTTCCAGCTCCGGCCAGTGGCTCTACTCAGTGGCTGCACCTGGGATGGGCCCTGGGTGCTGCCCTGAGGTCCCCCGATGAAGCGGGGCAGCGCTTCCACCTCTTCCCGCCCCAAGGCCATGCGATGGGGAAATGTCTTTTCAACAAGCGGTGCTGGGACGCCTCTGTGTCCTCATGCAGGACAGAACGAAGTTGGCCCTTTCCTCACACCAGACAAAAATTAACTCAAAATAGGTCACACACTTAAACGTAAGACCTAAAACTATAACAGTCTTAGAAGAAAACACGGGAGTCCATCTTCACGACGCTGGGCCAGGCAAAGCTTCCTTAGGTATGACACCAAAAGCACAGGTCACAAAAGAAAAAATGGACGAACTGGGCTTCATCAGAATTAGAAACTTTTGTGCTTCAAAGGACACCATTAAGAAAATGAAAAGGTAACTTACAGAATGGGAGAAAATATTTGCCAATCCTATACTGACAGGGGACTCGTATCTAGAATATATAAAGAACTCCTACAACTCAACAATAAAAAGACATAATCTGATTAAAAATGCACAAAGGATCTGAATAGAATTCTCCCAAGAAGACATGCAAACAGCTGGAAGCGCATGAAAAGGTGCTCAACGTCATTAGCCAGCAGGGAAAATGCAAATCGAAACTGCAGTGAGATGCCACTTCGCACTAGCTAAGACGGCTACAATCAAAAAGACAGAAAATAGCGAGTGTTGGAGAAGATATGGAGAAATAAGAACCCTCACGCGTGGCTGGTGGGGATGTAAAATGGTGCAGCCGCTGGGGAAAGAGCCGGAGGAGCCTCTGAAAGTTAAGCACGGCAGTTCTTCAGACCCTGACGTACAGTCACCCTGTGATCCAGCGGTCCCTCCAGTAGGTATACGCTCAAGAGAAATGAGAGCGTCTGTCCACACAGACTTGTGCATGAATGCGCAGAGCAGCGTTCTTCTCGACAGCCAAACAGTGGAAATAATGCCAACGTCCTTCAAATGATGACTGGATAAACAATCTACCTCTACACGGAATATTATTCAGCCATAAGAAGAAATGAAGTTCTAATGCTACAACCCAGATGGACCTTGAAAACATTACACTCAGTGAAAGACGCCAGATGCAGAAGACCACGTATTATATGATTCCACTATATGAAACGTCCAGAGTAGGCAATTCCATACAGACAGGAAGCAGATCATAACTGCCCTGGGCTGAGGGGTTGGTGGAAAGTGGAGTGACTATTAATGAGGATGGGGTTTCTTTTGAAGGTAGTGAGCATGTCTGGAATGGGATAGTGGTGAATGTTAGAAAACCACTGAGTTGAATATTTTTTTTTTTTTAATTTTTTTGCGGTACGCGGGCCTCTCACTGTTGCGGCCTCTCCTGTTGCGGAGCACAGGCTCCGGACGCGCAGGCTCAGCGGCCATGGCTCACGGGCCCAGCCGCTCCGTGGCATGTGGGATCTTCCCAGACCGGGGCACGAACCCATGTCCCCTGCATCGGCAGGCGGACTCTCAACCACTGCGCCACCAGGGAAGCCCTGAGTTGAATATTTTAAATGGATGTATGACACGTGACTTACATCTCAGTAAAGCTGTTCTATTAAAAAAAGAAAAGAGACTTGCCCTGCCGGGCGCTGGGCAGGCCTGCGCCTCTGCATCTCCCCAGCGAGTCCCCTAGATGCTGGTCTCCATCGCATGCGCTGTGCGCCCCTGCGGGACGGCACCTGGCCGTGTTACTCCACTTTGCTCCTCTGGTGCCCAGGGCGATGTCTGGCATAGGGCAGGTGCTGCATAAAAGCTGCTGAACGAATGCTTACGCAACCACCGAACCCCGGGGTGGGAGGCTGCGTTCAGGCCTAGAGGAGGCTGGTCGCACTGCCCTGCCGGCGTTCCACGGCCCCGTCCCACGTTCAGCCACGGCCTTCTCCTTCCCTCTCCCACCCCTGCCTCCAACAGTGAGGGAGGCGGACGCCGTCAGCTAGGAGGCAGCGAGGGTAGCCGCAAGCACCCGGGCGCCCCAAGCCCTCCGCCGACGTGAGCCTCAGCCACCTCCGCGGGCCGGTGCGGCGGCCACAGGGCAGGCCTCGGAGCCAGCGCCGGGTCCACGCCCAGCGGTGCCGTGTCCTCCCCCGGTGACCCCGGCTGGTTCCCACACTGGACCTCAGGATAGAAGGTGGATAACAGTCGTGCCGACCGCGGAGAACGGCTCCAAGCAGAACCACCAGACAGAGCACACGAGTGTGTGGCACAGAACCGAAGGAGCTCGGTAAGCGGGGCCTCCTTCTGTGCTTTTTAAATGAGGTGAGCAGGGAACCCCGTGGCCACAGCAGTGAGCTGGCAGCACAGGCCACTGTGGTTCCTCGTTCCTGGTGGCAAAGCCTTTTGTAGAACCCAGACCCCCAGAGACACCAGGCCACGGCACCCGACGCAGAGGCTGTGTGCGCCGCAAGACGCTTCCCCAGCAGGCCTCGTGCTGGGGCTGGTGGGCCGAGGCCTGCCCTGCCGGGGCCCTTTAGGGACAGTGTGCCCTGCAGGGGTGGAGCCCAGCTGTGCCCCGCTGCACTGGCCTCTCGGGGCAGCCGGGAGACCCACCTTCCCACCCCCGTGCACAGCAAGGGCCCTTCTCCCATCCCGACATCACCAGGCAGCATCCCGGGGTTCCAACGGATGGAGGGTTCTAGGGGAGGAGAAACTAGTTGAGCAGGAAAAAGGGCAGAGGGACTGTGGGCTTTTTGATGACGATGCAAACATTTACTAGAACAAGGGCGGCGACAGATCTGGCGACCCAGCAAGGGTGGGAGGATGGTTTCCTGCAGGGGAGGCCGCTGTCCCACCCGCCTGGGCAGGGGCCCGTCCTCCCCGCCCCCCTCCCCAACTCACAGGGGCCTAGAACTGGCTCCTCATTTCCAGGCTACGACACACGTCCTGACTCTGAGTTTCTCCTCCGTTGAAAGAGTAACAGCACTGACCCCATCGACTTTTCCCAACTGCCTCGGAGACAAGGTGACAGGGCCCGGATGCCATCAAGCGCCGCACGGGCGTGAGATGAAAGCATCCTCACAACACTGTTATTCTATTTTTTCGGTGGTTCACTCAGGTCTCTGTCTCTCAGCTGAAGAGCTGGTAATACGGCCTCTACAAGTTGAGATTTCCAACCAGAGACGAGTGGGAAAAAAATGTATCTCCTCGCTTCTAAGTGCTTCCAAGAAGGCCCCTATAAGGATTCTTGGGATTCCAACAGCTTTTACAAAACACTGTGATGAGTTGGGAGCAAATGAATCATAAACATATGGATTAATTTTAAAAATTGAGAGAAACAGTATTTGGCAGAATATTTGGCCATAATTCAGTAGACTCAACTGAAAATCAACCAGGTTTGCCTTTTCCTAACATCACTGGAGAGGGAGGGAGGGAGGGAGGGAGAGAGAGAGAGAGAGAGAGAGAGAGGGAGAGGGAGAGGGAGAGAGAGAGAGAGAGAGATTGAGAGGGAGAGAGAGGGAGGGAGGGAGAGGGAGGGAGGGAGGGAGGGAGGGAGGGAGAGAGAGAGAGATTGAGAGGGAGAGAGAGGGAGGGAGGGAGAGGGAGAGAGGGAGGGAGGGGGAGAGAGAGAGAGAGAGAGAGAGAGAGAGAGAGAGAGAGAGAGAGAGAGAGAGAGAGGGAGAGGGAGAGGGAGAGCGAGGAGTGCCTTCTGTCTGTTTGCTAGAAACTTCTTTTTGGAGCTTTCAGATGGTGGATTACTTGGTCCTTCTTTCGCTGGTGGGGAAACAGAAAGCCACAGACCTGGCCCCGGGTCTGAGCGGAGGACCGAGTCTCTCGCCCCTGAGGAGTGGTCGATCCGTGAAGGCCACGGAGCTGGAGGGTCTCACAGCTCAGCGTGGCACAGGTGAGAAGGTGGATTCCCCAGAGGGAGGGATGCCCGGAGGGCCAGCCCCAACTGTCTGGATTAGGGCCTTTCTGATTCTTTTACATCCTCCCAATGCGGCCTCTTTTAGCCCAAAAGCCTCTCAATCTTTCATCTGTCATGGCCCCCGCTGGCTCAGAAACAGCACCAGCAGCAGACGTTTATTTACGTAGCGCCTCGTACATACCAGGCACTGGTATGTAAGCCCTTTACATCCACGGACTCATGTAAGCATCACACCCACACTGGGTAGACAGCATCACTGTCCTGACACACAAATGAGGAAACAGAGAGAGAGAGAGAAGAGACAAGCAGAGAGAGAGAGAGAGAGAGAGAGAGAGAGAGAGAGCGCAGAAGTCACTGGGCCGCGTCCACACCGCGAGTAAGTGGTGGGGCTGGATCTGAAACCAGCAGCCCAGCGGGAACGTACAATACGTGGCCACTGTGGAGAACAGTCTGGTGGCTCCCACAAAGGTAAACACAATGACCACGTGACCCAGCACTCCCGCTCCCGGGTGTACCCCCCACCCCAAAGAACACAGAGCGGACAAACTAGTGGTGACCAGAGGGGAGGGGCAGAATAGGCGAGGGGGATTAAGAGGTACATGCTACTAGGCGTAAAATACACAAGTGCTAAGGATGTAATGTACAGTACAGGGAACATAGTCAGTATTTTTGTAATAACTTTGTATGGATCACGACCTACAAAAAATATTGCATTACTATGCTGTACACCTGAAACTAATATCACATTGTAAGTCGATGATAAGTCAGTGAAAAGGAAGTACTGCTAAGCTCACTGCCGCTCTGCAGGTAACGGCGTGCCAGTGATGGACTCTGTGCAGGGACTGGGGCCACCGGTCTTCCCTGGACAGAAGGGACAGTGGGGCAGGGGGCCGGCGAGGGCTGGACCGCCTCCATCATCCCACCATCAAGTTGACGCCGGCAACCACACAGGCTCCGACCGCGAGGTCAAGTCCTTCCCCGGAGGCCGCCAACACCTGCTCCCGAGACGGGGAAGTGTCTGCTTTTCCGTCGGTGACGAGAGCAGCCCCTTCACGTTCTCGGTGGCGCGCTGGGCACCTCCCAGAATGGGTCGCTGCGCCCACAGCCCCTGCTGACGCGACCTACCTACAGGGGCTGCTCCACAGCGGGGACGGTGCTGTGCTGGGGCAGGTGCCGTTTTCGGGGGACCAGGCAGTGGGAGCACCGACTCGCTCCTGCTCGTGTGATGGCCACCTGGCCGCGCCCTTCGCCCGGTTGGGAGGCTCCGGTGAGGGGAACAGTGTGATGGGAAGGGGGTCAGGGAGGGGGCTGGTTGCCAGGGAAATGGGGTGTGAGGAGTGGAGAAGAACCCAGACTTGCAGCAGGGGTCCGACTTCCACTCCGTCTCCGGCCTCTGCTGTCTGTGCGACCGAGCCCTTGGCGCCCCCCTTGTGACGTGAGGATGACACGTGCCTCCCGGGGCTGGCGCTGACACGCCAGCAGATGCTGACGAGACCCCGGCGGCCCGGGGTGGGCGCTCAGGGCCCGCTGCTGTGTCCCCCACCTCCTTTACCTGCAGGGCTGATGGGGAGAGGAAGGATGCCGGGGGGAGGGCAGGGGGCACGCTGGGGAGCCTGACTGGGAAAGTGGGGGGAGGCTGGGAGTCAGGGAGAGAGGTGAATTACCGCCCAGCATCGGGCAGGATCTAAGCAAGTGCTCTAGAAACTAAGAAAATCACTTCCCCCCTTTACCTTCCCCGTATTAAAAAAAGGAAGCCAAAGGGAAGAGGAAAAAGTGAAATCGTGATCATAAGACCTCAGGTCCGATGACGGTGTGCCCGTCTCCTCATGAACTGCCCTGGGGTTTTCAAGGACAGAGGCCGCGTCGCTTTAATGCAGGAAAGGCCCCAG
Source organism: Leucopleurus acutus (assembly GCF_964270905.1). Lineage (NCBI taxonomy): Eukaryota > Metazoa > Chordata > Mammalia > Artiodactyla > Delphinidae > Leucopleurus > Leucopleurus acutus. The sequence goes on from NC_139153.1 coordinate 101,505,006, forward strand.
GCCCCAGCCACGGCCGTGTGACGGCCACCTGACCTCACCAGGGACAGGGCTGGACCGAGCGACCGCCCGGCCCCCCCAGCTCTGCATCCCAGGAGTCAGTGCAGAGGACAGAGGGGATTCTGGAGGGGCCGAGCGGCTGCAGGGCCCGCGCGGACGGAAGGGAAGGGGTGCCCGTCGGAGGGATTTCGGGGCGGGCGGCGCAGGGACGCCGCAGGCGCCGTGGGGGTCGCTGGGTGACAGCCAGGCCGGCTCTCCAGGGAAGAGGCCCCGCAGGAGGTGGGTCTGGGTTGGCACAGACCCTCTGGACTGAACTGGCCTCCCATGCACTGCCTTCTCCCGCCCCTGCCCCATCACGCACGCTCCGCCCCCGAGCCGTCTGCTTCCCACGCTCAGACGCTCGGCCTCAGGCCTGGCGCCCCCGAGGGCCGCTCGGAGCCGAGCCTCCGAGTCCGTGGTGTGGACGTCACCGCCTCTCACTGCCTCTGTGGCTGCAGTCTCTTCCCACAGGGATTTCTGTTCCTTGGCGTCAGTCACCAGAAACCAAACCAGATGGTTCCCCCCACGGTTAGCGCCGTGGGAGAGACAGCTCCAAGCCAGGCCCCGAAGGAGGGAAAGCGGGGCCGGGCGAGAGGAACCCGCTTCCGGAGCTGCCCCCCGCTCCCGGGCCGCCCGCACACTGGCAGCTGAAGAGGTCCCAGGAGACACGCGCTTTGCAGGCAAGACGCGCCTTTTCACGTCAAACACTTGGCAGGTCCTCGGGGCGCCTCACGTCCCCCAACACCCCTTTCACTCCCATCAACCCCCGCAAAGTTCCCGGTTCTTCCGAGGCAGGGTCTCAGGCCAGGCAGCCAGGAGGAAGGAGGTCGTGCCCTTGCCTCCCCGGGGGCGGGCCTGTGTTCTTGGTCCCCACGTGCACGTCCATATGAAAAGAACTGCGCTGGGGACGTTTTCTAATGGACGCTCCCGCGGGGAGGCTCGGGGTGCAGCCCAGCCAGCCCTGCTGCTTGCCAGCTCTCGGACCTTGGGCCAGCTCTTAATCGCTGGTCCAGGTTCTTGTTCTAAGATCCAGATCGTGTACTCACAGGGTTTTTGATGGACTGAATGAAAATAGTATATGTAAAGCGTTTGGCACCGTTCAAGCTACAGTTAACAATTGGGCTTATCATTCATGTGGCTGAAGAGTCTAGACACTCCGTGGGGGCCACACAGAAAGGCCCGAATGACCTCGGACAGGGTGTCTGAGCTCCACCTTCCTCATCTGTACAGATGGATCCTAACAGGGTACATGCAACAGCCTGAAGGAACCCTGAAGACATTACAGTCAGAGAAATAAGGAGACACAGAAGGCCAAACAGTAAACAACTTTTCCATGAGGTCCCTGGAGTCGTCAAATTCACAGAGACAGAAAGGAGAGTGGTGGTCGCCAGGGTCTGAGGGACGGGGACAGAGTTAGCGTTTAAGGGGCAGAGTTTCAGCTGAGGAAGATGAGAAAGTTCTGGAGGTGGATGGAGGTGACGGCTGCATAACAGTGTGAATGTCCTTAACGCCACTGAACTGTATACTTAAGAATGGTGAGAAGAGTAAATTTTATGTTATGTATATTTTATCACAATAAACGTTTCATTTTGGAGGAGGAGAGTTCGCCCGAACAACCTAGTTGACTATTACTAGAAGAGGAAGCTGGGAACTCGAATTTGTACTAAAGATAAACAAACAGAAAGCAACAATGGAAAACCCCAGCAGACCACTGCTTGGCCGGTGGCAGGACCATCGCCAGAGGACAACGTGTTTGGTTTCCACCTGCCCAGACGGCTCCTCTTCTTGATTTCATGAACTTAGCAGCCAGGCTGCCCTGCGTTTTACGCAAATGGTTTCTAGGACCGCTGCTTATCGTGCTCTAACCGCATTTACCGTATTTGAAAAGCGCTTTTCAACTATCCATTGTCTTCCAAGCCATCCTCCTACATTTCTAACAAGCCTGAAGTAACGTCTCATGTTGCACAGATTTCCAAAGCTCTGTGCTTTTCCTCCGTGTGGGGAATTTGGAAGAGGTTTTCCTTTTCTCCCTGGCTGCGTCCGCACAGCCCAAGTCAACAGAGCTAACTTTAACTCCGTGCTGGTGCACCGCAGCTTCCCGAACGCACTGGCACCTCAGGGGATGAGCCAGGTCACAAAACACAAGATGTTTGGCAGGTGAAGTGCTACATTTTCATCTCAATCAATTGATCCACGATGATTTATTCTGTGTGGAGGCAGACACTGAGGAGGTACAGAACAGGGATAGGCATTGCTTGATCAATACATAAATATTCATGGGGTGGCCGTTCTGGGTACAACAGAGCAGCAGAGTGAGGGGGAAGAGGTATCGCAAAATAAGACAAAGAAGGATGAGGCTAGATTACCATCTGCTTGGGGGTTGAGACATGGATGCATGAAATGACAGCTAGCAGGACAATGCTGTTAGTGCTACGTGTTAAATGGAGGACATAGATTGTAAACGACCTAGGGGTTAGAAAAGACTGGCAGGGAGATGAGATTAGATCTCGATCTTGAGGACGAGTAGGATTTCAGCAGGTGAAGGGCAAAGAGCGTAATCCAGGTGGCGAATGACACGTGGTACTGGTAGGGGCGTTCATTACGTGTTTCCTCTTCTGTTTCAACGAAGGATGCTGAGGGTATGTTCCAGGTATAAGTGGTCCAATGGAGAGCCATCCAGAGGACGCATGATCTGCGGGGAGAGGGCCTTATCATCCTGGCTAAGAAGGCTCAGCTGAAAATCCATCATTCAGCAATCAACCCAAACCACCGGGTCCGGGATGAGGTCTGTACGGAGTCCTGTGAAAGGCTGGTAGGACCTCTGCTCTGGGCAGTTTTGCTGTACCTAGAGGTGGGCCCTGAGATCTCGCAGCCCCAAACAACAGAGGGTTCCCGAGATATAAGGGTATGTACGATGTCACCCATCTGGTATGAAGAACCACCCAACCAAGGAGTATAGAGCTCTCCTCAACCCCATCACTCATGAGTAGGATTAGCCAGGAGTGTGCCATGTCGTATAGCTTTCATTTCTTCAGTGAGTCTTGGAGAAAGTGGGCTAATTACTTTGAGAGACTCAGTGTCTAGTTAATTATGAAGGAAGCACACGTTAGTAGAGAGAAATTTATATATATTTCCAATGATTTATGGTTACTTTGCAAATGCTTTTGAGAAGGGACTCCCGGGGCTAACTAATAGCGTCATCTCTTGACAGATACTGAGTGAGAGGTTACGGGAGAGGGACTAAACTGGGACTCGGCTGGGAGGACGAGCTTCCTCTAGGCATGATACTCTAGGCTGGAATACAGCAGGGAGAGCTTGATTATACGCCATTCATCCAAGCAGCATGTTTTACGGAATCACAGAATCCAGGATCAGGAACCGCGGAGATTTTCTGGTTCAAGCTTGAGTTCCCTCTGCAGAGCCTGATGCTGGACCACTTCCGGGGCAGCCCACCCGGGACTCACAGAGCAGGCTGAGTGGGAGCTCCCCTCACAGTGAGCTGGCAAGGGCTCCAGCCTGTCCTCGCTGGTCCTGGATTCACCCCAGTCCTTCTCCCCCGGGACAGCCCTGCCCACCCCTCAACTCACTATCAGCAGCAAAACAGCATGACAGCCCTGCCAGGACCACTGGTGGTCAGAGTGAGAAGGGATCTCGGGGGCAGCACACGTAATGTTTAATATCACTGCCTGGGAGGCTAGACATCCGTCTGTCCATCTACTCCATTCATTCATTCATTCAACAAATGAAATGAACATGCACTATATGGCATGTATTCTGCTGGGTACTGAGGACCCAATGATGGAATAAACCAAAACAAAGCAAAACAAACAAAACAGACCTGACCTCATGAAGCTCACAGTGTAGCGTAAGAGACAGGTGTTAAAGAATTACCAAGCAATGAGAACTGCAACTACACTAAGGCGTTTGAAGAAGAGGAACATGGAGCCATGGGGCCACAAAAAAGGGCCACTGCCTTCGATGGTGGGTCAGAGAAGGTTCCTGTGCAAGTACCATGAGCTGACCTCACAGGGGGAGGGACTTACTGGGTGAAAGGAGGTTGGGGGGAGCGGTTCCGCCCCCGGCAGGATTCTGGGTAGAGGGAATGGCATGTGTCTGTGAACTGGGTTCAAATCGCAATTCCTCCTCTTCCGAGCCATACGATCTTGGTCAGATCATTGCCTTCGCTAGGTGTCGGCTAGAAGACGGTTCTTTTTTTTTTTTAGACGTTTTTGATGTGGACCATGTTTTTTTAATTTTTAAAAATTTATTTTATTTATTTATTTTTTGGCTGCGTTGGGTCTGCGTTGCTGCACGCGGGCTTTCTCTAGTTGCGGCGAGCGGGGGCTACTCTTCGTCGCCGTGCGTGGGCTTCTCATTGTGGTGGCTTCTCTTGTTGCGGAGCACGGGCTCTAGGTGCGTGGCCTTCGGTAGTTGTGGCGTGTGGGCTTAGCAGTTGTGGCTCGTGGGCTCTAGAGTGCAGGCTCAGTAGTTGTGGTGCGCGGGCTTAGTTGCTCTGCAGCATGTGGGATCTTCCCAGACCAGGGCTCGAACCTGTGTCCCCTGCATTGGCAGGCAGATTCTCAACCACTGCGCCACCAGGGAAGCCCCTTGATGTGGACCATTTTTGAAGTCTTTATTGAATCTGTTACAATCTTGCTTCTGTTTTATGTTTTGGTTTTTTGGCTGAGAGGCACGTGGGCTCTTAGCTCCCCAACCAGGGATCGAACCCGCACCCCCTGCACGGGAGGGCAAAGTCTCGACCACGGGACCACCGAGGAAGTCCCTAGAAGACGGGTCTGCTCGTCATGTCATGAAGCCTTTGAGCTCAACCCAGGGTCATCACAAGAGCACCGTCACCAGAGGGCCTCAAGGTTTAGGACTTTTTTGTTTTAAAACCCAGAACCCCAGGCTCTCTGCCACGTGACACCTTTCCAATCTGTCCCCTCTAAATCACACAGCATCTACAGCACAGCTCGAAGCACAGCCGCTTTAGCTGATGTGGGCATGAGGAACCCGCCCACTCGGCCTGGCCGCCTGCCCACGGCAGCCCCTCCCCCAGCAGCTTATCAGCATCCCGAAGGCTCCAAGGAGGGTGATTTAAAACCAAGCCCCCCCAAAAAACAAACAAAAAAATAAATATAAAATAAAAACCACCCCATATTCTATGATAGAAGGCAGCAAAGCTCAGACAGGCAATGGTTTGCCTGAATTCATCTCAAAACTTAACAAATCCAAGTGAAATTTGCTTAAAATAGGACTGGAGCTCATTTGGGGACCACATTCTTCTAAGTAAAGAGAAATCCTTGATCCCATGGAGCATAAACACAGCAAGTGCGGCACAGAGCAGACAGGCTGCGGAGGTCGGGAACCTGGGTTCTTCCCCTAGAGTTTGTCACCGTAGGACGAGTGACTTAACAGCTCTGAGCCTCAGCTTCTCCACCTTACGGAGGGGATTACAACTTCCTCGCAGTGTTATCAAGAGTTAGTAGGTTCTGAAGGCACTTTGTAATTACAGATGAGTCTTGAAATTTATCATGATAAAAGAGAGATTTCATTTTTGCAAATGGCCAGATATTTAGTGCTAAAATTGAGGAGGAAAAGTGATCTAATTGCATAATATTCCAGACGTGCCAGAAGAAGCACAGCCATAAAATAAGATGTATGTTTTCCGACGTGGCTTATTGTTGGTCCTATAAAAATTCCTGCAGAAAAAAAAGGAGGGGGTCCAAACAGCTTTTCAGACAAAACAGCATCACATGGCCTTCAGCACACAGCATTTGGAGGGGGTTGTGCTACTTGAACTCAGAAGTTGCTGGAACGTTACGGTCACACCCCAGTCACCCCACGTTCCTAACGGATTCATTTTCACATCTGGAGAAGGACGTGACTATCCCAGACTCCTATTCCCCTGGGGAGCTAACACGATGAACCACACTGATGGAAACTTGTTCTAGAACCTTGTACGACTTATGTATGGAAACAACTTTGTTTTTTTTTTTTTTTTTTGAGGTACGAGGGCCTCTCACTGTTGTGGCGCTCCCGTTGCGGAGCACAGGCTCCGGATGCGCAGGCTCAGCGGCCATGGCTCACGGGCCCAGCCGCTCCGCGGCATGTGGGATCTTCCCAGGCTGGGGCACGAACCCGTGTCCCCTGCATCGGCAGGCGGACTCTCAACCACTGCGCCACCAGGGAAGCCTGGAAACAACTTTTAAATTCCAAATATTGACAAGATTAAAGAAAGCTCTGGGCCTCGCCATCACACAGTCTTCGCAAAGCTGAAGCTACTGTGTCAATAGTAATAGTAGCAGCAAGAAGAAAATTGACAATTATAAAGCTATGAGGCTTCCAGAACCTCGTGCCCGTGTGATCTCACCGGCTGTGACCACAGGGCAATCCCGAGAGGTGGACACTCTCACCTCTGTTTGCAGAGCAGGGACAGGCCCAGAAAGATGGCGTGAGTGGGTGAGGGCCGAGGCTGGAACCTCGCTCCCTTCCTTTGCGTTAAACTCTGCTCACCTTTTCTCCCAGACATACTCTGCCGGCCTACTGATGTCCACTGCAGTCACCGCTGACTGCTGTTCAACAAGGATACCACGGTAACTGATGAATTTCAGGCTGCTTTTCAAAACGTGACTAGGACTTTATCCCCAAAAGGGAAAAATTAATGCGTTAGTAAATATTACTTGGCAGAGAAAGTGTAGGAAGTATAAAGAAAGAAAGGGCAAAAGAAGAAAAAAATACTTTAAACGGAAGAAGGATCTATTATGTATAAAGTGTTAGGCACTTTAATGTTTCATTTCATCCTTGCCATTAATAGAAAACATGGATGAAAAAAGCCAGAATGAGGGACAATGTTAGCTTGATGAAGGCAAAGTGAGACCTGGAAAACACAGAACACAGATGTGCAGGTGGTGGGCTGAATGAGTAAAGACATAAATCTGGTTTAGAATTCGCAGCCGCAGTGAAAGAAGCCTGATCAATTCCAAGGTTCTCACTGCCCGAGCGGAGAAAAGATCATAGCTGTTCAGGGAAGGAAACCCACCCCAAGGTGATATTCTAAGATAAACGTTTAGGTGGGGCTTCATACAGGGAGCTTTAGGTGAGCAATGACTATGATTTCGGGGTCACTCAGTACGCCTGGATGCAACCTCTCATTTAATTCTCATTACAGTCCCCTCGTATTGGGAATTATTCCCCCTATTTTGCAGGCGAGAAAAACTACAGCTCAGAGAGGTTAAAAGCATCTTCCCAGGTCACTCAAGTAGAAGGTAACAGAGGTGGGATTCCAACTTAGGTGTCCAGTTGTCTCCAAAGCTATGCTTTTAGTCCCAGGCTGGGGATGCTGTCTGACTTAGTGGCCAGTGTCTCAACTATATTGCTATTTCAAAGCAGTCGTGGGTTTCATAAGGCTAGTCCCTTGATGAAACTTGAGGGAGTAGCTCTAAAATGTACTTTCACGAAAAACCAATTTTGTTTGGGGCCACGGAGGTTGATAGGTTCAAGTGCACAGCGTCTTTGATGGTCTGGCTATCTTTGTTACTTGGTTAAATCTATTGACCTCTCCAGGTCTCAGTAAAACCAAAGGAATGCTATCTGCTCCTAACTAGTTCTTCAGTTAGGAAAAATTGAAGTCATGTGAGCAAAGCATTGCCAGCAACTTGGGAGAAAGTACTAATAAAGTAAAAGCCCAAGTCAATAAACCACTTCAAAATATTATTGAGTTGAGGTTGTCCATTTTCAAACTCAATGAAAAAAAAAGTGTTCTTTTTTTGGTATTTTCTTACTTCAAAAAATGAAAAAAAAAAGACATCGAACTTACATTTCTGGTGTACTGGAGAAAAACATAATCAATTTTCTGAAGTTGAATTCTGTCCATTTTAAATGCTTAGGAAAGATTCAGTAAGACTGCCCATGAGTTAATTTCAAAGGCAAAGTATCAACAAGACACTTCAATTGTGGGCTTGAGCGCCAATGTGACACTGTCATGCCTTGAAGAAGCTACTTGTGTGGTGGTCCAGCATCTTTTGGCTCCCTTACTTCACGCTGAGTTTTTCTTACTGGGCAAAGGAATGAGTGAAGAGTTGGGCACAGAGTGTGCTTTGGACAGATTGCTAGAACAGGTGATCAAAGAGTAAGTCTGTCTCTTCCTCTACCACAATCTGTTCCATGTATGACAATTAGAATAAGATAGCAGTGAGCCAGGAAGACTCCAGAATGATGGCAGAATATGATAAACTAAAGATCCTACTGCTACATACTCTTAGATGTGCCAAATAACATATAGGAACATTGGCTTTAAAAAGTGGATAGCTGAGTAGATTATGAAAGCAAGGGGAAATCACCAGGTGCAAAAAATAAAGAAAAAAAAGACCTGCAACAGTAAGTGCCTAGAACTTCAGCCGCCTAGAGTAGGAAGCAGTATCAGTTATTGTAACATAGAATTCAGATTTTAATGTCCACCTGAGAACAGAATATGAAGGCTTTGGTCCACATGAAGCAAGAAGTGGGACCTGAGATTCCCACACAAAACTGGAACTCTGAAGGGCTGCATCCTTGATGTGACAGTAGACTAAGAAATGCCTCAGATCTGCAAGCTGAGAAATCAACACAAAATTGGCCCTGGAATAATGCTAACCGTAGGATACCTAGACTACTTGGCAGAAAAAAATGCAGAACAGCCCTGGAGAAAAGTGTGGCCACATGGGATCACTTCAGGAAAGGCCCCAATGAACATAATCTCACAGTCAAAAAATACAGGACACATGAGGAGACAACCCATTAGATGCCACAGTTACTAGATAAAAAACACAGCAGGATTAGTACCCCAAGAATTTCTAATACAAGAACAATCCAGAAAGGGTTTAAAATGATTGAAAGTTAATTTCAACATTTAAAAATACTTAAAAGACATAAAAGATATGAAAGAACATTATGAATAAAAAACAGCAGATCTGAAGAAGACCAACATAGAAAATGTATAGAAATAAAAATATAGTTATAATTTAAAAATGAGTGGAAGGGCTAAACCACAGATTAGATACAGCCAAATGTAGAATTAATAAACTGGAAGACACATGTGTGGAACTGTTTAGAATGCAGTAGAGAAGTACAGAAATGAAAATATGGGAGAGGGTAAGAAACAAAGGACAGAATATGAGTACCAGAAGAAGAATAGAGAGAGAACAAAGAGAGACAATATCTGAAAACATAATGGCTGGAAAATTCCAGAATTAATGAAGTCCTCCGACTCAGGAAGCACAATAAGTTCTGAATGGGATTAAAATAAAAGTCTGCCCTAAGCACATCATAATGCAAGTGCAGAAAAACTAAGACCAAGAGATGACCCTGACAACAACTACAGAGGAACAATAGAGAACTTAACAAAGGAACAATTAAAGACATAGGTGACTTCTCAATAGCTACAAAGAGGTCAGGAGGTGATGGAATAACACCAACCAAATGTCAACCTATATTAGTTATACTCAGCTAAGCTGTTATTCTGGGATAATGGCAAAGTGAAAACATTTTCAGACAAAGTGAGACAAAATGAGAAAGTTTACCACTCAACACCTGCCATGAAAGCCCTGTGAATGGTACAGTTTAGGAAAAAAACTGAACTCAAAAAGAAGTGGATGTAAGAAGCCAGCAACAATAATATGATGGCTTAGATCACAACCTAGGGAGCCAGGTTCACTCTCCATCAGAGCTGTTTGAAAGCTGTGGTTTCAGACGTCCCGGTTTCCCAGGGGTAGTCTCCATCTTAGATGATGTTCCAAATGCCCTAAGTTGGAGCAACTAACTCAGAAAAGCTGAGCTCCTGTCTTGGTTATTTCCATCAGCCCCAGGCTTCCCACAGAGCCTGACTACTCATGGAAACACATGGTGAAGCAAGTCAGCAGAAGGACTGAGCCTAGCTCCGGAGTCACACAGACTTGCTCTCATTCTGGCAAGTTACTGACTCTCTCTAGGCCTAGTTTTCAACACCTTTAAGTAGGGTTAGTAAAACGTACTTTATAGATATATAAAATAAGATTAAAATATAATGACTGGCACAAAGTGAATACTCAATAAAAGATAGGATTTACTCTAATAGTATTAGCATTATAAGCTTTGTTAATTTAATGAGCAATGCATACATTTAGATTAATAAAAGGTTATGTCCCCAGATTTACCTAAAAAGAAAAAGCAAACAAGGGCATTGATATGAACTGTGATGTACCGGTGCCGGCTGCTAAGCCCTGTCCATTCATCCTCACACTGTCCCTGGCCCATGAACACCTCCGCCTGCAGGACATCTGAGCACCGCCTGTCGGCACTGCCATGGTGCTGCTTCAGTCTGGACCTCCCACCTGTATCAAAACTATAGGGAAGTGGCTGGTGAGTCTCTCTCTGAAACACTGTGTTGACTGTACTTGATTTGGAAGATATCTCCCGGTTGTTTTTGTTTTTTTTTAAATCACTCTCTGCAGTTACCTCTGGGCACAGGAAAACTCAAAACAGAGCAGAGAGAAAAGCCAGCTCTGTGGTGCCCTTTTCAGCAGACAGGACAAAGCCATGAAATTTATATGCATGTTAACACGGGGAGTTGATGCCTGGGTTACTGACGGCTGTATGCCATGGCCGACCATTTTACACTTCATTAAGATATGCTCATTCACTCAGCCTCTAGGTGTAGACCTAGGTCTACTCCCACGAGAAAAATAGCAACTCGCAAAACACAGGCAAGTGTCCAAGCAGAAAAGCTGCAGAGCGATCTGGTATCTATTGACAGGTGTGGGCGGAGCTCTGAGCTGGGACAGAGGTACCAGTTTAAATCTGGGCCCTTGAGCACAATGCTGGAGAGGGCCCCTTCCTCCTTGTCACCAGCCACATAAACCCGTGTCCAAAGCAGCGCCCCTCTGGCCACCTGCTTTTTTCAGTGTTTGTGGGAGTGATTGGTTCATAATGTTTTCACACAAATGTGTTTTTTCTCTCTCTCCTTCTCCCCCGCCCTCCCTCTGCCCCCAAATCAAGATGGAAGGGACTTTTGGGTGCTGAGTTTCTACTCTGTTTTGGGCACCTTCATTAAAGTATCTTATGTACTTTTCAAAACTCTCTTACAGAGTAATCACTCCATGGTGACAGTAAGGAAACTGAGAGCCAGAGGGGCTGCGTAACTCACTCCCCTCACCTGCCCTGCCGGCTGGGGCAGAGTCTGCAGGGGCCAAGAGGATGGGGCAACACGGGGGGTGTCAGAGGCTCGGGTCCCCCTGGTGTAGCCTTTCCCTAATACCGGGGTAACCCCGAGCAAGCACCTCCTGTCTCTGGGCCTCAGTTCCTTCCCGGGGTCTGGATGGTCGCTAAGATCTCTGGCTGCTCTGACCATGAATGTCCAAGCGCACCCGCGTCAGTCACAGGTTAAGGACAGAGAAAAGCGGGGACCCTGGAGGAAGCAGGATTCTAACTCACCATGACCCCCGATTCGTGTTCTGGTGCACTCTGGCGGCGGAAACTGCTGACGACCAACAAGCAGACCACGGGTTGGGACATCTGGCTGCTGGAGATGTCTGAAGCCAGACTTTGCTACAGCCGCCTTGAGTAAGTTGCTGCAAAGCTGCTAATTGGATTCAGCAAGTTGCTGAGTCACTGTCGGGCAAGATCAAGCCGCTGTGCACAGGCGAGGAGGCCCAGCCCGTCAGCAGCTGAGAACATCTTTGTGATGAAGAAGAACAGGGGTGTGCAGAGCAGTGCCTGGGACGAGCTTTCACAGTTTACGATCAGTAATTAAAATCGAGCAGACCACAATTAGAAAGCACCCACCACAACCTTAGTTTGCCATTTGTCTTTTAATTAAATACACCCCGGGATTTAGCTTTAATGCACAGAGATTTCGATGGGGATGGGGTAGAAACCACTGAGATGGAGCCTGATGTGCTGGTTGTAACGTCTTCTTAGAGGAGGAGGGTGGGGAGAAGCTGCTCACGTGTTTCGTGTAAGTCACGGGTCCCTCCGTCCTGGGACCTCAGCACAGCACAGCAGAGGTACTGGGCGAGCCCGGCCCTTCATGAAATCACCTCTGGGCATAAGAAGGGTGCCCCACAGAGAAACCAGGGCAGAGCTGGTGGCAGACTTTTTTTTAGGATGGTAAGTGGGAAAAATGTACCGTTAGGCCATAAAACAGAAGCGTTTGATGGGGTCCTCTGGCACAAACTGGGGGGGGAATACATTTTGAATGGAAGGAACTCACAGAGCCCCCTTTCTCGTGATGGCAGTGGCTTCTCGCAGATGAGCAATCACTTAGTGCCTATAGCAAGTCCAAGGTCCCGGGTGGAATCGGGCCGTGGAACAAGGGTGCGGGAGGGGTATACGCGGCCTGGCAGGGCACAGCCGGGTACTTCAGGCCAGCTCGGGCTTCTGCCAGGCTCACCCCTGGAGCCAGAGACAGGCAGGAGGGAAGCATTTACTCATCTGCCCCGTTATCGGGACTTGGCGTGAGGGGGCACCCCACTTTAGAAGCTCCGGGCGGACCCATGACCGGAATTAGTTGAACTGACCCCCCTTAAAGGACTTCTCACCAGAATGGGTGGTGCTGCTCAGGACAGTTCACATGATGGATCATTAAGTTTGCTTTGCTCACCAGGAGAAAGCTGTCTGTTGCACACTGGGGACTGCTGCATTTTTATTATTCATCAACCACCAAGTGCCCACGATGGCAGCACCTGATCCCCAGGTTGGAAGATGCCATTCGCCTAAAAAAGTGGACACTGAATGTCCAATCTTTTGGCCTAAGTCATGACATTGGCTACCCCTGGCTTTTCTTTCTAGACTGACACACCAAGGAGGTTCAACTTCACGATTTCCCGAAATAGTTGAAAATCACTGAGGGAGAGTTATGTTCCAAAATACCATTTGTAAGACAGCGAGCTTGTACCTAGAATGCATGCACCAACCCAGAAGCAACGTCGTATATACGGTGTTAGGATTCCAGCCCAGGCTCTCAAACCACCTGGCTCACTATGTTTAAGAAGTTCACCTGAGCACAAAAGGGTGAAGCAAAAAGTCCTGCGCGGATCTGGAGGGGCCTTGCCAAGCGACCCACAAAATGGTGGGAAAAGACTTGGAAATCCGTAAGGATGGGTTGACCGAGAGAGGTGCTTAGAGATGCGCAGATTTGGAGGGGCCTTGCCAAGCGACCCACAAAATGGTGGGAAAAGACTTGGAAATCCGTAAGGATGGGTTGACCGAGAGAGGTGCTTAGAGATGCGCGGATTTGGAGGGGCCTTGCCAAGCGACCCACAAAATGGTGGGAAAAGACTTGGAAATCCGTAAGGATGGGTTGACCGAGAGAGGTGCTTAGAGATGCGCGGATTTGGAGGGGCCTTGCCAAGCGACCCACAAAATGGTGGGAAAAGACTTGGAAATCCGTAAGGATGGGTTGACCGAGAGAGGTGCTTAGAGATGAGTTGCAAAGTTGAAAGAGAGCCTATGAATAGTCATCTTTTAAGTGATCTTGCCCTCCTTCCAGGTAGGAATAAGAAGTCACCAAGAAACCCCTTCAGTTGCCTGTCGGCAAACCCACAATTCCAGCAGCGCTCACACCATCCTTTTTCTCTTTGGTTTCTCCTCCCGCCTGAGGCTCAGTCCAGCACCGCAATGTACGTTCCAGCGCCTTCAAATTCTGGGGACCTTCTGTCTGCGTCCCCCCTCTCCCTAACCTTCCATCTCCCCGATTCCTACTCATTCCTCAGGACTCTGATTGGAAGTTAGCCCCTTGAGAAGTTCTCCCTGGCCTCACTGTGCTGCTGAGTTGTGATGTCTGTCACTTGTCTGTGCCCATCCCCGGCCCCTGCTAACTTCTGAGAAGGCAGGGTTCCCTGCTGGACCCTGGGCACCAGCACGATGCTTGGTCCACAGCAGCGGCTCAGCAGACGCCTGCCAAACGGCAGAGCAGACTTCCTTACCGGTGGGATGCCTGCTGGGGGAGAGAGCAGTACTGGGCCCGCAGCAAGACCTCCCCACATGCCCCAAACACCCAGCCTCCCAAGAGCTGTTCCCTGTCTATGCTGGCATTAGGGGAGTCCACATACAAGTGTGGGCCCTGGCTTCCTGGTCCTTCATCAGCAGTAATCACATCTTCCCCAGTGCAGGGTGGGGGCCACCTGGCAGCTGCACCTACGTGAGAGCTTTGAGAGGGGGGGACACATCTCTTTATGGCCTTTTTGCTTCATAAACTGTAAAAATGCCAGAAGAAAGAAGTTTCCACACTGAGAATGTAGCTTGAAGAGACAACACCTTTCACAGGGGCCTGCACGTGGTCTGAGGGTAGGCACAGCAGGGTCGGTCGGTCGGTCTTCTCCAGGGTCTGGTAGAGCCCCAGCCTCCCCCGGTCTCACTGCAGCTGGATCCACCCCCGCGGCCATCAGCACCGTCCCGGAGAAGGGAGCCAACCGCCAGAGGCGAGGGCTGGGGTTCCTCGCTGGCCTCCACGCTCACCAGTACCTCAGCATCCTGTCTCCTGTCTCCCGTCTCCCCTCCACCCCCAGTTCTCCCCACCGCAGCCCGTGTGATCTTCAACCATACAAATCTGATAACGAGACGCTCACGATGCTAAGGGCTCTTGGGATAAAGATGAAGGTCCCGCTGGGCTGGCCCCGCCCACGTCACTCTCCTTACCGCTCCCTGTTCATACACGGCCCCGCCCACGTCACTCCCCTTACCGCTCCCTGTTCATACACGGCCCCGCCCACGTCACTCCCCTTACCGCTCCCTGTTCATACACGGCCCCGCCCACATCACTCCCCTTACCGCTCCCTGTTCATACACGGCCCCGCCCACGTCACTCCCCTTACCGCTCCCTGTTCATACATGGCCCCGCCCACGTCACTCTCCTTAACGCTCCCTGTTCATACATGTGAGCACACAACCTTCCTGCTCGTCTTCAAGACACACGTGCTGCCCCTGCCTGGGACGCTTCCCTGGGGGAGGGGTCAGTCTGAAGCGAGGGCAGGTCGGAGGAACGGGGCCTTTGGGGCTCAGCCCTCTCGGGGCGCCCCCTCTGCCCACCACACTGGCCCCAACGACTGTAGCTACCAAACTGAGCCAAAGCCCCTCCTCATTTCACCATATCAATATTCAAACTGTATTTTGATCTTTACTTGAGTTCCGTATCTATTTTGTAACTACATCTGAACTCAGTGAAGAGGGAGGCCATTTCTTGGTCCTCCTCAGAGCATCACAAACCCAATCTGTTCCCGTTTCAGGCTAACCACACACAAGGTCAGAAGCAGGGTCGCCGGGATGCAGGGTGTTCACTGCAGGCAGCACCTGCCTTGCACCTGCTGAAGAGCCGCGGGCAAGCACTCAGTGCCGGCGGCAGCTGCGCTGACTCCTGGTCACCGCCCCAGGCTGGCAGAGCCAGGACAGCGTCTGGGAACAAGTCACTCAGCCCCTGAGCCTCAGTCATGGTCTCAAGACAAGATGACCTGCTGCGTGCAGTACCTGAGCACCTTGTCGGATACACATCCATAATCGAGGCTTGTTCTTTCTGTTTTCAGTTTTACTCTCACCCATGATTCTCGCCTGTGGCCGTGAGGGCTGCTGGACCCTGCCCAGCCCTCCCCATTCCTGGTGGGGAAAAGGGTCAAGTTCCCACAGCACAGTGGTCGCGAGGGCTGTGCTGCCCCCATGCTCCCAAGAGGATTTTCTCTGCATTTTCTGCGCCAGACAAGCTATGCTTCTCACTAGAAATGAGCCCCTGAGACACACTTATTTGTCTCTCTTGCTCAAAAAGGGAGGTGTCGTTTGCTCCCTTCATCAGCTACGAACTTGAGGGGGAGAGGGCCAAGCTCTGGGTGGCACAGACACCTGCTCCCACGCTAGGGTTGTTGGTGGGAGGGTAGACGGCAGGGTGACTAGACAGGAGGACGGGGGGGGAGGGGTCTCATGGGAGGTTTCTTTTTTGGGGGGTGGAACTGGCTTGTGGGCAGATTTTGAATGAGACTATTTGTTAAAGCCATTTCAGATAAAGTCTTGGTCTTCAGAGATGGTCCAGGATGATAAAGCATAGAATATTAAAGGAATGGGCTGAGAATTGGAGAGAATGGAGGCTTTAGGTATAGATTTTAAGAAAAATCAATCTCTAAGTTCAATAACTGAAAAAAGAGAGGCATCTGAGGAATCCACAGTGGGTTGAGAACTCAGCATGTTCTGTCATCAATGAGAAAAGATTATTTAGTAACAAAGTGAAGGCTGATAGGTGACTGTAGGCCACTGTCCCCTAACTCTCAAGACCAGAATCACGTGTGCAGTATCCCAGCCTCGCTGCAGGGACACGGGTGGTTGTCTCTCCAGCGCCCATTCCACCTCCCACGTGGTGGTACCCAGCCTCTAAGATGGCCGCAATGATCCCTCCCACTGGTGTTGATGCCCTTGTGTGACTCCTCCCACATCACACCAGAGCTGGCCTGTCTGACCAAAGAAGATGGCGGACGTGACATTGTGTCACTGACTTCCATGCCCCACATCTAACCCCAGAGCGAACCCCACAGGCTCTGGCTTCCAGAATCTGATCATTGCCCACCACCTCCATCACTACCATCCAAACCACCACCGTCTCTTGTCTGGATTACCGCGAGCGCCTAACTGGTCTCCCTGCTCCCACTCTACCTCCTTGGAGTAGCCAAAGCGATGCTGTTAACATACATCACCACGTGGAACCCTGACCAAGGTCTTCTAAGATCTTCCCACCTCATTCAGAGTCAAAGCCAAAGCCCTTCCAGTGGCCTCCAAGACCCTGTGTGACCTGATTTTATCTCCTCCAGTGCCTGTCACTCGCTCTGCTCCCACTACCATGCTCTGTCCTGGCTGGCGCCCCCTGCACACCCCAGCCCTCAAATGCGGGGCACCCCATCTCACGCTCTTGCCTTTCCTCCATGGCACTTATCACAGTCTAAGAACATTACACGATGCTCATTTATTTTATTATCCTTCTCTCCCCACGAGAATATAAGCTGTCTGCAGACAGCGCTTGATCCATACTTCTGTTCACCACGCTAGTCTCACCTGGCAAATAGGAGGGGTGTAGCACACATCAGCAGACCTTGGTGCCGATTACAAGCAAGTGACGTGCACCGGTTTGGGCACTGAGGGTACAAGAGTGAACGAGACCCAGCCCTGCCTAAGGAAGCCCCCCACGCCCCCTCCCCACAGCAGCTCTCTGCCCAGCCTCCTCCTGACCATAGCCCAGCATCACCAGCCAAACCTGGCTACTGCCTGGAGGCTGGACCACTTCACTGAAGCCCCAGGCCTGAGTGGGTGCTGTTTGCAAAGAACTTTGGTTTACGGAAGCTAAGAGCACTGTGCCACCCTCCTTGGCGAGGGGCTCTGAGTGGTTGGAGCTCAATGACAAGGGGCACAGAAAGCCACCGTCTGGATTATATTCTAAGTGCACATGAATGTACGGCAAGCAGACAAGGACCTGCACTGTCAAATGTAGAAACCGGATACCACTGTGTGTGTGTGTGTGTGTGTGTGTGTGTGTGTGTGTGTGTGTGTGTGTGTTCCCTCTTCCGTGCACCATCTCAGGACCACTGTCTTGTACCACTGTGTGTGTGTGTGTGTGTGTGTGTGTGTGTGTCCCCTCTTCCGTGCACCATCTCAGGACCACTGTCTTGTACCACTGTGTGTGTGTGTGTGTGTGTGTGTGTGTGTGTGTGTGTGTGTGTGTGTGTCCCCTCTTCCGTGCACCATCTCAGGACCACTGTCTTGTACCACTGTGTGTGTGTGTGTGTGTGTGTGTGTGTGTGTGTGTCCCCTCTTCCGTGCACCATCTCAGGACCACTGTCTTTGTTCTCAAGGGTGGGCTCTGACTTCCAGAAGAAAACCTACCCAGCTCTAGGCTGCTCTCAGCAGTGCAAACAGATAATTACCTGCTGGCTGCCTGGGAATGTAAGGTATCAAATAGATTGCTTAGTAATTAAAATAATGAAGGGAGTCATCAGGGCTGAAAGATATTTTTTGTCTTTTTAAACTGAAGACTCCAAATAAGGGTTAAAATATGAATTGGAAACACCATCCTGATGAATCCGCCTCCTAATTACTGGCAGGCCAGTTGGAGGCTGGTTCCACATCACAGGCTTTGGGGTTCCTTTCAACGGTGAGCCGCTCCCAGGGTTCCCCTCTGTGACTCCACCACACAGGGTCACAGCGGGCTCCCTTTGGTATAAAAGACCCATTGATTTATTTATTCTCTTATTGCAGCCATGGACCTTCTGTGCTTTCTTCAAACAGGTCTTTTTATTCCACTGTCTTTGAAAAAAGCTAATAAAGAATCAATTACAAGAAATACGCACACATAGAAATTGGTATTTATCTAGGCAGGATATCTGCTGAAAAATAACAAAGACCATTAAACCACAGGTACACACAATGAAGCCTGTCTACTTAAGATCTCCCACTACGGATGTGACTGCGTCCTGGCTCTCAAAGGAAAGGATCGCCCCTTCCCAGCAGAAGGAAAAGGAGTGAAGGGTGAGGCCACGGGTGGGGAGCTGTCATCCCCTTGCCCCGAGAGCCCTGGGACCCACTCCATAACTTAGGATTTCCAGGAAATCTCTTGAGAAGCCATTTTTTCCCCTGAGAATCTGGCATCACAAGAGCCAGAAAGTAGAACAGGGCTAATAATAACTGCACCGTCACTACAGCCCGGTCCAGAGCTTGGTTTTATCTGTTTAATGACTCTCTTCTAGGAGAGCATCTTGTGGGTCTATTTGTGGGTGTTCATTGTGGCATAAATGTTATAGATCACGGCATAAACACCACTGCTTTTCCTAGAGAGTGCCAAACGCTACAGATGAAGCTACCGGAGTGACTAGGCTGGGGAGAAGGACCCAGAGCATCACGACTGTGCTCTTTGCCACCAACGTTTAACGACCAAATCCAGACAGACCTTGACTGGGGTGGTTTCTTCACGACTGTTCGTTACACCTTACATTTACGTTTTCTGCCCTTTCCTGCACGTGTGCTGTATTTAGCAATAAAAAGGCCAAGTGATTGCATGTGCTGCCCACCTAGAGGTTTCTGTGCTGAAATCACAGGACCGCCTGGAGCTCTCGGGTGCATCTCTGTAGAAGTCACTGAGCACGCGGCCTACGCACAGGCGGAGAGATGCAGGGCTTCCTCCCGCCCCCAGAAAAGGGAGTGCTTCTTCCCAGCGGAGAGCTGGTCAGGAGATGGGAATGGACGGGAACCATTGGGCAGGGGAGCAGGCTTAGGACTCAGAGAGAACTGGGTTTGCATCCAAGATCTGCCACTTACTAGCCACGTGCCCTGGTGAAGTTATTTAATCCCCCAAAGCCTCTGTTCTCACCTACAAACAGCGACTCTTAGAGCGGCTATCTCAGAGAGCTGTTGTCATGGTAATTTGCTGACACACAGGTTCAGCCAGGATAGTGCTGGCTGTGGGTACCAGAATTCCCAATGCAAATGGGCTCACAGAGCACAGACATTTGCTGGGTCGAGTTGCTCTGTTAAGAGCGGGGCAGGAGAGAGGGTTGGCCCGTAGCTGGCCTGGTCTCTCTGCCTCTTCCTCAGCCCTGCTCTCTTACACATGCCCTTCAGCTCCAGGCTGGTGTCCACAGGCCAGGAAAGCCATCCTCTCAGGGTGTCCCTCATGAGTGAGGAAAGGTCCAGGAGCCCTCAGCTACCTCACACCTTCCCGCACAGATCACGGGCCCCAGGTGGGCGACTGCCCATTTGAAGCTGGTCGCTGTCACACTGTAGGTACCAGGCGCTGGCTGGTGGAACTGGTAGAAGAGATGAAAGACCATCACGAGCTGAGAGCCGTCAGCTGGGGTCAGTGCCCCAAACCGTAAGGGTGGAAGTACATTGAGGAGAAATGCACACGTACATAAAATGTTCCTGGCATGGAATCAGCCCTCAAGGAGTGGAAACTGTTATTGTGGTAGTTGTGTACATAACAGACATTTATTAGACGCTTCCTGATAGAACACATTGGTTTTTCTCTTCCTCAAAGCAGAGTGAAACAGCCGACTTTAAACTCAGCACGATTTCAGTGATTCTGCTTTTCCAGCCTCCACTCACCCTCTCTCCCAGCTCCTCCAGACCACGGCATCTACCAGCAACGATCCCAGCGAAGCCTCCTGAACGTGGAAGCACCTTCAGTGTCAGTGTGAGCCTTCGGCAGCTGCATCAGAAACGTGGTTGTCTTCTAAGCGAGGCTTGTTACTGATCAAATGCTCCCATGAAACTTTCATAAGGTTATTATAGAGCCTGGCTTTCACCTTCTAATACTCAAGCTGTCTCATACAGTCGCAAAGAGACAACAGAACCAGAAGCATTGATTAAGTGCTCCTGTAAATCAATACAAACAACCATAGCCTTTCGGCCGCTGTAAGAAAAGTGATGCACGATCTTGGCCTTATCTGTTGGCCTCCAGAGCTGTGGTCAATGTCCCCACCACAGGGGCTGTCGCTGTGGGTTCCAGTCTCAGGGTTGGGATGGACTAAAGGAGGTCTCCGTGGTTTCCAACGTGACAGATCGGTTTGAAGGGTGAAAGTCACCAATTTCAGGCTGTCCCATAAAGGGAATTTTAGAGACAAGAAAAGGGGAAGATTCAAAAGGGTGTGTAAGCTGCTATTTAATAAGATATTGGGATCCTTGAAGGACTTTCCTCAGGTTCTCAAGAGGGCTGCATCGCAGCCAGGAGAGTCTGCAGAGCTCAGGCAACTAGATACGGCCTACAAGGCACGACAGATGAATAACGCTATTCACATATCCTGTTCCTGCCCCATAATCGCACATACGCCCTGGCCCCGAACCCACACAAACACACGCACACCCGTGGGCACCACACTGGCCATCAGGCACAGGCGTAATTTCTCCCAGGGGCTCTACGACCCATTTCTGGGCAGGACTGCGGACTTCGGCTTCTTTCCGTATCCCAGAGTTCCTCCAGAGACTATGACTGCTCTCTTCTGCTTCTGGGAGGTAGGGACGCTTACTTGTTCCAGTTCCTGATGTTCAACCCCCTCAGACACATCTTCTCTGCAGACACTGGGAGGCAAGCAGGGAAGGGGAAGTGGTAAAGGTCACGGGAGGGTAAGAAAAAGCACCCAACCAGCCAAACGACGCAAAAAACCAAAACCACTGGAGGAAAATTCTGGCAGAGAAAAGACCAGAGGAAACTTTGTACAAATAAAAAGGCCTCCAACTCTTCCAAAGGCTTCTGCCAGCAGAGCGCTCACTGAACCTCGTGCTTAGAGGGTTACGCGTGTAACGGGAAAAAGTAAAATATACTTAATAAAAACCACCTGCTACGGTTTTTGAGAATTGGCATCCGTTTCCCCACACTCATCCCTTAGAATACCTGACTCGGTTCTTTGTTAGAAACTCTGTTCAGAATCAAAGGGATGAGAGAACTGGGAAGGGTGGTAATGCAGGAAGAAGGGACAAAATCAGAGACGGGCGACGATTAAAAGCCAAGTTGTGAGGGTGGACAGCTGTGCCCCAGCTCGGTGTGTGGGAGGGAGGCCCCAGCAGCCTCCCCACGAGCCCCACTGCTCCGTGAGCATCCTGGTAGCAAATAACGGAGAGACGTGGGAGGCAGCACACCTGGAGCTCCAAGCGCACTCCGGGGAAGAGGCCGGCTCCACTGGACCCCTTCATCTCAGAGCTGAAACCTGGGGCTGTGCTTCCCAAGGCCAAATGGACACAGAAACAACATGGTGGCCGAGGCTGAGGTCAGAAACAGACACGGAGGTGTCCCGGGAGCCTGCTGAACACGGAGGCCCCGTCTGGGAGGTGAAGGGCAGGTGCGGGAGGGCGTGCGGGGCCCTGAAGACACCGCGGGACGGCGTCAGGAACACTGGTGGTTCTCACCCCAGAGATCCTGGAGAAACGCCCCCCCTCTCCACCCCCGGCTGCTGGGCATTAAGTCCTCCGCGGAGTAAGAAGGAACCCGAGGGAGACCTGGCGGCAGCAGGAGAAGGAGCCCGGCAGCCCGCGACTGATCCAGCAGGCTGTGGTGGATATCCTGCCTCAGTGAGGCTCCCTGGTAAGGAGGACAGAGCACCAAGCGCAGAGTCCCCGACGTTTATTTTCTCAAAGGCCCTGCCTGCACAAGACAGAGGCAGGGACTCCAATGCCACACAAATCCTGGAGCAGCTTCGGCAGGGCAGGGACGAAGGCGGCGTCCCAGTCCTGGCACTGCCCCGATCAGGCATCTGTTTGCCACGGGGGCTCCCCTTTGGCCAGGTGAAGTGGGCGGTGCTGCCCTTTCTCAAAGCTGCAGGTGAGCAGGTAAGCGGAGACGCCAGAAACCAGCATCTGGAAACGCGGGTCCTCTGTGGCTCAGTGACAACACGGGGCGGGGGAGGCGTGGCTGTCAACATCCTCAGTGGAACTGCTTAAACCCAGCTGAAGGGTGGTGCTTCTTCAGGAAAAAGCACCTGGTAGGGGACAGAGGAGAAGGAGACGCACAAAAATTCTTTAACGCTTTGCTTCATATTGTCGCCACTAATTTTAAAAGGAGAGACCAACTCACTTGGCACTTAATTTCGATCAACAGACGACATGGCTTCTGCTACCAGAGACTTAGAAATTTCCACTGCTTACTTACCCACTGGGAGAGATGAAAATGGCCTCGAAGGTCCCAGGGGTCTCAAAACCACCCAGGCAGTCCCCGACACCAAGAGCCCCTCCACCAAATCCTCACAGGTTCCTTACTCTGAAGGAACAGCGTAAACCTCACATGTTATTTCACCACGCCTTCGATGAAAAGGTTTCAAAGGGCCCCAGCCCATGACTTAGGGGGACCTCAAGACTTCTACTGCCACCAGGCACGTGCTCTGGACCAGACACAGGTGCGTGTAGGGGGCTGGCCTGAGCCTCACTCTGGATTGAAATAATTCGGTGGTGGAGAGCAAGGACTCTGGGGTCCCTTAAACCTTGCTTCAAGTCCTGGGTTTGCTCTATGACCTTGGGGGAGCTATTTACTTTTTCTAAGCCTCAACTGCTTCACCTGTAAAATGGGGTGAGTAAGAGTATCTATTCTGTATAGCTGTTGAGAGGATGGAATAAACCAACGCAAGGAGTGCATACAGCAGGGTAGCAGGGACATCAGAGGCCCCAAGAGCTGGGAGCCGGGAGGCCTAGACCCAGCTAACCTCCCTCGCCTTTGCTCTAACATGCTGTGAACACGTGGCAGCCGGGGAGCCCTCCTGCCTGGACCCGCCGTCTGGGTAGGAACTCAGCCACTGCCCGCCTGGGCCCAAAGCCCAAAGCAAGGATTACAGAAGACCTAGAAGGGAGATTCCTTTTGACTAATACTCCAGGATTTTGCCACGAGGAGTGAAGCAGTCAGCGAGCCCTAGAAACACGTCTGTCTTGTTCACTCTGAGCTGGTCCCACCTCCTACACACAGGTTCTCAGGGACCCCAGGGGCCCGAGGCCACAGTTCCTCCTCCGAAGCAATATTAAATTTACTCTCAATGTAAAAAAACAACCCAGTGCTAGGACTTCCCTGGCGGTCCAGTGGTTGAGACTTTGCCTTCCAATGCAAGGGGTGTGGATTCGATCCCTGGTCGGGGAACTAAGATCCCACGTGCCTCGCAGCCAAAGAAACCCAAAAAACATAAAACAGAAGCAATATCGTAACAAATTCAATAAAGACTTTAAAAAATGGTCCGCATCAAAAAATCTTCAAGAAAACGAAAAACAACCCAGTGCTTTGGTTTTCACTACTGCCCCCCAAGGAGGGAATCTGTCAAACAACAGGCCCGGGTCCCAGCTTTGCCAGAGTTGGAAGTGGCTGAGCCCGAAGTCAGGATTCTTGGGTTTTTTGTTTTGTTTTTTGATTCCCGCGTGGATCTCAAGGGCATCATGCCGAGTGAGAAAAGCCAATCGCAAAAGGTCACATACTGAGTGACTCCATTTATATAGTATTCTTAAAATGACAAAATTATAGAGATGGGTGGTTGCTAGAGGCTGGGCGGTGGAGGAAGGCAGGCCCGTGACCGTGAAGAGGAGCCCAAGGGAGGGGTTTTCACGGCGGCCCCGCGCTGCAGGAGCCGGCAGCAGTGCTCACGCCGGTCTGCACACGCACGCCGACACCCCCTGCTCGGCTTCTCTGGGAGCCATCGTACCGTTATCTCTCAGTGAAAGGATGCCATTTGCAGCAACATGGATGGACCTAGAGATGCTCATACCAAGTGAAGTCAGTCAGACAGAGAAAGACAAATATCGTGTGATATCACTTACATGTGGACTCTAAAATGTGACACAAATGAACTCATCTACGAAACAGAAACAGACTCACAGACAGAGAGAACAGACTTGTGGTTGCCAAGGGGAAGGGGGAGTGTGGGAGTTTGGGATGAGCAGATGTAAACTATTACATATAGAATGGGTAACCAACAAGGTCCTACCGTACAGCACAGGGAACTACAGTCAATATCCCGGGTTAAACCATAATGGAAAAGAATATGAAAAAGAACGTATACATGTATGTATACGTCACTTTGCTGCACAGCTGAGACTAACACAACATTGTAAATCAACTAGACTTCAATAAAAACATAAATACAGTTATGTTTCCAACAACAGGACAGCGTTAACTTCCTCACCGTTGGGAATTGCTGAGCTAGAGGTTCGGATTCTTGTTTGCTTCTTGTTGCTCTTTTCTGGGTGGCGTGCGGTGAGGCCATCTTTTATCGTATCTGAATTTGGGGCACTAGGGTGTTTTAAAAGCCAAACTAAACCAGTGAAGAGACAGAAGCCACACAACCTAACCTACTTCCTGGTGCCTTAGATTCTGCCAGTTCGAGGTTGCCTGGATCGCAGATGTTCACCCCGAGCAGGGTATGAATGAGGGAACTACATGTCAGCAGCGCACACACAATGTCCCCCCGCCCCCGAGGTTTCCCAAGGGCTGACGCCTTGAGACTTGGCACTAAGCACTGCCACGACTGCAGCTGTGGTGACGGCTGCTCTGTCACTGCCCAGGCTGCACTGGTTGTTAAATATTTAAAGTAGAACTCCTAGGCCTTACAAGACCTTATTTTGTATTCTAGAGAACGAAAACAGAAAACGAAAAGCAAAACAAATGCACAACTTGTTGATGAAAGTTTTATACTTTCAGGAGTCTTGAAACTTCTAATTTTTTTTTCTAAATGTAGGGCCTGTGATGAGTATTTTGAATTTAACTGTTGGAAAGAAATCTGTGACTAGCTTCGTGACTTGTAACTAACTCTTCTTGCTGTTACCATATGGTGTTTCCTTTAATAAAAACATTTTGCAGAAATAATGATAAAAAAATTACTTCAAGCTTCTAAAAATGTTAAGATGTTTCTGGCAATAAAAATACTCCTTATAATCATGTAGATAACTTTGCATCTGATAAACAGGAAAAATTCTGTTCTCCTTGTCACTTTATTTCTAAGTAAAAATGATGTACTGCACTGTCATTCATCCTGGGACGTTTTCTGAGTATCTTCTTATTCACTGACCTCTCTCTAGATTGCAGGAATGTACATTCAAGGATCCTGTTCTATTTACATATCTGTTATGATCCCATTTCCTTTGCCTTTTTGCAACAGAACAACATACTCTATTTCTACAGAGCTTTGAGCCACACTGTGTGTCAGTTATGATGGGTTCAGCCCCATGCAACAGGAGAAGCTGAGCTGGCTTCAAGGCATTAAAAATTTTTAGGGCTTCCCTGGTGGCGCAGTGGTTGAGAGTCCACCTGCCGATGCAGGGGACACGGGTTCGTGCCCCGGTCCGGGAAGAGCCCACATGCCGCGGAGCGGCTGGGCCCGTGAGCCATAGCCGCTGAGCCTGCGCGTCCGGAGCCTGTGCTCCACAATGGGAGAGGCCGCAACAGTGAGAGGCCCGCGTACCGCAAAACAAACAAACAAACAAACAAACTTCTGGAGGTGCAAGGCCAAAGTAGCTGTCTGGGAGGCCAGAGGGATCGGGACCCTTTCTTCTTTCTGTTTCACCGTCCTTAGCAAGCACGCCGCCATCTTCATGCGCACCCACTAATGGCTACAAGATGGCTGCTTCGTCTCCAGGCCTCACGTCAGCATTGTGGACAGAAGGGCAGGAAAAGGACAAAGCGGCAGGCTGGGCAAAAAGGCTTCCGGAAACCGCATCCAGAAACTTCCGCTTCTTCTTATTGGTCGGAACTGGGCGGCACGGCCACTGCCAGGCCAAGAATAAGAGAGCTGTGGGTGAGGGGCCAGGTCAGTGCCGCTCACGCTGCTGCAGAAGGGGGCTTGCCTGCCCCCTGCAGGGTCTTGCCTCCGAAGTGAGTCCTGTTTCTTGCTTCCCCACCTCTTTTTAGGGTCCCGGGGAGGGTCGTCAGTGTGTGTGCGAGGCTTCGGCTGCTAAGTTTCCCTTTATAAGAAGTAACCGTGCGATCTTCCTTCGCGTGGGCTTGTCTTGCTAGTGTGTGGCACCTAGGAAGTCTGATCTCATTTCCTTCCCTTAATTCACAGGGCACAGTGAAAGCGGAGTGGGTTTAAATCAATGTCTTCACCCTAAGCAATCGGGCTCAGTGTGGAGGGAGGGAAGAAACAGCCCCGCACACTCTTGGGAATTGTAGAGACCGGAAAGAGATGAGTGAGAAGGAGTGTCCGTTATTCCACCTCACAGAAGCCGGAGCAGTGGATTGGTTTGCTGTGTATTTAACCATCTCTCTCTCTCTCTCTCTCTCTCTTTTTTCCCCCTCCTCTTACACTTTAATAAGCAATTTAACATAAATCCTAGGTCTTCCTTAGAATGCCTGGTACCTGTTTTGACAAGGTTCATATACAAGAAACATAAAGAAACCTTCCTGTACCACAGGCTTCATTATTAATTTTACTCATTACAGTTAATGAAAAATCAAACGTCCAAATGGCTGGGCATGAGGTGGGCGAATAAGCTCTCCTCTCCTTAGATGAGAAATCCTACAGGAAGGAAGATAAATGCTTAGGGCTCAAATAGGCGGACGATTAGGTACGCCTGCTTAAACGACCCGCTTTACTGCCACTGTAGCTCAAGCTGTCACCTCCTGACAAATCTGCCTGCTGTTTGGACGGAGCTACCACCCTTCCCTACCTGGGAACCTTGTTCCCAGACTTCCTCGCCCAATTGCAAGTGAGAGCCGGGTGGCAGCTTGCAAGTGATAGCTGGGTGGCAGCAGACTCAAGTACAGAGCTTCGCCTTTCTGCACGAACCATCGTTCCAGATAACGCTCCCCTCTGGAATGAATGTGGGGGTTCTAGCAGCTATGATGGCTTGAAATTTATGAGTTGAATTCATTCTGGTCTGTAATTAAGGCTCTGTAGTCATCTCTGTCATAAATATCCAAGGGTGCATGTAGTGAACAAACAAACCAACCTGGAGGTTAAACTGGAAATATGTTTCTTGCTTTTGTTTCAAAACTAATATTATCAGTTGGGTTTTCTGCATTTTAATATAACCCACCACTTCTAAAGTCCACAGTTCCAGCTGATGGGTCTTTATGGGAATAAATGTGGACTGAATCTTCTTCTAAGAGGCTGCTTGGCCCACTGCGTGGGTCTTTGTAGAAAGGAAGTCAATAGATGGAAAAAAACCCATGTTTTTAGAGTAAAAGATCCCCCCCCCCCCCCCGTTTTAGGGAGTGGAAGCCATGGTCTTACAAGGATTAAAGCAAATGTGCCATGAAATTCCCTGCTATAATCTGAAGTGAGTCAGGACACCCTTCACTTAGATTGGAAAACGAAAACCATGTGACTGACATAGCTTCAATTTCCTCTGCTGAAAACCAAATCCCATTTTCACTGGTGGGTATTTCATTCATCTTTGCTTTTTTGGTTTTTTAATTACATAGCAGAAAGTGCTACTGTAATTTCCTCCCTGTGTAATGACAGCATTATTCATCAAGAAACTTTTAATTCTACACAGCAATTGCTTCTCTTCAAAAATCTGATTTCAATCTCCTCAGAGGCAGAAGGGTATGATTTTTTGACCTGAGGGTTAATTATCTGCAAACAAGTTAAAATCACACAAAACCTCACCCTGGGAAAAGGGAATCCAGGCGTGACCTTCAGGCTACCTGTCTTGCTGTCAGAGGGTGTGGAGCGCGGGTGGCCTGGCACCCCTGCCCCATGGATCCCTTGTCTGTCCTGTCAGACTGCACCCCGCCAGGGAGGCCACGAGCGCCTCGATCTCAGCTTATCTTCAGAGCTCAGTTTCTGGCACATAGGAAGGACTCGATAAACGTTTGCAGAAGTGACCTGAATTGAAGGGACAGTGAACGGAGGAACAGGCTTTGAAATATTCCTGATTAAAAAAAAAGTTAAGTGTATGAAAAGGCCCTATTTCTGGACAAACAAAAAGAGCGAAGCAATGAGGAGACTCACTAGGGGCCGTCTGGGGACCAGGGATGGGGCTGGTGGGGGGGGGCACGGCCGCCCCGTGGGACCCAGTCTCTTCTTCCCAGACTCTCCTCTCACAGCCACACCTCCAGGGACGCGTGTTCCTCTCCCCAGCTTCTCCAGCTCTCTTTTGGTGGGCCCAACACTCACTTATTCATTTGTTTTATTTTAATTCGGAAGCCTTTCTGAACACAAGTACGCTCGATGCTGGAACTCGGGGCAGTGGGCTGGAGGGAGACAAGGACCATTGACACCTGAGTGCCAGGTGCCAGGTACCACCGCTTGCACGGCCCAGCACGAACCCACCTGACACCCACGGCCCCTGGCGGCTGAACGCAAGGTGGTCCCTGCCCTCAAGGGCACCCGATGCTGGCACTCGGTGGGTGCTGACCAATGAGCTGTATTGTTTATGAGGCTTCGGGTCCGGCGAGGAAGGATGCACGTTAGGAAGCAACGCAGAGCGTGTACAGAGCTCCAGAGCAGCGGAGCGCGGGAGGGGCCGGAACCCTGAGGCACACAGGATCCTGGGGCAGACTCTGTGATGGGGTCACAGGATCCCGGGGAGGAGAGCCGGAGAAGGGAGGCAGGGGCTGCTAAGGATCTGCACGGCCAGGCCACGCTGCAGCCCAGACGACACGGGACACTGGACATGTGGCGTGATAAATCACGCTGGGACGTGGAGGAGGGAGAGGTCCGCAGCCGTGCTAACGAACGCCGAGGCCCCGAGACGGGCTAAGGGGCCCCATTTTTATGATCTTCAATTTTTAATGGGAAAGGATGTCTGAGAAGACAGACATCAAACAGCGCGCCCCAAACCGAAAGCTCCACGGGCCTCGATGGATTTCACCGCAAAGGGACTTTGAGCTCCAAGTGCACAGTACGGCCCCACTCTGCCCTCTGACACAACGTGACCCACAGAAGGATGTGCAGGAGATCAAGGGCAGGACAGAGGGAAACTGTTCATTAAAAACCTCGCTCGCCGCGTGGGAGCCATGGCTTTGAAGCTGGGGCCCAGAGCCAAGGGTGGGGTGGGACACACTAGTAAAGAATGACCTGGTCCAAGGCATCAGTAGTGCTGGGGTGGAGAAGCCCGGCTTAGGGTGCTTTAGGTCAACCCCTTGGGAAATGGGCATGTTTTCTGAGGGTAAGTGAAGGAATATAGTGCGTAATTTTATACTTGGAAAACTGTGCTTCAAAACCAAGCAAACAGAAAACAAAAGCAAAGCAGGGAAGCCTGCTGCTGAAGAGCGAGAGGGCAGAGGCACCTGAGAACGACCCGGACCCCATCCCTCCAGAGGGAAGAACGGAACTCTGAATCTATAGGAACTCACAGCACGGCGACAGACCCTAAAACTTTCCAGAGAGGAAAATAAAATGAGCACGTGTGTCATCTTTGAAAACACAAGTAGTTGGATGCATGTTGCCTTTTCTGAACAAAGCTTCTCTATGATGGGACTGTGTGCCTCCCCCTGCCTGCTCCCCCGAATTGCCTCAGATACCCCCTGCTCCAATCTCTTCATTCCGCAGCACTCTCTGCCAGGTCCAGGCCCGGCCCCAAGGCCAGGCTCTGAGACCCCTCCGGCCGGGGCTGGAGCTTGGGCTCCACATAGGCTCAGGATGCCTGGCCCTCTGCCCTGCCCTTGGGAGCGCCCAGGACAGACAAGAGCCCTGACCGGGCGCGGCCCGAGACCGACGGGGCTCTGGGGGCACCTCGTTCATCAGCACAAGCCATTCATTTCAGCTCCCGAGAGAGGAAGTTGAGTCAACACGCACTCAAGACCACGTCCACCACCAGCTGCACAGGGCCTGGCTCTTTCCCGCAGAAGGAATATTGATGCCGCCTGGGACTAAAGCCTGCTTTGCTTAAGTGCCCCTTTCGGTTAAGTTGTGAGAAGTGGAAATCATAGCCATCTGCAACGTGAGTGGGCACTTTGGGTGCTGAGAGCCATCGCAATCCAGTGCCAGCTTCCCGAGCAGCATGGCTCCCAACAGGCTGCAGGACAGGTGCTGTCAAAAGCATGCTGCCCAGCGCTACAGACAAGGGGCCCTTTGCACCACCTTCAAAAGTCAATGAAAGGGGCTTCCCTGGTGGTGCAGTGGTTAGGAATCCGCCTGCCAATGCAGGGGACACGGGTTCGAGCCCTGCTCCGGGAAGATCCCACATGCCGCGGAGCAACTAAGCCTGTGCGCCACAACTACTGAGCCTGCGCTCTAGAGCCCACAAGCCACAACTACTGAGCCCGCGTGCCCCAACTACTGAAGCCCGCACACCCCAACTACTGAAGCCCGCACACCTACAGCTCATGCTGCACAAGACAAGCCACCGCAATGAGAAGCCCGCGCACCGCAACGAAGAGTAGCCCCCACTCGCCACAACTAGAGAAAAGCCCGCACACAGCAACGAAGACCCAACGCAGCCAACAACAACAACAACAAAAAGTCAATGGAAGGAGGAGTGGTGAGTCCACGTGGGGTGGCGTCTGGGACAGCTTCCACACAGCTGGCTCAGCAACTCCTACAAAGCTGGGTCCCCAGATGCAGGGCCAGCAGCCTCAGAGAGTGGAAAATGTTACCAGAAAGCACAGCCCACGTGGGGCAAGTACCTGGTTATTTCCTGGGGAAGCGCGATCACAGGAGGCTCAGGACCGGGCTGGGCATTTCCAGGACTCGAAACTGAGCCTCGGCACCCTTCCCCCGGCTCGGCTCCCCTGAGGTTCCGGGCTTGCCTTCTCATTTAAACCACCTGGCTGCCAGGTACAGCTCTCCACAGTACACACCGTGTTTCTCTGTCACTTACTACAGGGACGTGCGGCAGGAGAGAATCACGTGAGCACGGTCTCCGCTTTGCCAACAGCAAAAATCATTTTGAAGAAGGCATCCTTTCTAGATGAACAAAATTATTCTTCTATACAGCCACGCCCCACTCCCCATCAT
Organism: Leucopleurus acutus; assembly: GCF_964270905.1. Taxonomy (NCBI): domain Eukaryota; kingdom Metazoa; phylum Chordata; class Mammalia; order Artiodactyla; family Delphinidae; genus Leucopleurus; species Leucopleurus acutus. Next base: position 101,536,379 of record NC_139153.1, read on the forward strand.
AAATAGTCAATTTCAGCTTAAGCAAACTTTGCTTCAAAAATAGCGGGGAAAAAAGAAAAAAAAAAAAAACCCCAATAAATCTGTAATGCTCTAAACCCCATAATTTCCCTCCAAGTGTCACAATGTGAAAGTCCCCTGCAGCACATCAGCAAGCAATGAGACCATCCCCAGCTACTGGACTACTGAAGCAGACCCAAGTTACTGGGTAGAACTGCAGGCCAGGCATAATTCCTCTATTTACATTTCTCATGATACTATCCCTGTGACTGGAAACTCCTGCTACCGTTCAGAATTAACAAAGGATGCAGGCACTGTTGATGAAACATTAATGACCAATTTGCAAATGTTCTAGGACCGCTTTAGTTCATCACGGTCCATCACTGCGGCACTCACCCACCTCCCAATTCAGCCTCTCAATTATTCAGCATCCATTAGGCGCCCACGGTAAGCTAAGCTCCGAGAGACCTTCACCCACAGCACCGCCCCTCTGACACTCCATGCACCTGACGGTCTCTCTGCACAGGCAAATCGACCTTGGCCTTGAGGCAGGAAGCTCATTTAGAAATCATCCTCTCTGGGCATCCCTTGCATTACATCTCCAAGTGCTGAGGACACAGGGCAATGAGCCTGGTGGGGTAGAAAGCTCCAGGAACTCTTCCGGGTGGTCCCAATGCATTGAAGGGAAACACCTGAAAATGAGGTCCCTGTGGTACCTCAATCTGTGAATTCTGCAGAGACCCACGTTATCTGGCCTTAATTAATTAATTCAGCCATTTATTAAATATTTACTGAGCGCCTACTGTGTTGGCGGCACTGTCTCACATAGAAGGAGGTAAGAGTAACTCGGCGGAGGGCTGCGCGCTGCTGTGTGTTAAGAGACAAGTTCTGATTGCACAGACATGGGCCCACCTTCACCCATGTGGAGCCGGGGACCACGGAGGAAGGATGAGGTGAGAGACATGGAAAGGCCCTCCTCGCTCCAAACGACACCCCTCTCTGCCTGTTACAGACTCGGATGCATCCTGAGTCCCAAAGATCCCCAGAAGGACCTTCTGACTCCAGACGGTCCCCAAGTGCGCTTTCTTCACAATTACCTGAAACCCCCCGGGGTAGCCTTTCTGGTCTTTATTTAGACAGAAAGTCCCTGACCTGGTCTTTCCTTGTTCTGGCCACGCGGCACCATGCCGTTACCTCTGAAGAGTGATGACGAATGTAAGTGATACCATGACCAAGGTGAAAGCAGCAGGTGCTGTGAAACAGGTACAAACGAAATGTTCCAGGGGACCAGGGGAGAAAGAAAACTCAAGGCAGAGGGACGGGGTCTGACCGCAGAGGCGGCATGATGGGAGCTGGCCCCCCAGTGATGGTCTCTCCAGTGAAACCCATGATGGGGAACGCAACCTCTATCCCCTACCACGGCAGCTGCGGCAGCCACTGCGTTTACAAGCAATTTCCTGGGTGCCAAGCACTGGAGTCATGCTTTTCCTACCACGACAGCGCACTGACAAAGGTATTATTAATCCCATTTTCGAGATGGTCAAAGTGAGCTCAAGGAGGCTAAATGTCTTACCCAACGTCATGCCATTTGCACATGATGGTGGCAGAGCTGGAATGTGCGTCCTGTTTGTTTAACTGAGACCATCACTGAGACGACTTGAGGACGCTGCACGTTCATCTCGTGTCCGGTTACCCAGCACGCTCACTCTGCGAGGGCCCGAGTCCCTGGGGAGTGTGGTCTGTTGCTGAGAGCTGGTGCAGGAGCCACTGGCAGCTCAAGGGATTTCCAAGAGTAGAGAAAGTGGTGCGCTCTGGGGCTAAAGCGGGCGGCGGAGACCTCGGCTCTGGGGACCATGGGCTCGTTCCTTTAACTGCTGGTTCTTTTAACTGGTTCTTTTCCCACCGCCATCAGCAGCCTCTAATCTCTGCCAAAACAACGGCTGTTCTGCAGTAGGGGGTCTCTGAGGCGCAGGGACCCTCAGGCTCCCTCCTTTTTTTTTCTACAGTAACCCAAGTGGGAATAGAAAAAAGGTTTTAAAAAGAAAAAAAAAAGGCAAAGTTTCTCTTTGTGTTTCAACTGCAGGGTGGGAGGAGGTGAGATCTCGGAGCAGGTAGGTACCACGGTGGGGGCGGGGGAAGGAGAGGGTGTGGGGGATGGAGTGCGGAGGGGGAAGCAGGCCCAGCCTTCCAAAAGCAGGCCTTGCCAGGCTGGTGTGGCCACTGCCCTACCCTGACATCACTTAACTGCTCAAATTCACCCACGTTCCTAACCATGAATGTTTCTAAAATAACGACCATGACAACGACGGCAATCGGAACACAAGATAACACTTCCCTAGCACTTTTTCACACGCCAGGCACTACTCCAAGAGCCTCACGCCATCAACTCATTCAATGTTTACAAGTTCGTAGGTATTATTGTTGCTGTTTTACAGATGTGGAAACTGAGGCCCGGAGATGGCCGGGATCTGAACGCAGGCAGCTGGGCTGGACGGGCCACGCTTAGAACTGTTTATAACAACTGCCTCAAAACTTAGATCTTATTTCTCTCCCCACTCAAACTCTTTTCTCACCTCTTATTATCAAGTTCAGTTACTGACTGTCAAGTTCAGTTCCGACTCGTCAGCTGGCACTTAAGGCCCCGCACAGCCTCCCTTCAAAGTCGCTTTCTCCCCACGAACCTCCTTCGGCCTGCTCCATTCCCTGCGTGAGGCCCAAAGTGTTGCTGTTTTTGGCCAGTAGTGCTTGGTCTCTCTTCCCCATGCGTTGGCCGGGAATGTCCTCCCCTCTGTTTCTGCAGATCCAGATTTCACCCACTTTCCTGTTCTAGGAGCTTCCTTCCCATATGCTCATCCCCCCACCCGCCCCCGCTGGCCCTGAGCTCCAGAAACAACGCTCTGTGACGTCTTTCTCCCACCTTGACATTGGAGCTTCGTGCAGAAGAGGAGCCGATCATACTGCACAGCACATTTGTCTCTGCTCTCATCGGTCCTTGCACTGCCCCCTGCTCACACCTCCCCTCCACTCCGTATTTCTGACTGACCCTCAAAGTCTGGAAGGAGCGGTTTTGGGAGGGCATTCTTCTGCTTTGGTTTCCTTCTAGGGTCTCTGCGGCTTTGAAGAGAGGAAAAGCTCTGGCTCAGCTTTTCTTCTCTTAGGTAGAGTTCATTAGCAATTATCCTTCCGGCCAGAATCGTAACAAACAGATGCATACTTCTACCCCCCTTAGGCCGAGTCCGGCTTTATTTACTAAACCTACCCCATCTCCTGGGCTAGCAGGTAACCCAACCTACAGCCTGGAGGACACAGCAGGGGCCATCCTGATCTCTTGCTCTAAGTTCTAAGAAGCCCTCTGAGCAGGGGTGGGAAACTGCCTGCCTCAACCCCACTCGGGGCTTCACCCACTTAGTACCTGGCCCCAAGGGGTTATGGTATGACCCTTCTCATTTGGGAAAATATCTTCTATTTTCTACATGATCCTAAGTTTCCTAGAGGTTGGCTTCATGTTCTATTTTTCTTTATATCTCCCACAGTGCCTTGTATACAACCTGCCACTTAACAGACATTCAGTACATTTTTGATGAATGAATAAATGACTTTTTCCAACAGGACCAATATGATACACCCACAAAGAATAAATTAATAATAAATAATAATAAACATCATATTAGAGGTCCTAACCAGTGTAACAAGGCAAGAGAAAAAAAAAGAAATTAAAGGCATATGGATTGGAAAGGAAAAAATAAAATTCTCTTATTCACAGATGACATGATTTGCCTCACAGAAAACCCCAAAGGATCTATAAAAAGGCTACTAAACTTTAGTAAGGTCACAAAATACAGAGTCAGTATTAAAAAATCAATTATTTTCTATAAACTAGCAATGAACAATTGGGAAATGAAAAATAAAAACAGTACCATTTGCAATAGCATCAAAAAATATGAAATATGTAAGAAGAAGTCTAAGAAAATAAATGCCAAATACATAGCCTGAAAAGTACCAACACTGATGACATAAATTAAAGAAAATCTAAATAAATGGCAAGATATGCTATGGTAATGGACTGAAAGACGCAATAGTATTTTTTTTTATTTTTATTTTTGCGGTACACGGGCCTCTCACTGCCGTGGCCTCTCCCGTTGCGGAGCACAGGCTCCGGACACGCAGGCTCAGCGGCCATGGCTCACGGGTCCAGCCGCTCCGCGGCATGTGGGATCCTCCCGGACCGGGGCACGAACCCGTGTCCCCTGCATCAGCAGGCGGACTCCCAACCACTGCGCCACCATGGAAGCCCTCAATAGTATTTTGATGTCAATTCTTCCCAGACTAACCTACAGATTCAACAGAATTCCAATCAAAATCTGAGGAGAAGTTTTTGCAGAAATCAACAAGCTGAATTTAATTTTTTTTTTTAATGGAAAAGCAAAGGGATAGCTAAAACAATTCTGGAAAAGAACAAAGTTGGAGGGCTCTTACTACCTGATTCCAAGATTTACTATAAAGCAACAGTAATCAAGCCAGTGTAATATTAAAGGAAGGAGAGACACATAAATAAAATGAACAGAATAGGAAATCCAAAACAGACCCACACGTACATGGTCAGCTGATTTCCGAAAAAGGTGAAAATGCAATAAAACTTCATTTCACTCAGTGGTGAAAGGAGAGTCTATTCAACATGGTGCTAGAACAACTGGATATCCACAGCCAAAAACAGTAAAGAAGAAACCTCAATTCACAAAAAATTATTTCAAACTAAAACTATAGAATGTCTGGAAGAAAATCTTTATAATCTTGGATTAGGAGAAGATTTCTTAGATACAACACCAAACATATGATCCGTAAAAGACAAAAACTGATGAACTGGACCTTAATCTAAAGAAAATAATTTCAAAAATGAACAAAAGATATGAGCAGGCAGTTCACCAAAGACATACAGGTGACAGATAAGCACATGAAAAGATACTTAACATCATTTGATACTAGCAAAATGCAAATTAAAAGCACAGTAATTTATCCCTACATCTATCAGACTATCTACAAAACCAACGAACACACCAACAAACAAAAAAGTCTGACAATACCAAGTGCTAGTGAGGATGTTGACCACGTGGGACTAGCACACACCGTTGGTGGGAAGGTAACCGGAACAGCCACTTTGGAAAACAGCTCGGCGGACTCTTACAAAGTTACACACACACCTAGCAAAGGACCAGCCATCACACTCTTGAGCAGTTACCCAAGTGAAATGCAAACTTGTTCACACAAACACCTGCCTGTGAATGTCTAGCAGCTTTATACATATTTGACAAAAATCGGAAACAACCTGAACGTCCCTCACTCGGGAAACGGGCAGACAAAGTGCGGTTCATTCACACAATGGGACACTACTCAGCAATGAAAAGGAACACGCTCCTGACACACAACGACATGGATGAATCCCAAAGGCATCAAATGAATGGAGGAAATCAGGTTCAGAAAGTTATTTCACATGGCTCCGTTTATATGACGCTCTGGCAAAGGCAAAGGTATGTGGTTCGAAAGCAAATCAGCAGATGCTACGGGTTGAGGATAGAGGCAGGGCCAGCTAAGGGGGCACAAGGGAAAAGGGAACTGGGGGTGACGGTGGGACCGTTCTGTACGATGACTGGTAGTGACTGCATGACTGTGCTTGTTGAAACTTGCAGAACTGTCCACAAAAGGAAGATTTTTACTCTATGTAAATATACCTTAATTTAAAAATAGAAAAGAAAATTGTAAGCAAGTTAAAGAAAATTTTAAGTTCATTGGAAACTTGTGAAACCAGAAAAACCCCTTCCTGTCCTGGCCTTGGTCCACGGGGCAAAATGGGCTTTTTTTCAGTCACCTAAGCCCTACTTCGGCAGCATTTTGGAAACTACCCACAGAAGTCCCCTGAAGTTCTTCTGTCTTGTCCATCCCATATGCTGCCTATTTCCCCACCTGCCTCTCGCTCTCCAATCACCTCCCCTCTGCAGCCCCCTGAGCTCTGCCCAGCTCTCCATTCCTATCCACGCTGCTGCACAGGAAGCCTCCCCGACGGTGCAAGGTGACAGGATTACCGCCCTCCTCCCGGGAATCGCCTCCGCCGGGAGGCTCTGGGGCGCCCCTGCTGGGGGTGGTGCTGACGGCCACCTTGGGTTCTGATGGTTCACACCCCTGCGCCAACCCCTTCCTTAGGAGAGGGTTTAAGTTTCTGGAAGCTGCCTGGCCTGGCAGATTCCAAGCGTCTATAAGAGAACTGAGGTCATGCGGTGGGAGAAGAGCCCTGAAATTGAACACAGCGGCCTGGCACCGTCTCCCGGGTCACCCATCCCCGCTGTCCTGGGGGAACGTGCCTGTCACCAGCAGGGCCCCTCACAACTGGGACTGCCTGCTGCTGCAGCTGCTTCTAACATTCATTTCAAGACACACTTTGGCCCAAAGCCTTGAAACCTCTTTTCAGGAAGAAAGCATGGAGCCTCCCGATCTCATTTTGTTGCTGTTTTTTCTTTCTTTTTTTTTTTTACTGCTTGTTCAAAGAACAATAAGATAAAAATATCATCCTTGGGTGAAGTGAATTTAATTCAAACATTCTTAAGAATAGATTGAACAACCTTTTCCTCACAAACAAAACAAAAAAACGAGCCTGCTTCATTCTTGGTTTTCCTCAGTTACACAAAGAAAGAAAAAAAGGAAAGAAACACGGAGGATTTACAGGAAAGAGAATTTTCACCCGCCCGTCACGGGTGACCAAGAAACCTTATAACGTGCACTTCCGGCATTACTCTATTAAGCCTTCTCAGCAAGTCTACGAGAGGGATTCTGCTACTGTCCCACATTACAGATGAAGACACCGAGGCTGGGAAGGGTAGCGATGAGTCCAAGGGTGCAGAGTTGGCGGTGCGTAAAGCCAAGATTTGAATCCAAGCAGTCTTAGCCCAGGACCCATGCTCTTAGCCAGATGCTGCCATTCTATCTGCACAGCTGTGGTCAGATCGAGATGCAGCTGCCTTTTGGCTTGTGAAGAAATGAAAGAGGTGTTAGTGTTAGATGTGTTTCTTCTCCACTTCCTTCTTTTACACCACCACTCAAGGTCAGAACCGGAACTCTGACGAGGACCCACGTCTCTGTGTGGGCTTCCCCAACCGGTCCTCCCGACTCCTCAGCCGAGGTCATTACCCTTCCGAGTTTCTGTCTGTTACCCCATGTTTTTTTTTTTCAGGCAGCCTTATCACAAGCTATAATAGTTTTAGAAGCTGTTTTTCCTTTTATAAAGAGGCTCACGCTATATGTGATCTTGTGGGACTTTTTCCACTTATGTTCACAACGTTTACAACCAGGGCTTAGGATTTCAAATCGAGCTGTGGTCATTTAAGAGAAAGGAGGGGGAGGGGGTGAAGACACAACCTCCTGGGGGCAGTACAAGGGGGCCATCACCCTGCTGTTGGGCTCAGTCGCCTCTGGGTCCTCACTGAATGTAGGATAAAATCCTGCTCCTTCCCTTGCTTTCTAAGGTCCAATCCAGGGGGACATCTTGACTATCTTGCTGACCCCTTCCACCCCACCTCACTCACTATGCTTAGCAATGTGGGCCTGGTCCTCTCTCTGCTTCCAGAACATTCTTGCCTTGGCGGCTGAGCTACCTGTCCCACTCGACCTGCCTGAAGTTCCAGCCGAAAGTTACCTTCTCTGAGAGCCTTTCATGATCATCCAACCTAAACTCACCCCTCTGTCACACCGCCCTGCTTTATTCTGGGGACAGCATCCCCGGCATTTTGGGTTTGTTATCTGCCTTCCCCCTCCACAGGAAGAAAGTCTTGCACAGGTCAAGCTGTGTACCTAGTGCAGACCTCTGGGGCTCCCCAAGACCCTTTCAAGAGCTCATAAGCCCAAAAAACCAATTTCACTATAATAAGACTTTATGCGCATCCTCCACCACGTTGACATTTGAGCTGTCGGTGCAAAGGCAAGCGAGGTAAGACTCCTGGTGCCTCGGCACGGATCCCAGTAGTGGCATCAACCTATTCTAGTGTTCACGGAATGTTTCACCATCTCACACTTGCAGGGAAAAAACTCCAGTTTCACTTGAGCATCACCTTTGTCAACTCTTTACCCTTGAGCGCACAAGTCTTGTGTACATTCTGTGTGACTAAACAGGAAACACAGAGCACTTCCGCTACACCCTGAAGTGCAAGGGTTGCCTCAAGGAAGAGCACTTCCGTGATTGAGTTGTCAGCAGTTTTCTTCGTGGAACAGCAAGTTTAGGTGAAAGAACTGACAGACAGAGGATGGCAGAGATTTTCTCAAAAAATGAATGAAGTGAACCTGCCACTTCAAGAGGTGACAGTATTTTTTTGCCAAAGATAAATTTCAAGCTTTCAAGTGAAAATCTGAATTTTGGAAAACTCGTATCTGCCAACACTTCCCAATACTTAAGACATGTCTGAGGAGACTGGTGGTGATGTTAGTGGAAGTGGTTTTTTTGATCTTGGGTAATGAAAGGTGTCGACATTGGAAAGGGCTGCACAACTCAGTGAACCAGTATTTTCTAACTGCCTCCTGCACGTGTCACTAAACCACGTGCAGGTAAAAGAGCCATTCAAATGGCAAGACAGACGAATGGATTTTGATGTAACTAATGAAAAGTTCACTGATGGGGTTCCAGATCCCTCAGCGCAACTAACTTGTAAGAAACTACTGCTTGTTGAGTTTTAGTGTAATATCAAAGACTCCCCAGCATCTTTTCAAAAGGCTATTAAGACACGTCTCCCTTTTTCTACAACGTATCTGTGGCAAAGCTGAATTCTTCATGTACTTCAACCAAAAGAACTTAGAGCACGAGATTGAACACAGAAGCTGATATAAGAGGCCGGCTCTCTCTATTAGGCCAGACATGAAAGAGATTTGAAAAAATGTAAACCAATGCCATTCTTTTCATTAAAACTTTTAGTTATTTTTCATAAACACGTGTTATTTCTGTGCATGTGCAATGGTTTCATGATTATGTCTAAATGAATTAATAAAATACTTTAAAATATCACATTTAAAATTTTCACATGGTCGACACCAGTAGATGTAACCCCATGTAAACAAGAGCTCCCTGGGGTCCTCAATGATTTTTAAGAACATAAAAGGGATCTCGAGACTAAAAAGTTCGAGAATCTCTGTTCTAGTGGCTAGCACGTGCTAGGTACTTGAGAAACGTTGTTGAATGAATATCCTAAAGACACATTCTCTTTCACGTTTGTCTACCTCCCGTCTCTCTTTGAAGACATCTCCGTGGAGGTTTAACAACAGCTCACAGCTTTAGAGTCGCCAATGAGAGGAAGACCCCGTATCGAGAACACGTGAACCCCTGAAGTCAGGAGTCTCCCTCAGAATCGGTATAAAGTCTCCGACAGTATTATTTTTTCCATCCTTTCCTTTCTCTTTCATGCCCACCTCGAGATACAGATTTTAAAACTAGTTGTAAATATGCTTCATGCTGCTTTAATCGTAATTACCGGCACTGCAGTGGAGTTTCTTTGTGTTTGCTGTGGTGTGTGAGGAACGCAGGGGTCTAGCTATGCTGCCTGCTGAGTGGGAGGCTGACTACCATTTGAACACCAAGTTTTAATAGGAAAGCATGTGACATGGTTTAACAGTGACTCCCAAGCTTCTGGGAGACAAGTGACACTGTGACTGTGACAACTTTGTGGACAACAGTGAGTCCACGGGGTGTTTGTCTCACGGGCAAGGAGGCCACGCTCGGAAGCTGCCTCATGTCAAAGTCAACACACGGTGCTTTACAGGGTTATTTGTGAATGGACTGCAATACATAGAAGCAACTACAACTTTTTAGATGGTGCTGCAGATCCTGAACGTGGAGCTGTCTTCCCCTAGAAGAGGGACTCTCTCTTTCCTGTGTCCCACCAATGATGAACCTGGGACAGCCCCAGCTCTTGGCTGGCCAAACATCCCAGAAATTCTCCTAAAGCCACATAACGCTCTGCTTTGCGTTGAAGCCTGGAGAACGTCCGCACCCAAGGGCACTGACTGGACTCTCACAGCTGCCTGGCCTGCATTTTCCAAAAAGGGTCTTCTGCTTTCAAAGGCCCGTGTTAGCATCTAAGTGCTTCCCTCAGCCACAGGGAGCCTATGTCTTCAGACAAGTATCACTGAATCCGCAGGGAAGGGGTGGAGACTAGGAGAGGAATCTCAGGTCCTGACTGTGATGTAAACGTCCCCTGCAGGGGATGCAAGAGGCGAGACTCCCGGTGGATTGGAGATGTTCCCCCATCTTCCATGGGAAGACTGAGGAGACCCATACTGGTTTAGAAGAAGCAAAGATTCGATGTTAACGGGAAGATTCTAGATAAAACTTCCCCATCCTTGCAACACATCTAACCTGAATCTAATAAACCAGAATTTAAGGAAGACATTTTATTTTCAAATCCCCAAAAGTAGCCACAAGGCTTTGGGCTGAGTCGGGCTTCACAGGTCGAGCAGGAATAGGTTCAACTTTCATCAGCTACTCGGTTAGCAGAGGAGAAGCGGGCCACCGAGACAGGCAGAGAAACACCACATATTTTTGGGTTCAATGAGATGAAAAAGGTTTTGGTTAAAAAGAAAAGAAATGTAGCTTGTGTTCTGAGTGGTCACCCTTGACGGTAATATTCTAAATGTCTCCTCTTGTCGGTCTATCAATTACAGCCTGTTTCACCGATTTACTGTTAACTCTGGCATCACCTGAAAACAGGTAAGTCACTACACGCCTATCAGCAAAGACATGGCCAACACCGGGATGACAGGACATCTGCAGAAGAGGGTGTACAGTGATGAGCACAAGGTATTCACCCACTCATGCTCTCAGCATCTACTCAGTAGGCTCCTACCACGGGCCAAGCTTGGCGAGGGTGGGTCTGTTCACCGAGGGCCCAGAGTTGAGCAAGACAAACCTAGTTCCTGCCCTCAGGAGGTTCTCAGGCCAGCAGAGAGCTGAGTAGATGATCACACAATTAATAGTTTAAAAAGCCCCCTTAATTACTGATCCATCCTCATCAATGGCTGCTAAAACCATTAGGACGGGGCGGGGGGGAGCGTGGTGGGGGTCGGGGGGTGTTATCCCAGGTGTATTAAGCTGATGACACCTGAATCTACTGCTTAATCTTAATGGCACAAAAGGAGAGGCATATGGAAGTACAGAACAGCATCTGTGAAGCAGTCTTGCCTCCTCTGTAAAAAGTCAAACTTATGTCTGACTAAGCCTGTAGATTCAACTAGCAGTTAGAGGAAACACGGAGGACAGAAGAACATGGTAAATGACACCACAGGGATGCGATCGGCTGCATCTCAGGATGTGGGAAACTGCACGGCACAAACAACCCAATTGCTTCAACAACAAAAAGGACCCAAAAAGAGGGAGAGGGGAAACACAGATTAAAAGGCACCGAATAGACACCAACCAAATACAGCTGTGGGCCTTGTTGGGACCTGGATTCAACCAACCACTGGGAAAACAAAGTATGAAACAAACAAGAAAATTTGAACAGTGACTTCATATTTGATAATTTTTTTCAGGCAGTGATAAAAATATAGTGGTTATGCTTTTTTGGAAAGTGTTTTTTCTTTTTTCCAGTTATAGGTACTTACATGAGTATTTATGGATGAAATGGGATTAGCTCCAAAACAATAAATGGGGAAATAAGCACATGAAAAGATGCTCAACATTATTATTATTATTCAATAAAAAGAAATGAAGTACTAATACATGCTGCAATGTGGATGAATCTTGAAAGCATTATGCTAAGTAAGAGAAGTCAGTCATAAAGGACACCATGTATGACACAATTCCATACATATGAAATGTACAGAATAGGCAAATCTATAGAAATAAGAAGCAGATCACTGTTTGCCTAGTGCTGGGGAGGGGGTGGAGGAAAGATAATATTGGAGGGTTATGGCTAAGAGTTCCTGGGTTTGTTTTTGGGGTAGTAAAAGTATTCTAAAATTAGTTGTGGTGACAGATTCACAACTCTGTGAATATGCTAAAAGCCACTGAATTGTACGCTTAATAAAAAAGAGTCAGAGTTGGGCAGGGAGTGGGTGAGGATACAGGTGAAATATAACAGACCATGCGTTATAAACTTTTTAAATGTGTAGGTTCTCTCCCAGAGGGTCAAAGCCCGCCTCTGCCAATTACAAGCTGTATGAGCTTGGCAAGATATTTAACTTCTTTGAACTTCAGTTTCCTTAAATGTGAAATGGGGGTAGTATAGGTTTATATGGAAAAAATGAGGGTGATACATTTAAAGCGTGTGGTACAGTGTCTGGAATATATAAAATGCTCAATAAACAGTGACCATTATTATTCTCAACTCTTTTTTTGCTTTTTTTTTCCTTTTTCATATCATCCCTTTCAGGAGCATCTGTTTCCTGAGCATCTCCCTCAGAAACCACCGTAATGATGGACACCTAGTAGATGCTCACAGAAGTCTTCCCGACTTTTCCAGATGCTTCCTTGGCTTCATCCTTATTTTTACGGTTCTCCTTAAGGAGACTGTCCTTCCAAGGGTTCTGTTTTCTGTGACTAAAGGAGTTAGTTTTCTATTTGGTCTCAGGCTAGGACTGAGGATTTAGGAAGAGCAGCAAAGACATAAGGAAACCAACTGTAGCCATATCGATCAACTCCGTGCCGGAAGGCTGACTCCCCCGCCCAATGGCCACAAACACTGGGATAGCAAAGGGTAGAGGCCCACAGACCATCCTTCCGACCCCTTCCTCAGGCGGTGCCTTTGGTATCACCTCTGGCTCAGCCCAGAGGCGGCTGCATCTCGCTGCTCCCGTCAACTCTGGACTCTTAACCGCCACAGTCATCTGCCCTGGTTCCTGCTCTCACATCACAACTGCATCCTAAACTAGCAAAGTGCTTTTTCAATCACGAAGGCTCTCTATGAACTGAAAACAGCAAAACTAGGATCAATATTTTATAAAGGCACTCCGAAAGCACCACTCAGACAGACAGACACACGCTCAGTGGGATTTCTATGCTCACATACGCTCCCCACACAGAACGGCAGCACATTCTCCCATCCGAGTTTGCTCCGAAAGAGATTCAAAAATTTTTGTGTTGTTGTACTGTGCATATCAACTGCGCAAGGCAATCAGCCAGGGAGAGGTTTAAACATATGGACTCAATTGCAGGGCTTTGAAAAACGCTGTAGAACAAGACGGGGATGGGCTCTTCCACTCGCAGGGCAGGAGCTGGGCCCAAATGATTTACCCTGGGGACATGGGGCCGAAGGGCTGCCCCCAGCTCTGCAATGGTCTGTCCAGACGTGCAAAGGTGCCCGCGAAAGCTGTCTTAAGAGCAACGCTATTCAGCTTTCTCTCTACCTTGGAAAATGCCCAGGTTTGCGTGGAAGGCCTTCCCCACAGACGCACACAGTCAGAAATGTCTGTGGCTGTGTGCACCAGACACGTTCTGGTGATTGACTTATGTTCCTAAACGTCAATTTTCCCAGACCAATCCATTTGCAAGGTGAGCGGGTGTGGCCTACGAAAGAATGAACCAAGAAACCATGTTAGCTGACTGTTGCGGTGTCCAGAACGGACGCATTTGACACATTTGCTAAAATGAATCATGTTTTCCCATGTACTTGCATCATCTCTTCGTCGTCCTCTGGGTTAGAACTTGAAACAGAGCTGTGTCTTTGCCACTTCGTTCAGATACACTGATGGTGATGTTTGTAACCGAACGGCTGCCTGCTCTGGGAGCACAGTGTGGCCTCGCCTACCCTGCAGATACCCTGCCTCCTTCCTCATCCAAACGTGTCCGTTCCCAGGCAAAGGGAAGAGAAAAAGAGTAAACAAAATCACAACTCAGCAGTTCTACCCTAATCCAACTTGCCACGGCCACTAAAGGTTTGCGGTCGCTCACAGGAGGTCAGGATAAGGTAGGGAGCTGGCTGATGCTGTCACGTAGCTCTTTCTCTTCCTTCCAGAAAGCTTACTGGGACGGAGGTATCACGGTGCTGCCCTGAGAGCTCTGTAGGCAGACCTGCACGCTCCATTTCAGGGCAGGTCCAAGACTAGGTCCAGGGATACGTACCTGTGGAATGGGCACGCTTTACCACAGCTTTCTCAGCACATCCCTGCAGCGGGTCCCTGTGCCCGGGCAGCTGTGTAGCACGTGGCAGGCGGGCAGAGCTCTCCCCACCCATCCAGGGTTACAGCCAGGACAGGATGACGGCAGCGGCAACCCTGCCCCCACCATATCGTGGCTGTTTTCTGAGGACTTCCTTCCTTTCTGGCACTGCAGCATACTTTACGCTCACTCTATGCATTTCCTACCCCAGGCCTAGAACCAGCCATTCCTGCAGGCAGCCCTGCAGCCGTGCTGTTAAGCTCTGCTCGTTGGTACCAGGGCAGCCTCTGGTCTAGGGCTGGTCTTCCCCATCACTGAGGTGTCACCCTTCTGAGTACTGTGTCCGAGGTTTCCTACTGTGGCTGGTGGGAACATGAACGTTCCCTGCCCCCCTGCCCCAGGCACTGCTCTGCCTGTTCCCTTCTGGTGGTTCTCTCTTCAGCTGCTGGCGGTTTCCTCACATGGATGTGCTGCTGGGCACCCAACTGAAGACCAGGGGGAACTGCTCTGAGATCTCCGGAGCACGTCTCTGGGCAGCTCTGCCCTCCTTGCTACCTGGCCTGGTGGATTCCAGCCGCTGTGGCCTCCCAGACACCTAACTCTGTGTCCTCGGCTTAGAGACTCCTGGGCTTGGCTCAGGTCCCCCTCCTGGCGCTGAGCCGGGGACCCTCTCTGGGCAGTAAGCTGGGCAAACGGAGGGCTTGTCTTGACCGTCTCCATCACAGGGATTGCCGTGCTGTGCTACCTGACGTCCAGTGTCTGAAAATCACAGCTTCACCTATTTTGTCTAGAGTTTTAGTTGTCTAAGGCAGGAGGGTAAACTCAGTTCCTGTTACTCTGTCTTGGCCTAAGCAGAAGTTCTGAGGTTCACCACGCAGAGGGTCCCACTCAGCCTGGGATGGACTTTCCTGGGCCACTAGTCTTGTCAAGGTCAGTAATCTGCAGTGAGTCGCCTCCCAGAGGAGCAAGTGCACAGCTGTGGCCACACTGCACCGCGGCCAAAGTAACAGAGCGGGCGTATCTGTCACGGTCGCACAGAAGATTGCTGGAGATGTAAAGCACAAACAGGAGTAAACCGGGAGGCCCTGGAAGTCAAAATGCCTTCCCGCGTGTTCCACAGGACGCCCAGGAAGCTGCAGGGGGACGCCGCCTTGCCAGGGGCACCTGCCCTTCCCAGGAGGCAGGGCCCTGCATGGCCAGTGGTGGCCAAGGGTTTACACGAAAACAGCCCACAGGAGAATGACTGGTTTCCCGGGACGGTCCCTGCTGCCCGCCAAGGTGGGAAGAGGACTCACCAACAGTGTGAAAGCCCACTCGGCTAACGAGGGCGCGGGGGGATGGTGTGGCTGGAAACGCCCCCTGGGCTCTCCGTCTCCAGGTATCTCGGGGGATGGTGTGGCTGGAAACGCCCCCTGGGCTCTCCGTCTCCAGGTATCACGTGGAGTGACACGCACACACACTCTTATGGAACATAAACAAGGAACTGTAATTTTCTTCTCAATTCCATTGTCTTAGGTCTTCACAGCCTTCTTCCCAAGACAGTGATGCAGGCTTTAATGATTTGCAAGCAAATTTTAAAACCCCAGGAACCTTACACCAAAGGAAAGAACACTTTTCAGTTGGAAGTGCTTTAATCACTGTAAATCAGAAGTGCTGTGGAGGGAATTTTCTCCAGGCAGCTCGTCCTGCATGTCGGTGACCCCCGAGTGGCAGCTCTCCCTGTAGATGGCAACACAGAACCACACGGACACGCGCAGCCGGCGGATGCTATTGCTTTCACGGTCCTCCTTCAAGCAGGGGGCCGAGGCGGCTGCAACCAGGGCAGAAGAACAGCCGAGGAGCGGCCGCCTTCCCTGCTCTGCTCAGAGCCCAGCGCCAGGCCACGGACGCGCCCTGAGCGTGGGGTCCACTCTCAGCATCCCCAGCCTCACCCCCACCCGTACCTTCTGTCCCCCCAGAGCAAATGGGCACAGAGAGAAAGGGAAGTGTTTACCCTCATAAAAGAGTAGCAGGCTCCTAATGAACGAAGTCACCATAAAGGACCCTGAAATGCCCAGCTTCAGACGTGGAGTTTCTTTTAAGACTCGTTTACAGTCACGCATGGCCAGTTAGGAAGGGTCTCAAGAAGGCTAGCTCACGGGCCAGGCCCCTGGCCTCAGAGTTAGTTGACATGCTCGTCTTAAAAACAGGGGGCTTGGGCTTCCCTGGTGGCGCAGTGGTTGAGAGTCCGCCTGCCGATGCAGGGGACGCAGGTTCATGCCCCGGTCCGGGAGGATCCCACATGCCGCAGAGCGGCTGGGCCCGTGAGCCATGGCCACTGAGCCTGCGTGTCGGAGCCTGTGCTCCGCAACGGGAGAGGCCACAGCAGTGAGAGGCCCGCGTACCGCAAAAAAAGAGCAAAAAAAGCCCAGGGGGCTTGTGAGGAACAGAGGCGGGGGAGGGGCTGTCAGCAGCAGCCACCTGTCTGGGAGTTTTTTTTTTTTTTTTTTTAATTTTTTTTATTTTATTTTATTTTATTTTATTTTATTTTTTTTTTGTCTGGGAGTTTTGCGTTCAGTGGGCACGCGACGGAGCTCTGCTGAATGACACAGAAGCGCTTGCAGTGACTTCCCCCCTGCCCCCCACCCCTTTCACCTCATTCCCTTTAGGACAACTGCCTGGGGTCGGAGCTGTGAATTCCCACACCTGGGAGGCCACAGCACAGGCCGCAGCTAACTGACGGTGCAGGACCTACTGGTAAATGACCACAGCTGGCCACTGACACGGCCCCCTTGATCTCACATCCTGACCGAGAGTGAACTGAGGTGCACGCACAAAATCCATCCAGATACAGACGTAGGCTCAAACCATAAGGAACTCGCATATATCCTGGGCAAATCTAAGGGATGGAAGTTTCTAACAAAAATACGATGCTATTTGCTACAATATTTGCTCATGACTTAGGGGACCACGTACAATGCGCTTCAGCTCGGGCGTACTGCCACCACACCAGACTGTTCGCCGCGCAGCAAACACGCCAGAAGCTTCCAGGCCTGTGAGTTTTCATTCTAGCACAGCATCCTCCCCACCTGCTCTACCTGGTGGATCCCTGTCACTCTTTAAGGTCCGATTTGAACGTCGCCCTCCCCGTGAGGCAGCCCTAACGCCCTGGCGGTAAGGAGCACGTGGCCAGGGCCCCTTCCCCACGCCCCCCAGGCCTACTGTTCCCCACAGTCAGGCAGGCACCCCTGCACCCCACTGCCTGCCAAGGGCCTGCCTTCGGCTTTGGGCCGTGAGGCGGCGAGGCAGGGGCTGGCTTCACTCCTCCTGGGACCCCCGGGCCTCACAAAGCGCCTGGCAGGGCGGGGGGCTCCGTGAGAGGAAGGGGAAGAGGTTGTGCTCCACGGACAGCAGGGCCGCCAAGCAGACGGCCGTGCTCTCCCTCTCGTTCTCTTCCTGCCACGGGAGGCGGGCCGTGTGCTCCACCGATGGCCTGGCAAGGCCGAATGAGCAGGGTCTGGTGCTGGGCAAAGCCCCGGACTGGACCAAAGAGGCCTGCTGAGCCTTTCTGTCCTGCAGAGACTTGTGGGCGAGCGAGCAAGTCTGTGGTGGGGCTGGAAGGAAGGGTCTCAACTGCCCCTCACTCGGCTGGAAGCGTCTAGGCCTCCTCTACGGTCACGGGCCGCAGGCCGGGCTGGACCGGCAGCGGGGCTTTCTGACGCTTGGCCTGTTTCAAAGCTCACTTCTGAACCCTCATCATCGTCAGATGCTGACGCTGTTTTCAAAACCATGGACTATTGGAACAATGGCTGCTCCCCCATCTGCTCACGAGAAATGGCTTTTGTGAGTGAGGCTGCGTGGCCACCCCCCAGGTAAGCCCTGCTGCTGACCCCGGACCCGGGGCCACGGGACCCCGCGTGGCACAACTGTTTCTTTCGGCAAACACGGTGACAAGGGGTGACATCATCCTAGTAGAGGAAAGTGGGCAAAGGCCACACACGGGATAAAGTGAGTGAGAACGAGCTAGCACTCAGGGGCCTCCGTTAGGACAAAACCAAACATGTGGGCGCATCACGGCACCGGGGAGGAAGCCGAGCTGGGTCCGCGCGGTCTTTACAGAGCGCTGCCGACTGTGAGGTGGGAACCGCGGGATCTGCACAAAGGACGGGGCTGCTGCCCCCAAGTCTCAGAGGCTTGTCTGACTGCCGCTCTGCTCGCCTCCGCCAACATCTGGCACATCTCGAGGCTGAAGAACTGGTAACAGAATCAACAGAAGAGGCGTAACGGGAGGAGGAACAGACAGGAGGTCGGGAGCATCTGGTCGACCCTCCTCTAGGGCCGGCCAGTGAGCGGCCTGGCGCTCGGGGGGTGCGGCCCCTCCCTTCTGGTCAGGGAGCGGGGCTCTCAGCAGTGACCCCAGCATACGCCTTCCAGCCTACAGCCTGCCCCGGGGTAAGCATTACCTAAACAATGGAAACTGCTTCACGGTGTGGGCTTGAGGGGATAAACGCCACAGGAAGCTACCCAGGACCTCAGCCACCTACCCCATGGTGTGGAGGGGGACCGCGGGAGTGTCCAGTGACACCCAGGCTGGGAGGCCTCCCACTCCAGCACTTAGCAGAGGGACTTGGCCAGTAGCTCACTCTGCTGTTTCCTCTGAGCACACTGCTAAGTTGAAACACACGGATTTCCTAATGCTTAACATTTTAGACTTCGAAAAATGGCAGCCTCAGGTTTTTGTAATATTTGCTATTCACTTTATGGTTTATTTGGCCAGACTGTAACTTGTGCAGCACTTTGCAACTGTGAGTGGTACTGCTATAATTCTGGTCACTTCTCCACCTTTAATGACAAAATTTTATCACTTCTGTACCGAAAGTACTACTATTTTTGCTTGCTCTGGAAAAACTCAGTAAGCTTATGGAGATCACTGTGCTTCAATAATGATATTAATAATAACTGTAATAAGAAGAGCACATAAGTGTGTACATGAGCATTCCACATATACTAACTCATTTATTCTTCACAACAACTCTGAGGTAAGTGCTGTTATTACCTCCTGTAAGAGCAGGAAACTACTTAACAGGATTCCGTGAAACAGACAACGACCAAAACTAGACCGCATGGCTCCCCCGTGCAAGTAAGTCCAAAATTTTAGATATTCATGATCATGCTGCCTAGTTGTATGTTTCTTTTTTGGCTGCTTTGGAGAAATCATCACACTTGCAGATCGACACTCCACAGTCACATTAGAAACCTGTTCATTATTACCATCTGCATGCTGATTTGAGTTCTAGAATTTAGATACGACTTTCCCTTTTTTTGGACTTCAACGAGTCATTCTGAACCACTGATCCAACCACTAATGAAAAAGACAACTTAGCACATGTAAATATTAACATGCAAATGAGACAAAAATACATCTGCAGATAATTACACCCTTTTAACTGATTGTTAGCTGAGAAGTAACCAAGATGGTCCCTGCAGCGTACGTTATATATTTAATACCCTTTATTACCATGACTTGTTAAGAAAAAAATCTGACCAGTGCTAAAAGTTTTTTTAAACTCTGATCATCCCCACAACCCCAGAAAGGAGAATCTGGT
Organism: Leucopleurus acutus; assembly: GCF_964270905.1. Taxonomy (NCBI): domain Eukaryota; kingdom Metazoa; phylum Chordata; class Mammalia; order Artiodactyla; family Delphinidae; genus Leucopleurus; species Leucopleurus acutus. Next base: position 101,556,083 of record NC_139153.1, read on the forward strand.
ATTGTGTTTCTAAAGCCCACCAAGGGGAGGTGACACCTGCCCGGAGAGGCAGTGAGTGGAGGGCCAGGGGGCGCTGGATGAGAGGCGGGTTACGGGGCCCACGTGGGGAAACACTAAAGGTTTGGAGGATCCCGGGAGCAGGGGAGGCCAGCAGCCTGTGCCCGTGTAGCATCTCCTAGGGGTGGCGGGACCTTGCTAGGAGAGATCAGGGATGCAGGGCAGACTGAAGATCCAGAGCGGAAGCTTCTAGAGCCCTGATGAAAGACCATCGTGCCCAGCTTTGTACAGAAGCAGAGGACCTGTTGGCCTTTAAGGGGCCCCCAGGCGTGGACACAGAGTATCACAGCTCTGGCCAGTGTGGTGAGGTGGAGAGTGTCGCTTCCCACATTCTCAAGGCTTTCTCCCAACCTGGTATGTGTCCGTGGGGGTGGGGGGAGTGGGGGGAGAGCGTATGAGACGGATTACATCCAATTTAGACAAGTAAAGGAAGATGCCATTTCTCACACCCCAAGCTGTGTGATAAAATGTATACCGGCTATAACCCTAACTATTACGAAGAATGCAGTGGGATAACTGCAAAAATCTCTGATCTGATCTTGTATCTTACTTTCCTCTGAGATTGTCAACGGCCAGCTAGTGGCAAGCAGCCGCATAGCACAGGGAGATCAGCTCGGTGCTTTGTGACCGCCTGGAGGGGTGGGATAGGGAGGGTGGGAGGGAGGGAGACGTAAGAGGGAAGAGATATGGGAACATATGTATATGTATAACTGATTCACTTTGTTATAAAGCAGAAACTAACACACCATTGTAAAGCAATTATACTCCAATAAAGATGTAAAAAAACCCAAAAAACAACAACAAAAAAATTGTCAATGGCCAGTAGACCCACAAGTTTCCCCGCTAGGGACCACCAGGGGTCCATGACCCTTATTTTACAAAACAATGTATCGATCCTAAGTAACATGAAAGAAGGGACCTCTCCGCACCAGGCAGGTAGTAATAAACATACAACCAAAACGCTGACCTGATGTTGTTTGATCACAGAAAAGTTTGTGCCCTCAGAATCATTACACAGTTTGAAGAGCTCCTATCCCAGGGGTTACCACAGGGTCATCATTCTTTGGAACCATAACACATAATCCACAAGACCTGACAGTTATATTTGTTTCTAACGATTGTCTGGATTTTATTAAATAAGAATTTAAGGGAAAATAATTTGTTCTGGTGTAATTTACTCTTTCTTTCCTTCCTTCCTCCCACCCCTCATTATTTTAGCCTCCAGTGTTTGGGGCACAGCAGTGCACTGGAGGGAAGGGAAAGCCAAAACAAATTCACCAAATCTTTATTAACTAGAATCCAAGTAACCAGAATCCTCAGACAAGCTTTATCTTACTGTCTTATTTCACTTGTAGAAGATGGCATGCTGAGCATTTATTTTTAAACAAATAAAACAAAAACTTCCTAAATATGGCTTAGGGACAAGTCCAACTTTAGCCCAGAACTCATATACCTTCTAAAGTTTTACAATAAGAACTGGCCTGCACTAATTTGTTAAATTGGTTAATCGCCTTTCCACCAGGTTCTAGGAATACTTGTGATCATAGCCCATTAGGAAAACATTTCAATTATCAAACAGAAATTAAAGCTAAATTTCAGGGAGAAACTAAAAGCATTTTCTGTATGAATTCTGATTAATAAAAATATTGAACTAATCAGAACATACACTTCACAAAACATTTCAATTGACTGAGGTTAATCAAAATAGACATCATTACCTCTGTAGTCATTGCCCGCTCCCAAAAGTTCAGTGTATTCCCCCTGCTACAGTGAAGAAAAATGCTACCAAAAATCTGAGTATATACTTTTCTAAAGGAACACTTTGAAATATTTCACTTTCTGGTGCCCCAATTAAAAAGCATAAAACCCACTTTCCAACAGGGAGAAAATTGTTTTTTGTTGTTCATTTGCTGACTCTTAATGAAACACTTAAAAAGGTTATATACCACTGGCTTTCAAACGTCCCAGATTTGGGGATACATTTTATAAGTTTTACCAAATTTCTAATTTGGGGGGATATCAAGAACAATAGTGTAATAAAACAGAAGTCAGAGAAAGGCCTAAGTTAAAAAAATAGCCAGTATGAGTGTGAAATGGGGTAAGAACACATATACACACATACCATACTGGTATTTTATATCTGACAAGTCACCCATCTATTTTCCACCTACATTACTGCTCCCAAGATCTATTTTAATATTTATTGTACGTGTTCATAAAAATGAGCAGTGAAGAGCACTGCACTCAGCCGCACGCCATGAGTGGCCCATTAAAGCACAAGACAACTGACTAATAAAAAGTTCCTGTTAGAACACACTGAGCATTTCAATCAGCCTTTCATTTACTCACATTATCTTAAAGTTGACACAAAGTTAACCACTCCCCACTTTTCATTTATTTCATTTAATGACTATTTCTTCCTCATTTCTACTGTTCTTTTAGGGATGAATCCAGAGAAAATGAAAAACCAAAGTCCTACCAGCACGAGAATTGTCAGCTCTTGATACCAGCACTTAAAAAACTGTGCATAGAGAACAGACTTGTGGTTGCCAAGGGGGAGGGGGAGGGAGGGAAGTATTGGGAGTTTGGGATTAGCAGATGCAAACTATTACACAGAGAATGGATAAACAACAAGGTCCTACTGTAAGGCACAAGGAGCTACAGTCAATATCCTGCGATAAACCATAATGGAGAATATGAAGAAGAATGTATGTATATGTATAACTCAACTGCTTTGTAGTACAGCAGAAATTAACACAACATTGTAAATCAACTCTACTTCAATAAAATTAAAAAAAAAACTGCCTGGGACAGAGAACCTGTCATTCTGGATTCTAAAAGGACATCAGACGCCTCTGTTCTGCACCCGCCCCGAGATGCTGCTGTGCGCATGCGCAGTGTCTGGTCTCCGGAGCCCCGCCCGAGGTGCGCGCGTGCTTCCACGTTCACGGTCAGGTCCCGTTGCGGGCCTGGGCAGGTCATCCCGATGAATGAGAGAACCCCAGGCCTCCGGCGCCCCCCCCTCCCCCGCCCCGCAGACGCGCCACACAGGCAGGCAGCCCATTTGTCTGCCTCGGCCACCAAATCCCACGGGGCCTCCCAGCCTTCGCCGCAGGCTTTTCAGGCCTTGAATCTTATTTAATGTTCACGGGAAAAAGCACCTGCTGCCTGCTGGACCCATAAAAGTCTTGTTGAAAATGAATACCTTGCTTAAGCAAAGGCATGAAGGAAAGCGTTTATCCTCTTCTGAGGCCATCTGGGAAGGAAAACAATCTGCCTGGCGCAAAGGCGGGGCCTTAGAGGGCCCTGCAGGCCCCTGTGTGTCCGACACCTCACTTCCTTAGCAAAGGCATCAAAGGGTCGAGGATCTTTATTTGATTCTGTCTCCAAAGCCAGGTGTCCCCCTCAAACACGTGTCACCAACCACAAGTGCAGTGAGCAGTGAGAATCATGACAGATTACCACCGCTTCTGCAACATATATTTTTAAAAAGCCCCCTCCATTTATAACCCCAAAAGGTAACTAAATGAAACCAAGCACATTCTTTTCATCACCTACTATAGATATGATGCTCAATAAAAAATAGAACAAAGAAGGAACCATGGCAACATAGGAAAGCATCCTTATACTGTTGTCTGGGGGCATCAAGTTTTAAATTCCATTAATCGGGAAAACAGTTTAAATGTACAATTTAGTAAATGGATGTTTGTATCACCATGACTTGCAGTCATGGCATCTTCAAAGCGCAATTCAGACGTGGTGTCCTGCACCCTCTCCAGTTGTGTACAGAATGCCGGGTAGTTTCTGGGAACAGACACAAACTGCACTTTCTCTAAAAGCGTAGAGTGCATTTGGGGATCAGAGGTCAGTCTGACACAGCTGAGTGGAAACGGCCCTGGGAAGGTTTGTGGGGCACTAAAGGTGGCTGTCAATGTCACCTGGGTCCCTGCACAGCAATGGTTCTCAAACTCTGCTGCACGATAAGGTCACCTGGGAGCTTTACGAGTCCACGCAAGACCTCCCTCCACACGTGGGAACTGAGTATTAGCAGATTTTTTAAAGCTCTCTGGATAATTCGAATGTGCTGCCCAATGTGAGAACCAGCGCCATGGTTGGCTGCCCTTCAAACTTCACCGTGCACACGAATCTCCCGGAATCTTGGGAAGATGCGGATTCTGGTTCAGTAGGTCTGGGGTGGGGCCTGAGGAATGCGTTTTAACAAGATTCAGGTGATGCTGCTTGGCCAGCGGACTAGTTTACGTAGCAAAACCAGAGACAATGGGAAACCACTGCAAATGTCTGTGCGGGGGTGATGTCATCAAGGCTGAGCTTTGCCATGATGAACCAAATGCCCCTCAACATAAGCAGATTTAAAGGGGTGGGAAGGAGGTAGGGAACCAGTAAGGAAGCAACTGAGATGGAGTCAGACAAGTCTGAACGGATCCTCAAGACAAGTAACCCTGTCTCACTCAATGCCACCCACGGGGACTGCTGCTCGGGGGCGAGCTTGTAAAAGGCTCTACTAGGCATGCCAAGCCCACAGGAAATGAGTCTACTTTAACTACTATACATAAAATAGATAACCAACAAGGACCTACTGTATAGCACAGGGAACGCGGCTCAATATTCTGTAATAACCTAAATGGGAAAAGAACTTGAGAAAGAATGGGTACTTGTATGGGTACAAGTAAATAAATAAAGTGCTGTTGGTAATATCCCATGCTAAGAAAAGAAAAATAAAAGAAAAAGAAAGAAAAAGAAAAAAAGAAAAAAAAAAAGAGTCTACTTCAGTATCTGGTCCTTCCCCCAGGTCTGAGTAACTGAAAAGCACAGTGTGGGTAGGAATGCCAGTGCCTCCGACTTCTTATGGAAAAGACTGTGTTGCCCCCTCTCTTCTCCTCTCCTGCCAGGCACTGGGGGGGGGGGGGGGCGGCGGCACAGGACTGTCGTGCCTGCCCTCTTGCACTGATGTTGAGTCCATGATGTGGACAGGCAGACAGGTGGATGGAATGAGAAACACTTCTGTTGAGTTAAGTGGAGATTGTCAGGTTGTCTGTTGCCGCAGACTTAGCCTGGCCAATGTAATCTCGACTGATGCACCGACCGAGAGCCTCCCCTCCCTGTGGACCAGTCCCAGGAGCCCAGCAGAGGTGATCAGAGGCTCGTAGTGGCCGGGCGAGCCTGCTGATGAACTGCCCAAATTCCAGTGAGGCTGTGGCTGTGGCTTAAGGACCCTGGTCCTAGTGACTCCCATGACCATGGGACCTCGGGGGACACTTCACACGGCCTACGTCTCAGAAGGGTTTCCTCAGCCCGGGAAGCGCTCCTTGTAAATAAGATGCTTCTGAAAGAAGAGCTCTTGGCCGGGTGCTGTCTTCCCTCTCTGGCCCCCGCACATCACGGTGGGAGAGGCCCAGACATTATTACCTGGCTTCCCCCTCTGCTCTCTGCTCCATCCAGACTCCTCCCAAAGCCACTTTTCTACATCCAGAGTTTTAACTAAAGAGCATGACACAAATCTATTGTTAAGAAGATTCAAACGATATCGGATGCATTTTAATTTATTTTTAAAAATTAATTAATTTATTTTTGGCAGCGTTGTGTCTTTGTTGCTGCGTGCGGTCTTTCTCTAGTTGCGGCGAGCGGGGGCTGCTCTTCGTTGCGGTGTGCGGGCTTCTCACTGCGGTGGCTTCTCTCGTTGCGGATCATGGGCTCTAGGCGTGTGGGCTTCAGTAGTTGTGGCTCGCGGGCTCTACAGCGCAGGATCGGTAGTTGTGGCTCACGAGCTTAGTTGCTCTGTGGCATGTGGGATCCTCCCAGACCCAGGTTCGAACCCGTGTCCCTTGCACTGGCAGGCGGATTCTTAACCACTGCGTTACCAGGTAAGTCCCTCGGATGCTTTTTTTTTTTTTTTCCTGTGCCTGTTGGTATTGTCACGTCTAAGTATTTCTAATTTCCATTATGATTTCTTCTTAGACCCATTAACTATTTAGAGATGTTTCCAAATGTATGGTTTTTTCTTTACATCTTTATTGGAGTATAATTGCTTTACAATGGTGTGCTAGTTTCTGCTTTATAACAAAGTGAATCAGTTATACATATACATATGTTCCCATATCTCTTCCCTCTTGAGTCTCCCTCCCTCCCGCCCTCCCTATCCCACCCCTCTAGGTGGTCACAAAGCACCGAGCTGATCTCCCTGTGCTATGCGGCTGCTTCCCACTAGCTATCTATTTTACGTTTGGTAGTGTATATATGTCCATGCCATTCTCTCGCCCTGTCACAGCTCACCCTTCCCCCTCCCCACATCCTCAAGTCCATTCTCTAGTAGGTCTGTGTCTTTATTCCTGTCTTACCCCTAGGTTCTTCACGACATTTTTTTTTCTTAAATTCCATATATGTGTCAGCATATGGTATTTGTCCTTCTCTTTCTGACTTACTTCACTCTGTATGACAGACTCTAGGTCCATCCACCTCATTACAAATAGCTCAATTTCGTTTCTTTTTATGGCTGAGTAATATTCCATTGTATATATGTGCCACATCTTCTTTATCCATTCATCCGTTGATGGACACTTCGGTTGTTTCCATCTCCTGGCTATTGTGAATAGAGCTGCAATGAACATTTTGGTACATGAATCTTCTTGAATTATGGTTTTCTCAGGGTATATGCCCAGTAGTGGGATTGCTGGGTCATATGGTAGTTCTATTTGTAGTTTTTTTAACCTCCATACTGTCCATAGTGGCTGTACCAATTCACATTCCCACCAGCAGTGCAAGAGTGTTCCCTTTTCGGATGCTTTTTTAATTAAAAAAAATAAGTGTTGCTTTTAAGCCGAGATGTAGCTTGAGATTCTTCTCCGACCTCTCACTTCACACCCAGCCAAAGACAGTTCAGAGGCCTCCAATGTCACTCAGCCAAAGTCAACCTGAAATTAGATATCTGAAGGCTGCAAATGAGTGTAAAACAGGTCCTGTGAGAACAGTGTGAAAACAATGACCTGAAACCGCTTCAAAGGCCAATCATCAGCTTCCCTTGTATCTCATGATTTTGTCTTTGTTTATTGAAAGTCAGACCTATTTATTACTCAAGTGAATAATGAGCCATGTCCTAGGAAAATATTCTTCTTGCCTCAGACGTTATCACGAAGTAGAAAGAATACCTCATTGAGTACTTGATAAATATTTTTAAATTAAATTAATGAATAAACGGACTCAAATTTCTCATTTGCAGGATGGACTTAGATGTCTTTTCATCTCCAAAGTTTCTGCAGTGCTGCTTTAGGACCCCCTCCCGCGGGGAACCTATCTTGCCTGGAAATTGGAGTACTTTTCAAAGAATGCTTTTAGTTCTTCTCTTAGACTCTTAAACACCTTCCAATTCTCCACTCATCAGTTGGCTTCCTTCACCTCTCATATAAAACAGTTTCCAAAAAAAATCTCAAAATTCATTCTAATCAGTCCTCAGTTAAGCTCCTTGTTCAGACATAATCTTGTCATTGTTATCTGGGTCTAAATTTATAGCCCATTAAAAATAAAGCTTATGTGAGATTAAATTTTTTTCTTTGAGCTTATTAGTATTTTCCAAATTTTGACAATGAATGTGTGTCACTTTGGTAGATAGGAAAGAAGATATTAAAATACGTGACAGTGGATGACAACTCAGAAAGTGTTTTTCCCCAAAAAATATTTTTTCCTATTTCTACTGGGCTGAAAAACTCATCTAGGCAGAAACGTATCCGCCAACAGATTCTAGTCAGTTTTACTAAAATTTTTATTACCTTCACTGTTTATTAAGTCGTTGATACCTGTTCTCGATGGTCGGGTAAGTTCTGTCAACAAGGATGATCCGCTTATATAGGCTGCTTCTGGCAAATGGAGCCCCAATAAATGCATGTCTTCCACACGGGGTTTTAAAATTATTGTTTTATTATAAAAATAATATATGCTCATAGTAAAAAAAATTAAATTATACAGCAGGGGGTATGAACTGAAGAATAGAAGATATCTCCAATTCCAGTCCCCTGTCGCAGAGATAACAATGGTTCACAATATCCTTTGTATCATTTTTAGATATTTTCTAGGCAAAAAGAAGTCTACATGTTTATAAAAATGGAAAATGGGATAATAATCTATAGAATGTTGTACAACTTGGTCATCTTTTTTTTCTTAATTTTTGAATTTTATTTATTTATTTATTTATTTATTTATTTATTTGCTGTACGCGGGCCCCTCAATGTTGTGGCCCCTCCCGTTGCGGAGCATAGGATCCAGACGCACAGGCTCAGCAGCCATGGCTCATGGGCCCAGCTGCTCCGCGGCATGTGGGATCTTCCCGGACCAGGGCACGAACCCATGTCCCCTGCATCAGCACGCGGACTCTCAACCACTGTGCCACCAGGGAAGCCCTTATTTATTTTTTTATACAGCAGGTTCTTATTAGTCATCCATTTTATACGCATCACTGTATACATGTCAATCCCAATCTCCCAATTCATCCCACCACCACCACCTCCACCACCCGCCGCTTTCCCCCCTTGGTGTCCATACGTTTGTTCTCTACATCTGTGTCTCTATTTCTGCCCTGCAAACCGGTTCATCTGTACTATTTTTCTAGGTTCCACATATATGTGTTAATATACGATATTTGTTTTTTCTCTTTCTGACTTACTTCACTCTGTATGGCAGTCCCTAGGTTTATCCACGTCTCTACAATGACCCAATTTCATTCCCTTTTATGGCTGAGTAATATTCTATTGTATATATGTACCAGACCTTCTTTATCCATTCATCTGTCGATGGGCATTTAGGTTGCTTCCATGACCTGGCTATTGTAAATAGTGCTGCAATGAACATTGGGGTGCATGTGTCTTTTTGAATTATGGTTTTCTCTGGGTATATGCCCAGTAGTGGGATTGCTGGATCATATGGTAGTTCTATTTTTAGTTTTTTAAGGAACCTCCATCCTGCTCTCCATAGTGGATGTATCAATTTACATTCCCACCAACAGTGCAAGAGGGTTCCCTTTTCTCCACACCCTCTGCAGCATTTGTTGTTTGTAGATTTTCTGATGATGCCCATTCTAACGGGTGTGAGGTGATACCTCATTGTAGGTTTGATTTGCATTTCTCTAATAACTAGTGATGTTGAGCAGCTTTTCATGTGCTTCTTGGCCATTTGTTTGTCTTCTTTGGAGAAATGTCTATTTAGGTCTTCTGCCCATTTTTGCATTGGATTGTTTGTTTTTTTAATATTGAGCTGCATGAGCTGTTTATATATTTTGGAGATTAATCCTTTGTCCGTTGATTTGTTTGCAAATATTTTCTCCCATTCTGAGGGCTTTTTGTCTTGTTTATGGTTTCCTTTGCTGTGCAAAAGCTTTGAAGTTTCATTAGGTCCCATTTGTTTATTTTTGTTTTTACTTCCATTTCTCTAGGAGGTGGATTGAAAAAGATCTTGCTGTGATTTATGTCAAAGAGTGTTCTTCCTATGTTTTCCTCTAAGAGTTTTATAGTGTCCGGTCTTACATTTAGGTCTCAAATCAATTTTGAGTTTATTTTTGTGTATGGTGTTAGGGAGTGTTCTAATTTCATTCTTTTACATGTAGCTGTCCAGTTTTCCCAGCACCACTTATTTAAGAGACTGTCTTTTCTCCATTGTATATCCTTGCCTCTTTTGTCATAGATTAGTTGACCATAGGTGTGTGGGTTTATCTCTGGGCTTTCTATCTTCTTCCATTGATCTATGTTTCTGTTTTTGTGCCAGTACCATATTGTCTTGATGACTGTACCTTTGTAGTATAGTCTGAAGTCAGGAAGTCTGATTCCTCCAGCTCCGTTTTTTTCCCTCAAGACTGCTTTGGCTATTTGGGGTCTTTTGTGTCTCCAAACAAATTCTAAGATTTTTTTGTTCTAGTTCTGAAAAAAATGCCATTGGTAATTTGACAGGGATTGCACTGAATCTGTAGATTGCTTTGGGTAGATATAGTCATTTTCACAATATTGATTCTTCCAATCCAAGAACATGGTATATCACTCCATCTGTTGGTATCATCTTTAATTTCTTTCATCAGTGTCTTATAGTTTTCTGCATACAGGTCTTTTGTCTCCCTAGGTAGGTTTATTCCTAGGTCTTTTATTCTTTTGGTTGCAATGGTAAATGGGAGTGTTTCCTTAATTTCTCTTTCCGATTTTTCATCATTAGTGTATAGGAATGCAAGAGATTTCTGTGCATTAATTTTGTATCCTGCAACTTTACCACATTCATTGATTAGCTCTAGTGGTTTTCTGGTGGCATCTTTAGGATTCTCTATGTATAGTATCATGTCATCTGCAAACAGTGACAGTTTTACTTCTTCTTTTCCAGTTTGTATTCCTTTTATTTCTTTTTGTTCTCTGATTGCCGTGGCTAGGCCTTCCAAAACTATGTTGAATAATAGTGGTGAGAGTGGACATCCTTGTCTTGTTCCTGATCTTAGAGGAAATGCTTTCAGTTTTTCACCATTGAGAATGATGCTTGCTGTGGGTCTGTCGTATATGGCCTTTATTATGTTGAGGTAGGTTCCCTCTGTGCCCACTTTCTGGAGAGTTTTTTTCATAAATGGGAGTTGAATTTTGTCAAAAGCTTTTTCTGCATCTTTTGAGATGATTATATGGTTTTTATTCTTCAATTTGTTAATATGGTTTATCACACTGATTGATTTACGTCTAGTGAAGAATCCTTGCATCCCTGGGATAAATCCCACTTCATCATGGTGTATGATCCTTTTACTGTGTTGTTGGATTCTGTTTGCTAGTATTTTGTTGAGGATTTTTGCATCTATATTCATCAGTGATATTGGTCTGTAATTTTCTTTTTTTGTACTATCTTTGTCTAGCTTTGGTATCAGGGTGATGGTGGCCTCACAGATTGAGTTTGGGAGTGTTCCTTCCTCTGCAATTTTTTGGAAGAGTTTGAGAAGGATGGGTGTTAGCTCTTCTCTAAATGTTTGATAGAATTCCCCTGTGAAGCCATCTGGTCCTGGACTTTTGTTTGTTGGAAGATTTTTAATCACAGTTTCAATTTCATTACTTGTGATTGGTCTGTTCGTATTTTCTATTTCTTCCTGGTTCAGTCTTGGAAGGTTATACCTTTCTAAGAATTTGTCCATTTCTTCCAGGTTGTCCATTTTATTGGCATAGAGTTGCTTGTAGTAGTCTCTTAGGATGCTTTGTATTTCTGCGGTGTCTGTTGTAACTTCTCCTTTTTCATTTCTAATTTTATTGATTTGAGTCCTCTCTCTCTTTTTCTTGATGAGTCTGGCTAAATGGTTTATCAATTTTATTTATCTTCTCAAAGAAGCAACTTTTAGTTTTATTGATCTTTGCTATTGTTTTCTTTGTTTCTACGTCATTTATTTCTGCTCTGATCTTTATGATTTCTGTCCTTCTGCTAACTCTGGGTTTTGTTTGTTCTTTCTCTAGTTCCTTTAGGTGTAAGGTTAGGTTGTTTGTTTGAGATTTTTCTTGTTTCTTGAGGTAGGCTTGTATAGCTATAAACTTCCTTCTTAGAACTGCTTTTGCTGCATCCTGTAGGTTTTGGACCATCGTGTTTTCATTGTTAGTTGTCTCTAGGTAGTTTTTGATTTCCTCTTTGATTTCTTCATGATCTCTTGGTTATTTAGTAACATATTGTTTAGCCTCCATGTATTTGTGTTTTTTACATTTTTTCCCCCTGTAATTCACTGCTAATCTCATAGCGTTGTGGTCAGAAAAGATACTTGATATGATTTCAATTTTCTTCAATTTACTGTGGCTTGATTTGTGACCCAAGATGTGATGTATCCTGGAGAATGTTCCATGCCCACTTGAGAAGAAAGTGTAATCTGCTGTTTTTGGATGGAATGTCCTATAAATATCAATTAAATCTGTCTGATCTATTGTGTCATTTAAAGCTTCTGTTTCCTTATTTATTTTCATTTTGGATGATCTGTCTATTGGTGTAAGTGAGGTGTTATAATTCCCCACTATTATTGTGTTACTGTCGATTTCCTCTTTTATAGCTGTTAGCAGTTGCCTTATGTATTGAGGTGCTCCTATGTGGGGTGCATATATATTTATAATTGTTATATCTTCTTCTTGGATTGATCCCTTGATCACTATGTAGTGTCCTTCCTTGTCTCTTGTAACATTCTTTATTTTAAAGTCTATTTTATCTGATATGAGTATTGCTACTCCCGCTTTCTTTCGATTTCCATTTGGATGGAATATCTTTTTCCATCCCCTCACTTTCAGTCTGTATGTGTCCCTATGTCTGAAGTGGGTCTCTTGTAGACAGCATATAGATGGGTCTTGTTTCTGTATCCATTCAGCAAGCCTGTGTCTTTTCGTTGGAGCATTTAATGCATTCACGTTTAAGGTAATTATCAATATGTATGTTCCTATGAACATTTTCTTAATTGTTTTGGGTTTGTTTTTGTAGGTCCTTTTCTTCTCTTGTGTTTCCCACTTAGAGAAGTTCCTTTAGCATTTGTTGTAGAGCTAGGTTGGTAGTGCTGAATTCTCTTAGTTTTTGCTTGTCTGTAAAGCTTTTCATTTCTCCATCGAATCTGAATGAGATCCTTGCTGGGTAGAGTAATCTTGGTTGTAGGTTCTTCCCTTTCATCACTTTAAGTATATCATGCCACTCCCTTCTGGCTTGTAGAGTTTCTGCTGAGAAATCAGCTGTTAACCTTATGGGAGTTCCCTTGTATGTTATTTGTCATTTTTCCCTTGCTGCTTTCAATAATTTTTCTTTGTCTTTAATTTTTGCCAGTTTGATTACTATGTGTCTTGGTGTGTTTCTCCTTGGGTTTATCCTGTCTGGGACTCTCTGCGCTTCCTGGACTTGGGTGGCTATTTCCTTTCCCATGTTAGGGAAGTTTTCGACTATAACCTCTTCAAATATTTTCTCGGGTCCTTTCTTTCTCTCTTCTCCTTCTGGGACCCCTATAATGCGAATGCTGTTTGCATTTAATGTTGTCCCAGAGGTCTCTTAGGCTGTCTTCATTTCTTTTCATTCTTTTTTCTTTATTCTGTTCTGCAGCAGTGAATTCCACCATTCTGTCTTCCATGTCACTTATCCGTTCTTCTGCCTCAGTTATTCTGCTATTGGTTCCTTCTAGTGTAGTTTTCATTTCAGTTATTGCATTGTTCATCTATGTTTGTTTGTTCTTTAATTCTTCTAGGTCTTTGTTAAATATTTCTTGCATCTTCTCGATCTTTGCCTCCATTCTTTTTCCGAGGTCCTGGATCGTCTTCACTATCATTATTTTGAATTCTTTTTCTGGAAGGTTGCCTATTTCCACTTCACTTACTTGTTTTTCTGGGGTTTTATCTTGCTCCTTCATCTGGTACATAGCCCTTTGCCTTTTCACCTTGTCTATCTTTCTGTGAATGTGGTTTTTGTTCCACAGGCTGCAGGATTGTAGCTCTTCTTGCTTCTGCTCTTGGTCATCTTTTCTTATTGATGGATGTAATCCTTTATAGTGATGACTAGTATCCCATAGAATGAACACTGTATAATTTATCAGTCTTCTACTGAAGAACAGTTTTTGACATTATATGAAACACTGCAATAAACAGGCACACACACCTTTGAATACCTATATTAGTATATTTGTGGGGTAAATAAAATCTGGATCAAAGAGTGTGTGTGAATTTTCAGTTTTGATATATATCATGGAACCGTGTTCCAGAAGAACTGTACTGATATGTATTTCCTCAAATAACACAGGCAAAAGCTCCTATCATCCCATACATTTGACAGCATGGAGTACGACCAACTTTAAAATCTCTGTCAATTCAACAGGTGATAAAGTATAATTCTCAGTTATTAATCTGTATTTCTCTAATCATGAGCGAGGCTGAGCACCCTTTCCTACATTTACAGTCTGTATTTCTCAGTCTCACTGACTCGTAAGAACTCTTTGTCACGTTAAGAAAACTGGTCTTTTGTCACAGCCTGGTGATTCTTCCTCCCCACTCCCATAGTTTGCTTTATGGCCTTAATCCAAATTTTGCGTATGTTTTGTTGAGCAGAAGCTTTAAATTTTTATGCGGATAAACTGATCACTATTTTCCTTTATGACTTCTGAGTTTCCCATTTAGGTTTATTTTTTCAAGAAAGGAGGAACTCCTTCTAACCTAAACTCTGAACCCCCTGAGAGCAGTTGCAGAGGCTGGCTCCATCACTTACACACAGTGTGACCTTCTACAAGTTACTCATCTTCCCAGAATTTCAATTTCGTCACCTGTAAAATTAGGATAGTAAATAATAGCTACCTCCAAGAATTACCGTGAAGACCAAATAAAATGACATAGCTGTGATTCAGAACACAGCACATAGGAAGTGTTCAATAAATGGTACCTCGGCTTCCCCTGGATTCAGACATCACCATCCCTGGAGGCACAGACAGGACTGGGAGTCACAGCATGCCACCACTGGCCCAGGACCTGGCTTGCTGGGCTACGTACAAATGCTCATGCCGCGTGATTCCTCACAAAGCAGGATAAATCCTCAGCACCGTTCTTAGAGCACCTGGGGCTCTGTGAGATTTTCTGATCATTTGGGGATCTGAGCTCACCAAAAAGGCTCAGGACAAATGCCAGGGGTGGCTACGTGGGCCCCAGCTCTGGGGGAAACGCAAGGTCTTTACCTTAACTTTTGTGGGAATGAAAAGGAGAAACTGTTCCAGAGCAAAGAACAGAATTGAGACAAGAAGTGAAACGTGTAATCAGGTACTTGGCGTTTCACCAGTCCCTTCTGTTAACTGAGGATCCGTGAGCACTAAACACACTGACAAGCTCTTTCACTATATGAAGAAACGCGCACGTGCATCTCGTGGAAGGAATCCATCTTTTATCTGACTTTATTTGTCTTGGCTAAATAGGTCAAGAAAAAGAAAAATAGAAATTCCTTCAAATAACTCAATTATTTTAAAAACTTCTTACTTTAACAGAGTATGGAGTCAAATCTTAAGCAATTTTTATATGAAGGAATCTACTTTTCCCACACACTGTGATCCCTATAACATCACTATTAGTCAGGAAAAAAAACTAGCCTGCTCTAAGGGTCATGATGTAACTGTTCAGAGTGGCAACAGCTTCTCTGGTTAAACCTTAATTTTTAAGTATCTGGAAAATACTCGTATTGGTTATCCATTGTTAACTTAGCACTCAGATCTACCTTCAGGCACCAGGCCAGGCACACACTGATCTTAGCGCCTATGTGAGAAACTGCAAGGTTAGTTGTAGTCCCATAAACACATCTTCAGATGGATTTAAGCAGAGAACCCAACTCATTCATTTCCTACAGAAATCTCCACTGGGACTGTCACATGATCTGTCTGTCAAATGTGGCAGTGATGATGAGTCCCATCCTACATACCCTTCTTCAATGTGACCTCGACAATCCTCCCTTTGAGAGGTGCAGGCCTCGCCCTCTCCTCGAGAGTAGATGGGCCTTCATGGCTGCACTCACGGACACCTGGTAGCAGAAGTGATGCTATGTGGCTTCTGGAGCTGGGTCACCAAAGAGTACAGCTTCCAAATGCTCGCTGGGATACCCACCCTTGGAGCCATCAGCCGCCATATAAAGAGTTTACAGATCTGAGGCCACTGGCGAGGACACTCGGGCCACACGGAGTGGCCTCGTGTTCTCCGGCCCAAACCCCAGCAGTCCTAGCTGGAGCCCCTGCCAGACTCCAGAGGGAAGATGTCTCACTCCACTCACCGTGCATCTTCCCAGACTCGGCCCCGACGCTGCGGAACAGAGACACGGCTGCACAAACAAGCGTAACACAGTCAGCGCTGAGTCACAAGGTCACAGTTTGTAACAACACGGCCACAGATAACTAACTAGACGCTGACTCTAGGTCCACTGAAAAACAGGCTACCTTGTAACTGCTCAGGATAAAGGACTCCCCAAAGCACTGCAGCACGTCTGCAGGAACGATGCAAACAGACAAGCCACGCTGCCCATGAATATCCTGCTAACCGCCTTCACCCCACCTGGGAAGCAGTGATCCCCCTCTACTCCCTATCTAAAAGCCGAACAACGGAACCCCATAAATCATCAGGCTGCTCAGAGATCAGAGGTGAAGGGGCGGATCTGGTGAGGGCTTTCCGAAAGGAAAATAAAATATTTACGTCATCTTGCAAGTCGCTCTTCAGATGCTGCATTTTCCTCTTTCATCAGTTCTAGCTGACAGCACATGACAGGTGCCTCTGTGGCTGTTAAAGCTTAAAACCATTTATCCTGAGAACATGAAAGATAAATGCAGACTGGACTGATGTGTATAAGACTTAGCCAACAGGATGTTAGTGGGTCCAAAGAGTATCATAATAACTTACTACTGTTGCTAAATTTATTTTGCAAAACAGATGAAATACAAATTCTCTGATAGAGGGTCTAACATGGGTATGGGGAACGGGAAATATAGTACTGATTAACCTGAGTTTATAAGGACCCTTGCTTCTGGTGGCAAAAAAGTGGGGAGTGTGGAATAAAGTGTTGGAATTACCTCGACGCCTGGGATGGTCGGCAGCAAGCTGGGGGGCCTGAGGACGGTACCACCAATGTGGTCTTTATGGCACGTTCTGAACATCTGGACCAGCACACAAGGTAGGGATGCAAAATACCCACACACACACGTCATGTCCCACATGTTCACACGGCACAGATTCAGTATATTGGTGCACACACATTTTCACGTTGGCATCTATCACAGTAGATTTTGGGGGGGTACATTATACAAATAATTTAGCATTCCTCTGTCTAACGTTGGTTAGTAAGTAAACCTTCTAACCATCAAGCTTGACATTTTTGAAGTCTGTTAGCTTCTGCAGGTATGTCTTACTTCCCTCTAAGGTTTTCAAAAATCTTATTTTTAAAGTAAATTCTGAACACGACCGCACAGTGCCCAGCTTAGCTACAATTTTTGATGGTTAGAAAAGGAAAGCGGAAGCCCATTGATGGCTAGTTGCTATTTTAAGAGCTGGAGTTAAGATCAGTTTTCAACAGGATAAAAGGTTCACGGAAGCCAAGACCATTCTCACCAGCAAGAGCACACCCGCGGGGCTTGTACAGACACATCCTGAGCGCCCATGGTGGCCCGAGCATCTCCTCACCCACCTGCCCTCCTCGGGCTGCTGCCAGGCCCTGTCAAGTCAGCCCCGGGGTCATTTCACCATTTTACATGCGAATCCTAAGGGAGCAGAAAGGGGCCTGTCTAATTAGTCACACTGTGGAGGCTGTATTCTAAGGCTCTTCCACCTAAGTAACACCCCTTATAAATCACAGTGCCCTTCTGCTGGCTATGGTAAGATGTTCTCACCCAAAACCCAGGAAAATACCGCCAAGGCAACTAGACTTGCATAGTAACAGACCCCGCTACGAGCCTCTTCCGGGAAGCCTTCGGACATGACCTTGCTTGTCCTGGGGGCAGCTTGTTGAGGCCAGTCCAGGTGACGGTGTGGCCTCCTGTCTAGCCCCTGCGGCGGGAACCTCGGACACTTCTTTACTGCAGGGCGAGTCTAAGATGAGCTCCCCAGTCCAGAGAGTCTAAACCTGGTCCTCAAATTAAGTTTTCCTATTATCTGTCGAGCAGGTCAGCTACCTGAGAGTAAAGCGGCCCCATCACAACAGCGACTTGCAGGATGTCGCCAAGAGGCCTGTGGACCTGCGTGGTTACAACCTGGCAGGATGGAAGGGTCAGACAGGACGGTGTGAAGACGGCCACTGAATCTATGGCCCAAATCGGCTCGATACTCTGGTCTGGGGAACAGAGAGGGAGAAGTGTGTAAGAAACCGAGCGGGAGATCTCAGCTCCCTTACCTGGCGTAGGAATAATGAACCCTTTGTGCAAAAGCAATTATATATATGAGGAAAAAAGACTCTTTCCCTGAACTGGCAGACATGAAGAAACTATTGATTGGTTTTATCCCCCAACAACAGGACCACTTCCCCTGTGCTTTCAGCTGCCTCTGGGGTGGGTCCACCTGCCTCCTTGCTGGCTATGCCTCCGTACACGCACGTCTGCTGGGTGAGCATCTTCTCAGGGTCATGAGCCTCCCTGAATCCCACAGGGTTCTGGGTGATGGATTCTGAGTTTCTTCAAGAAGAAAAATTATAAAAGAAAATTAATCTCTGGCCCCACTTAATTTAATTGCTATAAGGAAAGACACACATTTTCCCCTGAATGGCTGGTGAACTGGCAATCTGAATGACTGGAAGTTGGAATCAAGGACCAGGAGTCAAAGGAACGCTCTCGGAACAGAGTCCTTTTGCAGACATGATAGAGTTAGACTCCTGCTAGCGAGAGAAACGTCTGGTGGTGTACATCAGCTCCCTCAGTTGTCCTTTCAAACTCCATTCCACCTCTCCAGTGTACGAGGTGTCTCCTTAGGTGATGGGTCCTGGGCCTCTTCAAGATGCCATTTGAGAGGGAGAAAGGAAAGAAGTCTGCCGACGAGCAGTGCTGGGAGGGGAGAAGTTGGCTTCCTGTCGCGGCTTCTCATGTCTATGGTTGGTTCAGTCCAGGAGAGGCTGACGGACAGGTCTCCGGAAACAGAGCTCGGCATTGCTAGCCCTGGAGGGCCGTGGCGATGAAAACAAACCGGCACCTCAGCTGGCAGGAATTCTCCGAGAATAAAATGCAAATTGAATTCCTGGACCCCAGGGATTCATCGGACTATGCCTCGTCCTGCTCTCGGAGGGGATCTTGTAGGGCACTGGTTCTGAGCAGCAGTGCCCGGCGAGGCTCGTGGTGGGTGTGCAGCGGGGGCCGGCGCGGGCCCAGTGAGGCCACAGGCTTTGCGGGCTTTGTGGTACAGCTATCAGGGGTGATCCTCTGATGATGACCCGTCTCTCACATGCTCCGGGCCATGGTTCTAGATGGGAAAGCTCACTGTGCAGGAGGGCAGGGGACAGTGGTGGCACCATTGTGTGTCTGGATTCAACTGTAAGTGGTTTACAAAGCTCTACGAGGCGGGCCGGGCAGAGGTACAGAAAACTGCGATCCTGGGAAGCAGAACAACGTGCCTGGGATCACGCTGCTGCCTTGCAGCAGCTGTGGACTAGGCTCAGCTGTCGGGCGCTCAGGCCGAGGTCACCCCACTGTCCCAGGAAAGCCTCTTCCTGCCCTGTGGCAGCTGCCGCCCTGACCCAGCACACGCAGCTCACATCTAGGTCACCTTTTTACCAAAAAACAGGAAAACCTGTTCCTTCTCCCCCTCAGAAAACATCCTCACCTGCGCCTGGTGACTCAGCCCACGCCCGGAACTACCCTTGGCTCCCGGCGTTTCCTCACAGCCGTCATCAGCACGGCTGGTGTGCTCCGCCTTCAGAACGGACCCTGACCCATGCCTGTGCCCACCCTCCCAGGCCAGTGACCCTCACCTTTCCTCAGGGCCTCTAGTGGGCCCTGCCTCTCCTCCTCTTCTCTACGGAGAAGTGGTAAGTCTGCTTGCTCTGCAGGCTTGCCCTCGCACTTAGAATGGTCCCACACGGCCCGACATTTCCCGGCCATCGCACACTGCTCCGAACCCATTCGTCTCACAAACATACCAGACTTGGTCCTGCCTCAGCGCCTTTGCACAGTCTCGTCCCTCCCCTCCCCTACACTTCCATGGTTGTCCCTTCCCTTCCCTGCTTTCTCAGCGGGTCTTCCCACTTCCTCTCCATCTCGGGAGCTCTACTTTACTGCAAATCACACTGCCGATGAACCTGTTTACGTAGTTAGTGCCTGTCCTTCCCAACAGCCTGGAAGCCCCATGAGGACACAGCCTTATCGTCTTGGCCCCTGTGCACTGCCCACACCTGGAGGAACCAGCACACAGCAGGACCCAGTATCTGCTGAGGGCACGTGTGAGAGAGAAACATGCATTGCAAGGGGAGAAACCACACCTGGTTCTAAACAGACAGGTAACAGCCCAGCGGAGTGAGTGTCACGTGGGTCCCGTCTGGGAAAGAATGGAGGGGTCTCCTCTAGATACAGTCAACACTGCCCAGAGTAACACCTTTGAAGAGGAATTCCACCACCCCTACCTTATATTTCTCTAGGATTTCACATATTATACAACTACCTTCTAAAAATAAATAAATACGTGGGCCCAGCACAGTGTCTGGCATGTGGTGAGAGCTCAATAAATGCTCACTGCAGAATTAAAAAAAAATGAACAAACCTACCACCTGCCATCAGATTAATCATTTTCATTTTCCCACGCCTCCCCATTTCCTTTCAGTAGGAGTATATATTTTTACATTGTTGTAACCATAAACAGGTATTGATTTGTCTTCTGTCTTTCATAACATTTTTTGATGTTGCAACCTAGTCTTTGATGTCTAACAACTGTAATATTCCATCAGGGTGTATGGTCTTCTCTACATCGAGGTAGTATTGGGTCTGTCCTTTGAGCGGAACCCAACCCAGCGACCAGGGCAGTCAAAGCTGTGCGACAGTCTGTCACCAGGCAGCCTGAGCTCTGACTACTGGCCTAGTTGACTAGAGCACCCTGTAGGCTGTTCTTGGAAAACTCAAACCACGTCGCAAATTATTTAGGAAAGGATGACTTCAACCACGGACCAGACGTAAGCAGCGTCAGGAGAAAGCAACAACCGGCGGGGCGGTCAGAGGAGAAGCAGAGCGACGGCTGTGAGTGAGCGGGGAAGACTTTAATAAAGGCGCCGGCCAGGGCCCGCTTGCTTCCTTTGATCTCTTGAGAAAACCGTCAGCAGTTTCTTAGCAGATGGACCATCCAGAGTCAGAGGGGAAGCACGTGCCATATGTCCGGGGATTTTCCCATCTTGCATTGTTAAAACGCTTAATAAGATGCTGTAAAGGAGGGCAGTTTTCTTCTTTTTCCTCTTTAGACAACGTTTTCTCTCCTGTATACAAGTGAAACACGCATTCACTAAACATAATCTGGGAAATATGGGAAAATGTACAGAAGTAAAAATCGCCTGTGGTCCTGCAAGCCCAGGATAACGTGGGTGCAGCTGTATTTGCCCGCCGGCCCCTGCGGACACTTCTGCCCATGTTCATACAATGACGCTCAGATCACACACTCTCCCCCTTCCCTCTAACCCTACTGCTAGCTGGTGAACCTTGTCATCAATGTCCATAACGATTCTTTAAAATGTTTTAAATATGTGCCAAATAGTTGACTGTTGGGATGAGTAAAACATCATTTATTTGTTTCTCGATGCATAACATTTCGGTTGTTCCCAAATTCTCACTCTTGTACGTAATAATACAGAAGCCTTTGAACGCTGCTCGGCTAAATCCCTTGGCACAGATTAGAATCGCTGGATCAGGGTATAGACTCCTGAAGGCTGAGCCACAAGGCAGAACACACTCATTCCTGGAGCTCTACACTCGATCCAGGCTGGTTACATCAACATTTTTTAAAAATTTATTTTAACTGTGCATGAAAAATGAAATCATTATTTTAAATTACGTTTCGTTGATTCCTGGTGAGACAGAACTTTGAAATTTTGTTTTCTGGCTGTAAGTTTAGATAAAGTGCTCAGTGAACTGTTTTCTATTGAACTGTCCATTTTTCTGTTACAACAAGAAATTTTTTTCACTGATTGTTTGCACCACCGTAATATTACTTTATGAAAGTTAAAAAAAATTATATACATTTAAGATGCAACTTTGCAAAAGAAAAGAAATGCATGGAAACAAGATTAGAAGGAAATATACCAATATGCTAACTACGTCAGGGATTAGGTGGTATGAGCACAAGCTGAATTTTCTCGAAGCAGCATCTTCAAAAGGGACAATAAATCACCTTCCATGGCTGCTGCCCGGGGTGATGAAGGCAGTGAGGAGAGGACAGGTGTGTGGGAACCAGAGCTCAGGTGTGTGTGGGAGCACAGGGAGGCCAGGTCACCATGATCCCCACTTCACAGTGCCCGGGGTCCACCCCATCACTGATGCAGACGCCTGGGGATGAACAGTGCGGGCACCGCCTGCACCAGCTGGTGGTTAGGATGATGCATAACTTGGAACCACTATTTTATTTTTTTAAAATTGAAGTATAGTTGATTTACAGCATTCTGTTAGTTTCTGGTGCACAGCAAAGTGACTCAGTTACATATATATATATTCTTTTTTAATATTCTTTTCCATTATGGTTTATCCCAGGAGACTGGATATAGTTCCCTGTGCTATATGGTAGGACCTTGTTGTTTATCCATTCTGTATGTAACACTTTGCATCTACTAATCTCAAACTCCCACTCCATCCCTCCCCCAGCCCCCTCCCCCTGGGCAACCACAAGTCTGTTCTCTATGTCTGTGAGTCTGTTCCTGTTTCGTACATAAGTTCATTTGTGCCATGTTTTAGATGCCACATATAAGTGATATCATATGGTATTTATCTTCCTCTGTCTGACTTGCTTCACTTAGTATGAAAATCTCTAGTTGCATCCATGTTGCTGAAAATGGCATTATTTCGTTCTTTTTCTTTTTCTTTAACATCTTTATTGGAGTATAATTGCTTACAATGTTGTGTTAGTTTTTGCTGTATAACAAAGTGAATCAGCTATATGCATACATATATCCCCATATCCCCTCCCTCTTGCGTCTCCCTCCCACCCTCCCTATTCCACCGCTCTAGGTGGTCACAAAGCACCGAGCTGATCTCCCTATGCTATGCAGCTGCTTCCCACTAGCTAGCTATTTTACATTTGGTAGTGTATATATGTCCATGCCACTCTCTCACTTCGCCCCAGCTTCCCCTTCCCCTTCCCTGTGTCCTCAAGTCCATTCTCTATGTCTGCCCATTTATTCTTGTCCTGCCCCTAGGGTCTTCAGAACTTTTTTTTTTTTTTTTTAGATTCCATATATATGTGTTAGCATATGGTATTTGTTTTTCTCTTTCTGACTTACTTCACTCTGCATGACAGACTTTAGGTCCATCCACCTCACTACAAATAACTCAATTTCATTTCTTTTTATGGCTGAGTAATATTCCATTGTATATATGTGCCACATCTTCTTTATCCATTCATCTGTCAAGGGACACTTAGGTTGTTTCCATGTCTTGGCTATTGTGAATAGTGCTGCTATGAACATAGGGGTGCGTGTATCTTTTTGAATTACAGTTTTGTCCGGATATATGCCCAGGAGAGGGGTTGCTGGATCATATGGTAGCTCTATTTTTAGTTTTCTGAGGAACCTCCATACTGTTCTCCATAGTGGCTGCACCAACTCAAGGTCACTCTTACCATCAGGGCTGCAGTCCTGTTTTCCTGGGGAAGTGTCTCCCTGTTGGAAGGGCACGAACACTCCAGGCCGTGGACTGAATTCAGCTTTGCTACATCTGCATGATGTCCAAGCACACACTCGTGCTCTGACCACACAGCTTTTGGACAGACCTCCCGGGCCTCAGCATCGAGCTACACTGTAATGGTGGCCGCGGAGTGACGTCTGCTGAAATCAGATTTTCATTATGTAGCAGAAAGAAAACAATGGCTATTCACGTATACCTGGACGCAGCTATTTCCACACTGGGTTAGAGGACACAATTTAGCTTTAGAGGGAGCATAACTCTTTAGTTTGTGAAAACACTTGAATAAATTTTTTATTATGAAAAGTAAGGCCCTGGAGACAGGGACGTTGACGCAGAGGAAGGGAAGCTGCCCTACGCAGTTAAGTACTGTAAAAGGAGCGTGCGGGGCTCCTACGAAGGAAGCGATTTGTGGGGGTTTCCTTGGCTCAGGCCTAAGAGATGGGCGTTTTGGGAAGAAAGGCCTTCAGGGGAAGCCAGGATACGAGAGCAGGTTTCCTTAAAGAGACCGCTGCTTCCTGGTGTTACACCAGGGACGAGACAAGAGTGGCCAGTGAGTGACTCAGGTGGTGACACTGATAAACTGTCACAACTGAGATGCACAAATTCAGCTTTAGATTCCTTTCCATTATTTCCAACCTTTTGCACACGACTACGCTGTTTAGGGCATCCTGGGGGACAGAAAGGGGTCAATGTGGGGAACCAACAGCCTTCAGTGTGGGCAGGACAGCAGGAGTGATGGAGGGGGTCCAGAAACAAGGGTTTGGACCTAGAGAAGACAGCAGGACATAATCACCCCATGAAATCTGCAGACACTCAACGGGGCCGCCGGGGAAGTAGGGCTTATACTGTATTTGGATTTTTCTAAAAAAGGGGAGAGAAGGCTCGTGACCTGAGGGCACATTTGGTTATAATTATATTCCTGAGACCGGTGATCACTCATTTTTGAGGTCGTAGCTTTAACATCTTGCAGGTATGGTCTCTCTGGATAGAGGGTGTCGCCCCTCAGAAAGCACAGCCCGGAAGGAAACAGCAGGAGCTAAGAGGCTGCTTTGTCGCCTGTTTTCTGGCTTCAACAGAAGAAGGTCAGCAGCAGACAGGTGTCTCTTCATCAGCAAAAAAACCTGAGAGACCGTTTCCTAAGGACAGGCCTCTGGCAGGATGTTCCTGGAGCCCAGCTTTCTCTTCCAGCCCCAGATCAATGTGTGTCCGACACTCCTCTGGTCCGTGGGGCGCGCTTCAGGGTCGAGACTAGACCACAGCCTGATGCACGGGGATGCAGACACAACAGACGAGGACTCGGGAGCACTCGGCATCCTGTCGTCTGGCGGAGCTTCAGAGATGCCCTTGGGACACCAGGGGGCTCACTGCACATCGTGAAAGAGTGAGGGGCTGGCAACGGATTATTTGCGACACCCTCTGCGGGGCTCCCGGACGCCAGCGAGCACACTCCGGTGCTTCCCCCTCGCTTACACACCCTCAACAACGTACATCTTCTGCGTTTCTAAGGGATCTGGGAACAGACGTGGTTAAGGCTCCGGATGCCCGAGACAGTGGAAACGGTGACAAGGCGGCCCTCGTGTCACAAAGGGTGGTGGGGGCGGGGCGACGTGACCCAGAGGACAGCCAGGCGTGGCTCAGGGCACCGACTTTAGAGCAGACGGTAAGCAAGGGGGTGCCGCCGAGGCCGAGGGGCTGGGCCTGCATCCCCGCAGGGCACCAGCCTCCATGTTCTGCGTCCTCAGCCCCCAAGTCTACAGAGGACAGTGACCTTCAGGAATTGAGGGAAACGTTCTATAAAACACGTACATCTGCTGGGTCTATAAAAGAGTTTTTTTCCTGCTAGAAAATGATTCATCTGAAAACAGACCTCGGGAAACTGGGTCGGGCGCGCTAAGGGGAGATGTCACAGGCTGGAAGGGAGGTGCATTTCAGAGGAGGCTTCTTTGAGAAAAAGATTTTTGACACAGTTTCTCAACGTTCATTCAACTTGTCTGAAGGTGTATTTGTCATCTTCCCTCACGGCAGTTCGCTGGTTGAGTCCCCGCTTCCGCCTCTGCCCATGAGCTCTCCCTCCACCTGGGAGGCGCCGACTCCCTGGATCTCTCTCACTCTTCTTAGTTCCCTCCCTGCGATTCACATCCATCCACTTCTGCCATCTTCAGTGTCGTCATCGGAATCCAGACTCTCATCGTTGCTGCCAGGCTTAACTGACTGGCTGACAGAATGATTCACTCACTCGCTCTGCACCCATGTACTGTGTGCCTGCTACGTGCCAGGCGTGAGATCCAATCCTGCCCCTGGGAATTCCACAATCAGGTGGGCGAAATAAGACTGGCAAACAATCATTTCAAACCAGTGCAAGGCAAAACGAGACGCGCTGGAAACGTACGCACAGTTGCACAATCACGCAGGTGGCAGGAAAAGAATCCGGCTTTGGCAACAGTCCCTCACTGGGCTCTGCCTGCGGTGGGTGCTCAGTCCTCACCGTCCTGCTCACAGAAGCCAGGTTCACGTCCCGGAGCAGCTCGCCAAGGCCACTGTCACCAGCAGGGATGTACCCAGCACCTGCAGGACCTCTTCCCTCTCAGGTGGGCTATTGAAGGCAGCTCCTATGTCTTTGTGCTACGGCTCTGATGACGAGAAAGTGTTTGGAGCAGAGCATCCTAGATGCCCCGCTGTAAGAGAAGTCTGGCTAACAGAATTTCATTACGTTGGTTCATTGCCAAATTCTGACCTGACATTAAGGTGCGAAGGGGTAAAGCAGAGTAAGGCGGGAAGAGCGAGCTTGTTGAAAGGGAGCGAGGAGAAGGGGATGAAGAAAAGCTGAACGCAAATGCTGCCTGCTTTTCGATTCTCTTATGGACTGGTCCTTTCTAACTGTGTCTGCTTTGATTCTCAGCAGTTATACCACGCCCACTTAAAAGAAAAAAGAACACATGGCTTGAAAAAGAATTTGTTTTGATTCACAAATTTATATAAAAGTTGTATGAAGATACATCTCCAATATTTTTAATGAAAAGAATAACAGTTCAGGAAACTAATCACGAACAATCTTAGCTATGTGAGCACTTCAAATATACAAGTGCCTCCGAATTCGAGATCGATTTTTAAAACACTATTTTGGTCACCCTTAAAGTAAAGCACGGCAAAACGATTCTTTCCAATAGTAATAACCATCTCTTGGTTGTTCCAGGAATGGCCATACTCTGCGGTTTTCTCAAATGGAATTTTCTCTGTACTCGGTAAATACTGAGACAACACTCAAGGTGGCTCAAGTCTGTCTCTGTTGACTTCAGGAAGCAGCAAACATCAAGGGACAATACAAGAGTGAGGGAGGGAACCCTGGAGTTGTGATCACCAAGGCAAGATGGGGCATGTATCTAGGACTGACTACAAGGATTTTTCCTTACTAATATACAATAAAAGCACAGAAGCTTCAGGTCTATTAAGTTTGGGAGCATTTAATAAATGATTAAACAAAACGACACTTTCACATTCAAAATAGGGCACCATACAAAAATTTTTAAACTGCTTTGAACCTTTTCTACATAAAACTGTATTTACAATCATTTAATCTATATATTAATACAAGGCACACGACTTACACTCTACCTTGATGTGACATTATAAATGTCCTTGTGGCTATAGCGCTGCTCTCTGCGATACTCTTCTTAGGATGCTATTGAGAATTTAAGCAGCTCCCAGACTAGGACACCAGAGGCATGTACAATAAAATATATTGTTAGTCTCATGGTTTCAAAATGGGAGATTAGGACTTCCCTGGTGGCGCAGTTGTTAAGAATCCACCTACCAATGCAGGGGACACGGGTTCGATCCCTGGTCTGGGAAGATCCCACATGCCGCGGAGCCACAAAGCTCGTGCACCACAACTACTGAGCCTGCGCTCTAGAGCCCGTGAGCCACAACTACTGAGCCTGTGCTCTAGAGCCCACAAGCCACAACTACCGAAGCCCGCACGCCTAGAGCCCATGCTCCGCAACAAGAGAAGCCACCGCAATGAGAAGCCCGCGCACCGCGACGAAAAGTAGCCCCCGCTCACTGCAACTAGAGAAAGCCCGCGCACAGCAATGAAGACCCAATGCAGCCAAAAATAAATAAATGAGTAAATAAATTTTTTAAAAAGGAGATTATATAAATGCATATTTCTGAATATGTATCCAGTCTAGTATGTATGCTGTTGTTTGTACTTAACGAATGCAAAATCCAATTGAAGGTATAAGGGCCTAAGATGAGAATGGAGGAGAGGAAAAAAAGAATCAAATCAAATCAATCATCAATGATAGACACGTACAGAGACCCTCTGTTCATCTAATGAGCCACACAAGTGCGTCTCCCTGATCACCAAAGCTGACAGACACCTTTGAGTAGCGTGAGGCGAATCTTCTTGCCTGCTTAGATGCAGTGCATTAAATTAAACTTTTTT
Organism: Leucopleurus acutus; assembly: GCF_964270905.1. Taxonomy (NCBI): domain Eukaryota; kingdom Metazoa; phylum Chordata; class Mammalia; order Artiodactyla; family Delphinidae; genus Leucopleurus; species Leucopleurus acutus. The sequence goes on from NC_139153.1 coordinate 101,583,901, forward strand.
TGTAGCAAACTTGAGTCAGGCTGTTTTGACAGTTCTTTTATTATTTTTCTGTATGAGCCTAACCAGACTTAATAGTTGTTATCTTTATTTTAATTTATACTTTAAATGCCTCCTTCATTCCATAAAAAAGTGAAATTTCCCTTAGGTGGGAGAAAAAGAATGATTTCACCACGGTGTCAATGTAGCATATGCCACGATTATGACCAAGATGCTGTTCAATGCGGGGAAAAGGTGATTAAGAAGACACAGTCTGTGACATGGGAAAGGAAATGAGAAATTTACCTTCCTGCTGGACATGTTAACCACCGGAAGACACCATGGAAACGAAGTACCTTCTGTAGGGTGTTTATGAATTAGTCCACGTTACTTTATTTACCTCTGAACCCTTCACTCTATTTTGTTGAAAGACAGTTCTTCTTTCAAGCTTTTCTAAGTTACTCTTGCAAAGTAAAACAGGAGGAACTTGGAAACACAAACCCAAAACGAAGATGCACTGTATGATTACGGGGTAATGTTCTTCCTATGCTTGCTCTACGATTTATCCTCATTTAACAGGTCTCTCAGGCATCATCTGGCACCTGTGGAGTGGCAGGTAACATATTTTATGACTAAACAAAGAGTTACTGTAGACAATACTACACTGATACCAAAATACCTGCATGCAAGTGTGTATGGCTTTCTCACCCAAAAGCACTTCTACTAGGTTTTCAGTGAAAAGGAGTATATTTTCTCTGTCTCCTAAAATTCTCTGTACTCCCCTCCAGAGCTTCTTCCTTTGAAGAGAGCCATGCAGACCGGGGACACATGATAACTAAATCCTTGTGCAGACAGAGAGCACACATGCTGGTGCTACTTGCTACCTAGTACCTATCATCAATCTGTTCATCCATCCATCCATCCATCCACCTACCTATGTGTGTATATGCGGATGTGCTATGTTTTTTATTGACTCAGCGGGTCAATATATGCAAGTTTACTAAACACCGTCTTCATCAAATATTGATTGACCACCTACATTGTACCAGACACTGTGTTGTTCACTGCTTTTCCCCTAAAAATTGCAAGTTAGAAAACACTGCTTTAGTTCCTCATAATAGTTGGAAATCTCAGGTAAAAGGTAGCACATATTAGAAGTAGTAAAAAGAGAACTGGGCCCTGGCTGTAGCCCTGCTGCCAACTACTTCTTGGGGCTTTGGGCATTTCCCTTTGACTGTGTTGGTCTCAACTTTTTCTTTTGAATAATGAAGAAACTGAACCAGACAATCTCTTTTAAAGAATCCCTCTGAGTATAAAATGCCACAGTTCCAAATATGGAAGTATTTTATAATGTTGGAAACTGGAGAAAATAGTACTTCTCCCAGAAGATCCTCAGGATATCGATCTCATTTAAGTTAAAGGCATTCCAATTTGAGAAAAAAGTACATATCGTGCCCTCTAACCCCTGGTTAAGAATCCGAGCCTAGGTAAAAAGAAGTGAGGCATTCACAGAAGTCTTGTGAAGAAAACTAACTTGGATGGCCACAAATGTTTTATAAATGCAGCATGCCACAAAATGCACCCGTCAAATCATCATTCCTTGCCTACGGCTGCTGGGTAGGTGGAGGATGAGAATGGAGAAAAGATTTCCCAACTTGCAGTCCACTGCTTTAGCGTGTGTCTATACCCTCCAGGGTCAACTGTCAGTGTCCTCTGTGGTCTGGCCAATTAGAACTAACATCTGACCAACAGGTTTTTCTCTTAATATTTCTATCCAACACATCCTTAATAGGAGGTTAAGGATGTTCCACAAATGGGGAAAATTTGGGCTGTTACCAATATTAGTTTTAGAAGCAAAGAAAATAAAATCTATCAACATTGAACAATTTCTCTGATTTGTGACCTCTGCTTTCCTATTTTTTTTCTTTTCTTTCTTCTTCTTTTTTTTGGAAGAGGATTCACTGCCTGAAAATAGTCATCTTTAAACTAACAACAACAAAAAAGGACATATCTTCAGGACAAATGGTTTCCAAGTCAGTGCTGGAATATAATATACCCGTAAATCTTTGGCTGGACCACTAAACCTTGGTAAGTCTAAATTCAACATTTTGCTTAGTATTTGGTTGACTTAATTACATGATTAATACATATAAATGATTTTTAAATGAAAATAAATAAATAAGTATAAAAAATCAAATGCTGCCATAATCCTACCATGCAGAGAAGCACAGTTAACATCTTGTTGCGTATCCTTGTATTCTTCTGGAATGTACATGTATACGTACATTATACAGGCTAGATATCTACAACTGCATCCACATATAAAATCCATCCCATACTCCAGACATATCTAGATGTCCAAAGAGCTCATGTTGGCACGCCTATATCTGTGTGCACATCTGTATACTAAGGCACCCTAATTAAGAAGCTCTGCTCTACGTTTCCCATAAATATGAGTTTATCGGGAACAAGCATCGTCAGCCTTGCAGTGAAGCAGTTTTGTTTCTTGGAAAGTACCCGTGCTTCTCATCTCTGACCCTCACTTCCCAAGAGCTGGCAGAAGTCCAGCTGATGTAAGTTTAGCCAAATTCTGTACAAATGCCCGGAGCAGAGAGTTCCTTACTGCCCAAGTCCCACTCTGAGAACAAAGCCATAGTAACTGCACGCTTGCTGATACAGACAGATCTCCTCTGCATTCCCCAGACACGTGCACCAGGGTGGCCTGGCCCAAACGTGTGCCCCAGGAAGGCAGGAAGGAATGGTGTGGGGACCGAGTCCTGATGGCAGAAGGGGGCGAGCAGGTGCTGCAGTGCCAGCTCACTTCAGTTCCACGAACTCACCGACCCCTCAAATACGTGCCAGGTGTGTGCGTGAGCACCAGACGCGGCTCCTGCTCTCCAGGAAGCTGGCGGGAAACAGATACGCGATTCGAGTTGGCGTGGGAAGTGCGGGCTGCTGCTTTCACTGGCTTATGTCTCCCCAAGTTCCTTTAGGGTAGGGACCACATCTACTCAATCTTTTGTCTCTCCTCGGTGGGATGCACAGTCTGGGGCTCACAAAGCCGCTGGGGCGCTCGGCTGGCAGACTGGGCTGGTATCAAGCTGCGGTGGTGGATGAGATACGTTGCCTGCACAGCTATATTCTCCGCAGGTCTTCAGTTATGCTGATTACACATACTTCCCCCTAATAAATGGCTGGGAGTTCTGTGTGTCATAGCAGGAGGGCCCATGTCATCCCATTACTAACTCTATGAAGAGGTGTTTCTACTCCAAAGGCAAAATATGGTGTGGCCAAACTCCAGGAAAAGAACAGAGAGGAACCTGTTGTCAGTGGCAACCAAACTTAGCTTCCATCATGAATCACTCTGGCCTCATTCTGACAGGTCCAGTTGCAGCCTAGCCCTGATCACACCAAGCAGTGACTCAGCTACAATGAGACTTCAGATGCTATTTTTAAGGCCGGGGGCGGTGGGGGGTGGCGGAGCAGGGGGAGGATGGAGACACAGAAAGGCTTTATTATTTTTTCCTGAATTTTAACAGCCTAAACTAAATCTCCACTTTGACACAAAATTCTGGAAAAGTCAACCTGGCCCTGAAATTATGTAACCTATACAGTTTACTTTTTGTGTCACAGCTCGCTCATTAAATTCACAAACCACTGCCACGGTGAAAATCTGTTTGATTAAAATGGAAAAGGGGAGTTTTCAGAAGAGTCTGGGCCCAAGGGAAGCAACTGTGGTGCAGAGGAAAGAACACTAGCTTGAGGGGCAGACGCTGGGCCTTTGTAAGCCGAGTCCCCGGGATTGAAGGGCCGGGACGTGCCCAGGGTGGACGGCTGGGCACGGTGAGCGTGCCTGCCCTGCCGGCTGCGCACCTGGGTTTGGTGAAGGAAACCGTCCTGGCCTCAGCGAACCTGTGTCCAACCCCACGGACCTCGACGCTGTCTGCTTCCTCTCATCCCTCCGCTGCAGGAGCGCTGCTGCCTCTCGGTGTGCCGTAGCCCCGGGACCCCCGCACCGTCCACCCACTCACACTTCCCTGACTTCTTCCAAGCGCTCCTGCCCGGGAGCCGTTAGAACAGCGCACGTGTGTCCGGCGTAGACACGTGATATTTCCGTGGAAAAGCAGGACAGTGTTTTCCTCGTGATGGTCAGAATTCTGTGCCCTCTCCTGGCGTAGTCCCTGTCCGCAGGGGTCTGGCCAACTACAGTGATTCCTGACTCTTGTTCCTGGACACAGGCTGACGGCGCCCCAGTACCCCGCTCAACCCTGGAGTGGCTTCCGCCCCGAGGGTCCCCTCAGCGTCACTGCTGGAGGAGCTGTCAGGCCGGGGGACCTCCCCCAGGGCCAACTCTGCTCCTGACAGCATGCACCCCACGGAACATCCTCAAATGGTCAGGCCATCCGCTGTAGACACACGTGAGGCTCTTTGAAGAAGCCCTTCTTTACACTGTTTTCCAGAGCACGCCCCCTTCCAGGCTGGAAGGCCTGGGAAGAAACCGCCCCCAAGCTGGCCCTGTGACTGTGGGGGGGGGCCTGAAAGGAGGGGCTTAACAACCTGCAGAGAAGACCGTCTCATGGTGACCCTGGACGTGGGGGTTCTTTCTGCACCTGGGGAAGCTCTGAACCCAAAGCAAAACTGGGCGGAAGCCCTGGGCAGAGCTGCTGTCCTTGTGCTGCCCCACGCGAACCCACGGCCGGAATCGCTCCTTCGCCAAAGGCTCCGCCACGAGCGCGCCCAGCTCCGGGGACAGGAAGAGCAGGGATGGAGTGGGAGGAGCTCTTCCGTCAAGTTCTGGAAGCTCCGTCCTGGAGTCTTGATTTTCTTCCTGCGGAGCTCAGGGACGCGGAAACTTCTTCCTCCTCAGCTGCTGGCCAGCAACAGGCCCAAATTAGTTAAATGTAACTATAATAGACATGCTGCAAATGAACTATATTTAACTCTAACAGCCACCTCAGGGTTTGTCTCGAGACGGAATAATTTTAGCTTCTGCTGCCTTAAGTCCCCAACTAAGGCAGAAAGTAATTACCTCAGGATTTAGCATAATGAGCTCACTGACACTCGGTATTTATTCCAGTGGGTGAACGTTCAGACGTCTTATACAGTCAGGCATGGACTGCAGAGTGTATAGTCCTGAGTGGGCACAACAAGGCCAGGAAAAATAAAAATGTTTTAGGCACATACAAATTCAGTGAAGTCACCTGATTTTGGTCTTCATTAAGAATTAGTAATCATTGCGGAGGGTCCCGGTCGAACTTTACACTGTCAGGACAGGGCCTGCTGTATAGCGTAAATCCTAAACAACGTACATCAGACAGCAAACTTTCTCAGAGAACGAGCTGCACGGAAACACCTGAAAAGTGTGCTTTTAGAAATGTAATTGGGCTTCAGTGCCGGGCAGGCTGATCAGAAACCAAGTTTATCCATTAAAGCAGGAGCTCACTCAGCATTTGGTGAGGGGAAGAGTTTGTGTTCCTAACAGTATCTACAAGGAATAACAATTTGTCCAAAATGCTGTTCATATATTCTGGTATTCTACATTTCATTATTCTGAATAATCTCCCCAGTTAAAACATCCTCATCTGGCCCCTCACGCCCTAGGCATTTACGCTGCGTCAGCTGTGGGCCCAGCCGTACAGCACAGGTACAAAGAACATCAGACACGGTCTCTGCTCTCTCGACATGGCACAGGAAACAGCCCGGGTGCAAACGGTTTCCTGCATCGGGTATCCGCACTGATAGTGAGGGGTGTGCCTTCAAATACAAAGCCATAGGTCAGCACTGGTCTATGTGATTCGAGGGGACACGTCTAATGACTCGGCCACCTACGGCTGCCCGGCCATGAAGGCCCTGTGAACACACGTGCTCAGGGCATCCTCCCCCGCGGGCGGGTGCCCATATCAGTAACACACTACAGTTAACTTGGATACAGGATCTCTGAAGCTTCGTGTTTTTACATCTTGCCTCATTCTACAAAGGGTTTAAAGAGGCTTACGAAAGAAAGTACACAATAAAGTAACGTTGGAATGTGACTAAAACTAAAGAATCAATGTGAGGGCTGGGATGTTATCGACACACTTCTCAAGCCAGACTCACTTCTGTCTGCGCACTCCTTCCTCGTCCCCTTTGCATGAACCAAGGAAGCGGGCATGAAGGGATCTGAGGGTGGCAGCCCCTCTCCCCTCCACTGCCCCACACGGCAGGGCTGGGTGCTCTGCTCGGCCAGGTGCCACCCTGGCAGCCCCTCTGCTACGTGTCCCGCCTGGCATGGCCCCAGGAGCTGGGATGGGCAGGAGTGACCCGCGGGGGAGGATTCGAGTGGCGGCTGAGATATCAATGCCATCTAACCACATCCAAGCCTCTCTCCTAACAGAACATGGGGAGGGAAACTATTCACACGAGCAGGACTTTGCGATCGGGCACCAGGGCAATGCAAATCGCCAGCCTGAAGGCCTCTGCAGGGAATCAGCTGAGCTTCAAGCCGGGCTCTGTGACTTACAAAATCCATGAGATTAAATTCACCTGCACCTCGAGGGGAACTGAGTTTCTCTTGGTAGTTACTTCTTAAGACAATTCTCACAAAGGTTTTCTAGAGGGGCTCTGGGTGATACAGTGGACCAGGTCCCCAGCAACCTTCCCATCGTACAGGGCTCATCTTACAGCAAGCACCGTGGATGGACATCGAATACAGACCTCTGGGGTGACTGCATCTATCCATCTGAGATCACGCTCTCTTAGGAGGAGGGGAATTAACATTTGATTTTTCAGCGACTGTGCTAAGTACCTTATATTTATAATTAAAATACAACCCTCTTGAAAACACCATGCAGTAAGTATTACCATCCCCATTTTTACCAGTGAAAACACTGGGCCCCAGAGAAGTTAAGTAACTTGCTCAAGGTACACAGCACCGAGCGGTAGAGCCAGAATTCAAACTGGAATTTGGCTTCAAAGCCGTACAGTTCTGTTTCAGCTGTTTCTACATAAAAAAATAACAGAGTAAATGTTTTGCCTGAATCAAGCAGTAAAAACCAATTCATTTATTTAAATAAGTTTTAGGGATTCTTTTCCCACTGGTTTCTCTGATCGGCTGAAACGACCAGTCGACCAGCTGTTTCAGTGTCATGGTGGCATCTGGGTAATCCTAACCGTGTGCCCGGCATCTACCAAGCTTCCTCAAAGGCAGACCCACGCCTGAATCCGTACAATATCTTGGACGTTAGTGGTTGCTGTCCAACAGTACAAGACTGAAAATAAATTAAATATTTGCCTATGTGGCTGCATATAAAATACATATAAAACAGAAAATAAAACTCATATTATATGTGAGTCATCACCATTCATAAGTAAAATTCAACATAACTGAAGCTACTAAACCCTATCTCATCCCTTGAGGGGAAAGGCCAACTTTAAAAAACTCTCATCTTTTCAGACTTATTGTCAGTGCACAGAGACTGCTGAAAGAGCAGAGCTGAGCAGAAACGCTGATGATGGGCATTAAAAGAAGGTGGCCATAAACAATAAAGCGGTGGGGAGGGGACAGGTGGGCTGTGAAAAGCTCAGCAGCTCCAGGAGCTCGCACAGCACAGGTGTAATTCTACGTCAATGCCAGAAGTGCTTGTCTGGCTCTAAGCGTTGGTCACCGGCAGCCAAAAACATTTTAAGATGAGAAAGCATGAGCCTTCACCAACCCAGGAAAGTCCAGGTGCCTTTGCCCACTTTCTGGCGTGCAGCCAGAGAGAAATGTAAACCAGCATAGCCTGCCTCTTCACCTCTGCTCCCTGGGTCTCTGCTCCCCCTTCTGTGAAACAGCAGACTTGGAGAGAAAGTTCTACGAGCTCATCTGGCTCTGAGATTTTCTATAAGTCTATGGATTCAGCTACTGGCTCCACAATTGGTACTGGTAGGTTTTTTTTTGAGGAGCTATCTGTAATGTCAAACGATACTTCTTTTTTCTCCCCCAAATTTGATTTTGTTGGACATGTTCTTAATCACATTTTAATTATTTTGTTTCTTTGCCTATCTTTGCATCTCCAGTGTCTAGCATTGCATGTGCCTGGTAAATGGCAAATCTGCACTGTGCACTAGATATTGACGAAACTTCTCTCTCCCCTTTCAACTGGCAAGTGTCCTGGAGCTCCTGGCACCATATAGGACAGAACTCAATACTGTTCTTGCACAATCAGGCTGGCTGCCCTCACGTGCGGAACGGTCACACCGAGGGCATCCAGATGGTGCCTCCTCTACTTCAGCCTACATCCTGGGACCTGCAGTGGCCTCTTAACCAGCCGCTGTTAACTGAGCACGTTAACGTGCCTCGCTCAGTATAACAAACAACAATATTTGCAAACCGTGTATCTGATAAGGGGTTAATATCCAAAACATATAAAGAACTTATGCAATTCAATAGCAAAAACCCAAATACCCCAATTGAGAAAAGGACAAAGGATCTGAATAGACATTTCTCCAAAGAAGATATAAGAAAAGCCAAGAGGTACATGAAAAGTTGTTCAACATCACTAGTCATTAAGTAAATGCAAATTAATATCACAATGAAATATCACCTTACACCTATGAGAATGGCCATCATCAAAAAGACAACAGAGAACAAATGCTGGCATGGATGTGGAGAAAAGGGACCCTTGTGCACTGTGGATGGGAATATAAACTGGTATGGCCACTGTGGAAAACAGTATCCTCAAAATATTAAAATTAGAACTAACATATGATCAAGCAATTCCAATTCTGGGAATATATCCAAAAGCAACGAAAACACTAACTCGAAAAGATATCTGCACTTCCATGTTCACTGCAGCATTATTTATAACAGTCAAGACATGGAAATAACTTAAATGTCCACTGATTGATGATGGATGGATGAATGGATAAACAAGTAGTTGCCGTATGTATGTGTGTATGTGTGTGTGTGTGTGTATGTGTGTGTGTAACGACACACTATTGAGCCATAAAAAATGAGGAAATCCTGCCATTTGCGACAACATGGATAGACCCTGAAGGCATTATGCTCAGTGAAGTAAGTAAGACAGTGAAAGACAAACGCTGTATGATCTAATTCATATGTGAATTTAAGAACAAAAACAAAAAAATCCCCCCAAACAAACAAATAAGACGAACTCATAGAAAAAGAGATCAGACTTGTGGTTATGACAGGTGAGGGGTGGGGGAGGGGAAGTGGAGGAAGGTGGTCAAAAGGTACAAATTTCCAGTTACAGGATAAATGAGTACTAGGGATATGTAACGTACAACATGATGACTATAGCTAACGCTGCTCTATGATACGTAAGAAAGTTGTTAAGAGGTTAGATCCTAAGAGTTCTCATCACAAGGAGAACATTTTGTCCCTTTATTCTTTTCTTCTTTCTCTTCTTTTTACTGTATCTATATGAGAAGATGGAGGTTAGCTGAACCTACTGAGGTCATCATTTCACAATATATGTAAATCAAACCATCATGCTCTACTCCTTGAACTTAGACAGTGATGGAGGTCAATTATTTCTCAAGAGAACTGGAAAAAAACTGGTGGCTCTTAGCTATATTCCTTTTCAGTAAGACACAAATGTCAGCTGAGTGAATATTAGACTCTTCTTTGTATGGTGCTCATTCCTATCACAGAGCACTGCACACAGGAGGTACCCAGTATTTGCGGGTCAGTTCAGCTCAGTGAATCAATAAACACAAGAGTCTTTTCAAGTACAGCACCCCAGGCCTTCTGTGGCTGTGAATGCCCCCCTCCTACCGCGGGGCCAGATGCACTGCCCCACTCTGGGCTTCTTCAGTGCCAACGCTTCCACAGTTCCAGCCACCTCCTCCCCAAACACCCCTGACACTTTGCTATATCACCAACTCCTTCCACTCAGAAGACTGGAACTGCCACAGAAAGAGAACAGGAGGCTAAGACGTCACCTGGTAGCTGGCTTGTGACTAGCCTGTCATTTACTCATTTGAGTTCTGCCAGGGTCTGTTTTGTGAAAGCTTTAAAAAGGCAATACAATATAGTTAAACCTCAAAGGAAATAGCTAAAAGAAAGAAGCACAATTTCCATTCTCTTTCCAAATGGTGAAATGCATTTCAGCCCCTTCTGTTTCCAGGAAGCGTCTGTAATGTACTTTTCTCTTTCCCAGGTCACTAAGATGCCTGCCCTGCGCTGTGTTTCCGGCTCAGACACCCTAATGCGCAGGCAAAATGGATACAATAGAAACACAGAACTTACAGCCTTATCATCGAGTAGAAAGAACCCACTGCATCCAAACACACGCACGCCTCTCTGTCTCCTTGACTTTCTCATCTCAAGTCTCTCAGGTGTGTGTGAGTACTAAGCCTCTAAGAAATTCTTTCCACTTTGAAGCTGCGTCCCCATCCCGTCCAGCAAGCCTGCCCAGGCAGCATCCTCTGTGCCGTCTCCTCGCCGTGTCCCGTGCTCGGCAACACGGTGGGCCGCCAGCCCCAGCCTGCCCCTAGGGAAGGCCGAAGGGACCACCGCCCCAGATCCACCCGCTCATCTCTTCCATTCCCTTTGTCAGCCAAGGCGCCAGCTGCCGGGGCTGAGAGGGTGTCCAAGGTGAGCCACCAGTCAGCACCATGGCCCGCGGAGCCTTGGGGCAAGTGTCCTCAGGACCGCAGTCTCTTAAGCAGGGTCTGCTTAAACCCTCTGTCACACACAACCTCCGTCGCTGGAAGCTCTCTGAATGGAGCTGAAGTCAACCTTTTATAACTCTCCCGTCGGTCCTAGTCCCAAGACCCTGAGCACGTATCCTCCCTTTTCGCCATGAATTGTCTCTGCCGAACAACATAAATAGGACAAAAGGCAGCATCTCCACGCGTGGAAGGACACAGAGAGCTAGGCGACAACGGGCAGGACCAGGAAGGACACAGAGAGCTAGGCGACAACGGGCAGGACCAAACTGATAGAGCGGTGTCTGTGAAAATCAGGTGAAGAGCAGTGAGAACGAGACCCTTCCAACCTCTTCTTTGTCCAGCTGCCCTTGAACTACGAGGGGACAGACCGACGGGAGCCTCCAGAGATCAGCAAGCGTGTAGCAACGGCCTACGCTGAGGAAGGTTCCGTGACAGGCTAAGGCACAGAGGCGAGGTTCCCACCCTCAACATCTCATGTTCTACCGAGAGAAGCAGATAAGACTAGAACTGAGCATAGAACAACGTCCACTTGTTCAAAGAATTTACAGGCATGGAATTACGGGTTACTCTGTACTTCTGAGATGGTGCCTTTTATGAGTTAATTATTCATTTAAAACAGAAGTGGAGGAAATCCAGGGAAGTCAGTTGCGGGATCTGGATATACCAGGGAAGGCTCTGCTGTAAGAGCAAGGAGAAATGTACAGACTCTCCTGAAGGCACGAATCCACGCCCAAGGCCGGGGAGTCGGCTTCCTGGGTGGGAGGTGAAGCCCTCGGATCCCCCAGCACGGCCCCCAGTGCAAGGATGGGGTGTCTTGAGGGCCAGGCCGGCCCAGAGGACATCTTCTAAGAGGGACTGAATCGAGGGGGGTGTCCACTTGGCTCCAGAAATTCAGACAGCCTTTGATTCCCAGCCCTCACTCTCCTCTTCCTAAGCAGGAGCGTTCCTATTTTCAGCATAAAATTAGCATAGAGATGAAACCATTTCAGGGGACACAGAGTGAACTGGCACAGGAGACATTACATTTTTCATTTCTAAAATGAAAAATTTTCCTTTTTCTTTAAGCCCCGAGACTGCCGCTTAATTTGCGTGCAGACTGTGCTTGCACTGCCGAGGAGGGCTGAAGAAGGGGTGGCGGCGGGGCTGTGAGCAGAGCCGTCGGTGGGGATGGCCGGGCGGCCCCAGGGCGCCGTGCCAGGTGACACGGACAGTCCACGCTCTGCGCCTCCTGCAGACACGCCGGCGGCCCAGTGGCGAACCGCAGCGCTGGACGCATCTTTCCTCGAGAGCTGCAGGGCAGGACCTGGTCCAACTCCACTCCATGTCTGTCTCTGGCTTCCCTCGCATCATTTCAAAGACATCTTCACGGCTGGTAAAGACAGGATTTCTTGTCATCTCTTCCCACTTGAAAAAAGATTCTGAGCAGCTGTGCTGGGACGAAAGGCAGCCCCACCCCTCCTGCCGCACCAACTTTGGTCTTTTTTTAGCTTTTCTCACATCCCTCCTCTCCGCTCTCCTAAGCTCTCAAGTTCCCTCCACTTTTTCTTTAGTGGGTTGCTTCTGATCTCATCGGAAAACATTCTCTGAGTCATTAACAATACAAGATGGTAAAGAAAGCTGTCTGCTGGTGGCCCCAAAGGCAATCCCTCTTCAATGTCAGTGTCAAAACTCTTCAATTAAGGGAGCACAGAGCGGCTCTGAATAATACTGCATCTTTACAGCAAACCATTCCAACCAACCAGACTTGGGAGGAATGTTTTCTTAAAAGTTCAATCATCTGATTCCTCTGTTTAAAAGAGCTGAAAAAGAATGTCTTTATCTGTACCAAGCTGGCGGAAGATATTCCCTGTATCTGAGAGCCACACAGTGCCCTGGGGGGGGACGGGGTTGTTTTGAATGCAAAGGGAGTAAGCGTAGCTTATTACATATATGAGAGAAGAGATGAGAAACCAATATTCTTATCATATAAAGCCTTATTACTGTGGATAGTATTAACTTAGACATTGTGAAAAATTATACGATAACCTACTTTTCGAGTTGTATGTGATGAGAACTAAGTGCTTGCGAAATGAGACTGCCAACAAGTGAGGGCAGCAGAAGGTCCCGGACTTCCGAGGCTGCACTGCGGGAGACGACATAATCTCATCACAGCTAGAATTTACTAAGTCCTGATCCTGGGCCAGGCACCGTTCTAAGAGCTTTATGTGAATTCATTCTTTTAATCCTTACAATAATCACACGAGACCAGTAGTATTATAGAAGTTATAACCTGCCCAAGGTCACACGTGGCAACAAAGGGCAGGTCCCTTTCATTCAAACCCAGGCAGCCTGACCCGAGAATCTGCCTCTTGACCACTACACACGCCAATTATACGTTGCTAGCTTCTCACGAAAGGACCTGAAAAATGACTACTTAGCACCGCTTACTTAGATAATTATAACTTTGATTAATAACAAAGTAGAATTGTGTGTCTTTACACACACTTGAATTAATCTAGAGACACTTGTCCTTGAGTTAGTTCAAATGGTAAATGCCAGAAACGGGGGTGGGCAGCCAACACTTGCCTCTCTGCTCCATCCTGCGGGGGAACCCAGGAGGCTCCTTCTAGATGTGAGAGGCCATGTGAAGCTCTGGAGGCTGGCCGTCTGGGTAACTACCCCACACTGCTGTTGAGTGAACTTAACATACAGCAGTGTTACGAGAATGATTGTCATATTTCATAAATTACATTCTGCTATTCACAGGGAAGTCCCTGCAAAACTAAAGTAATAATATGCACAGAGAACAGGAGGAATAATATTGTAAGCAACGCATCATAAGGATGGAGACAACACAACACAACACATGAAAAATATAGTCTGTAATCAAAGAGCTGACAGAGAAGAAAAGAAGATTGAAAAAAAAAAGTTCTGAATTTAAAAACATGTTGAGGCGGGAAGACCCATGGTAAGAAGTCAACCAAAATTACAGTGGCCTAGATGCATGTCAAAGAGAAACCCAAGGAGAAAATCTAGCAAAACAATAAAAAATATTCCCCCTTTCCTTTTCCATTCAATGGAAAATATCTTTTTGTCCAGATGGACATACTAACATCTCAAGAGCTTGGTTTGGTAAACGGTTTCCTGAGGAAAGAAGCAGGCTGGGATGTACCAGCACTGCGGACCCACAGGGAGGACCTGTGCCCGGAGCCCACCGCTCAGACGGCCTCCCCTCACTCCCCAGCGCGCGCCCACCCCCCATAGGCCTTTGAGAGCTTGGCTGCCCTGCTCTCCACCCACCACACGGTTTCAGATGTTCCCCATTGTCCTCCAACCACCATGACCTGAGCTCCCCTTTGTTCATCTTGGGGAGGTCCTCCCATCTACGTGTCAGAGCAGCACTCAGGCGGGAATCCCATCAGGCACCAGGGGCCGAGCCGAGAAGCCTGTGGTCCCAACACCCACCCAGCTCCCCGGCTCCCCTCCTGCCTGGCGTCAGCTGTGTCCGTCGGCGACGCCCTCTGTCCAGCTTCTCACAGGAACGCTGCTCTTCTCTCCCATAGAGTCACCTTCTCCTCTGCTGGATCCTTCTTTTGAATTTTTAAAAACAGACTTTATTTCTTAGAGCAGTTTTGGGTTCACGGCAAAACTGAGAGGAAGGCACAGTCTCCCACACCCTCTGCCCTACAGCCTCTGCTGTCAGCACCCCGCCAGATGGCGACTTGTTACAACTGATGGACCCACGTCCACACATCGCCACCCGGAGCCCACGGCCGACATCTGGGTTCACTCTTGGTGTTCTTTTTCTTCTTCTTTTTTTTTTCCCTAGAACATCTCTCTCTCTTTTTTTAGTTTTATTGGAGTATAGTTGATTTACAATGTTGTGTTAGTTTCAGGTGTACAGCAAAGTGATTCAGTTATACATAGATATATATACACACATATTCATTCTTCTTCACATTCTTTTCCCATACAGGTCATTACAGAATACTGAGTTTGGTGCTCTTCCATTGACTTTCAAAGACGCTGACGTGCACTGCATTTTGACCCTGCAGCCCTCCACCTACCACGCGGCCCTCTCCTCTCCTTCAGTTGTCTCTCTTCACTGTCTCCATCTTTCCCACGCTGGTCATCCAACCTTGCTTCTGCCCACACCCCGCAAGTGAGCATCTCTCACTAAGGTCACCGAGACACTCATGTAGCTGTAAGTACAATGGCTCCTCGTCTGTCGTTATAAAGCACTTGTCTCTGATACATTGTGATGAGTTGGCTGCTCTCATTACCTGGAAACCCACACGTCCCCTGGCCTCCGTAACCCCACACCCGGGCTCTCCCATCCCCAGCTCTCCCACCGTCCCGTTCACGTCCTGGTCCTTCATCCGGCCACTAAATGCCTGTGTTCCTCCAGATTCACCAGGGTCCCTTGTCCTCTTGCCTGGTACTTCTGGTCAGTCCTCTCCAACCCTCAAACGCCCGCTAAGTGAAGGCTGCTCACAAGCTGACACCCCACGGCCCACCTCTCCCGTGAGATCCAGACCATTCCAAACTCGTTCAAGCCTGTGCAACACTCTGACCTCAGCATCTCAGGTAAACTTCAAGGTCGTTGTGCCCAACCTCAACCTCAGCCAGTCCTGTCCTTTTACGAACACCTGGCAACACGCCACGTCCACAAGTTCCACAAGTCAGGCACTCGGTACCGTCCCTCCTGACCTCAGACTCAATCAAGTGGCAGGTTCTGGAGATTTCAGTTTCTATTAATCTTGGGGTGTTCACGTCCCTCATCCCCTTGGCCACAAGCTCGGTCTCACCTCTTGTGTAGCTACTGCAATCACCTTCTCCTGGCCCTGAGGCCCCTCCTCTTCCTCCCGGGCCCTTCCTCCACAGAGCAGCCAAGTACATCTTTCTGAAAACCAAGTCTAACTGTGTACGTGCTTTGCTTACGTAACACACTTTGGGGGCTTCCTGCTGCTCCCGGATAAAGTGAGAGAGCCGGCGTGGTCTGGCCTCACCACCTCCTCAGCCTTGTTACCGTGTCCCCTCCCGTCCAGCCACGCTGGCCTTCCCATGGGGCCCACGATGCCCCCGTTCTTCCTGCCAGAGCTTCGCTCATATGCTGCTCCTTAGCTTTGAAAGTTCTTCCCTCCACCCCCCGGACCTTGATTCCAGTGCTCAACTGTTCTTAAAGCACCATGTTGATAACCCTTCTCCCAGCTGTCATTTCACATTTAAATGTGTGATTATTTGATCAAAGCTAGTTTCTCCAGCTAGTCTAGACCAGAAGCTGTTGGAGAACATCAGCCGGGTCTGTCTGCTTCCTGTCACCTCTGCAGCCTGTGCGCGCGGCAGGCATTCAGCTGAATCAGCAAACAAATGAATGAACTACTTGTGAAGGGACTGCCCCGCGGGGCGGCAGCTGGGGCAGGGTCGGCGTGAGGGGGGACGGCTTTTCTCTCTCTAGATGGGCCAGGATGGAGGGCGGCTGCTCAGTTCTGGAGCACAGGGCTGGCCTACCAGCAGGCCCTTCTCCAGAACCACCCATTCTAGACACGCCCCCAACCTAAGAGGAAGGACAGGGCCAGAGGAAGCGGGGAGAAGGCAGTAAGTACAGCAGGATTGCCAACCTACTCTAAGGTGCAACTATCCCTGAGAAGGTACATTTTAAGGTTCGTTCCATGAACTAACACATGAAACATCTGTGGAAACCCTGGGAGGATTCAGCAGGAATGAAGTGGTGTGTTCGGGGTACCCTGCTGTATTTATTTCTATCACGGCTCCTTTGACACATCGTTGCTCTTTGTTCTGTACATGCCTGTGTCTCCTTCAACTGGGCTATAAGTTACGCGAAGGCAAAGACCCTGCTTTTCATTGCCTGGCACGTGGCACTGAAGTGAGGCTGGTGTCCAGCACAGCTCAGGCACCTGTGAGTGTTCTCTGATCAATGACTCATAGATAGAAAAATAAATGACTGGATAAGTGGAAAGACAGGCATCAAAAACAAAGTTGCCTACTTTACCGCTGTGTTGATGAACTGAAACAGTATCTACCAGATAATTGTATGACCCTGACATGGGGCACTTCAGTGGATGGAATGAAGACAGTTCTGTGACTACCTGTTTACCTGACTGTCACCTCTTTGAACTGTGAGCTCCCCGAGGATGGCAGGCCTTTTTATTTGTCTTTGTGCTGAGTAGATGTGAGTGATTTTCTCAACCCCTTTAATTTAGTTACCAGATGAATCAAAGTCTAGTCACAACTCTTGAACTAACAGGGTTAGTCTCAGCTGGAAGAGTCTTGTCTTCTGGGGCTTTAACACCTCAACAGTAAAATGACACAGTAGGACAACAGGATCTACGAGATCCTCCTCTCGGCTCTAGCATCTGATGAATCTGTAATCAACCATCCAAACAAGCAGAGAAGAGCCAGGGACAGCCAGGGCCTAAGCAAGTGTTCTGATCACAAGGAATCACGTGTAACTTTAAAAATCTTGCATATTGCTAATCTTATCAGGCATTGCTCACAAGGATCATGGTGAAGGAACAACTGTAGCCCAAAACGGGCAATTTGCATGGAAGTCTCCTGGTACATTGCAAAACATTATTGGGAACAATTATAAAACAGGGGTTAACATCAGTGCCAAGTAACCTGGCAGCTCAGGAGGCAGTAATTCAAATAAAAAACAACCCAAATCTGAAATTGGATATGAGCATATATAAAATATTGTTATAATCAGCATCTGTGGAAAGCATGACTATGCAATGTGACATGAATTTAAAATGATCTAATAACTTGGTTTTATCTTAGGGGAGAAAATGTTTGATTTCTCCCAAAATTCATCTCCTTTAAAATTTCTGACAGAAATTCCAGTCATATATTTTGCTAATAATGTATCTATCTTGATCTTGATTTAGTTCTTTAATGGAAAATTCTTGGCAACTTGCCTCCAGTTTATACAATGTAAATGCCATCATGACTATGACAACAAAATGCTGTGTAATAAGTATTTCTCAAAGAAGCAAGTATAAAAATAGAAAACTACTGTAGTCTTCTGCAATGCGGTTACATGACTGCCTCAGACCCCAGAAGGATACAGTGACAGTAACAACCACCAATGTGCACTGAGTGCTTATTTTGTGCCAGGCACCAACCTAAATGCTTCTATGTTGTTAACTTACATAATCTTCACAACAACTCTGAGGAAGGCACTACTTACTGTCATTCCCCATTTCACAGGTGTGAAAACTGAGGCACAGAGAAATTAAGTAACCTGCCTGAGGCACCACAGCTAGTAAGCGGTGAGGCCCAGATCTGAACCCAGGCAGCCCGCCTCCAAGCTCACACTCTTAACCACGACTAGACTATGCCTTTACAAGCTACGGGCCATAATGTAAACTTTTACTGAAAACTGAAAGTTACAATTCTGAACATCAGTTTTGGAAAATGAACTGTGTTCCCTTTCAGTATTCTCTGCTTTTAAAAACCGTTAATGCAATACAGGCGTCATGCAGCTAAATGCGTGTAAATCTCAATGGGGTACTAATAAACCAAAGCCCTTCTGAAGCCAGAACCTCATTTACAAGGACTGAGGACTCTAGAACAACACACCTCCGGGACCAGTTTTACTGCTGCCACCTTCTTGCATCTTCATGGTGAAAACCTCTGGGTCCCATATTAGGCGGACTGCAGTGATCTTCTATCAGGAGGGCAAATATTTAAATGATTTCCCACATCTGATCTTCCATGTCATTTCCTCTTCTAAGCTTGACTGGGCAATCTGATCAGTGCAGTAAAGTAGAAATATGCCTTTACTGCGCCAAGCGACCCTTCATCTGTGTTCGGTCAGGGGGATCTAAGCTCTTGGGCCTCTTTTAGCTAAAGGCTTTCACCTAAAAAGATCCAGGGACCAGTTTTCTAAGTTGAGAGGGAGCTGGTAGCTGTACCACAATAAAGGGCACTTCTGATTATATTTTTAAAGAAACCTATTCCCCATGAAAAGAGAATGAGGGGAGAACAACTGAAAAGAATTTTCAATGCTTTTACATATTACTATATATTTTATATATTATTATATGTATATACATATACAATGCCTGTAAAATACACATATATAACGTGTATACATACATTATATGTATACATATTCCAAAATAATATGTAAAATAGGTAACAGTTCAGTAGCTATAATGTACCGATGTAATAGTAAGGTATCTGTCAAAAGCCAATCGGGTGACCCCCACTAGATAACCAAGACGTAGACAAGCAGTCTTGGCTATTCACACGTTTCTCATTCTCACTGGGACACACCGCACGGGGGCTTACAGCAGCCGTGTTGGAGGACAAGGTTAAGGAGAAAGGCGCTGCTGGTCTAGGGTGTGTCCAGGCTCTGGAAGGTGGGCGAGCATTGGAGTGAAAGGGAAAGTGGGCCGTGCACTTGAGCTCAAGCACATCGTCTACCCCGCTGACTTCCTCTCATTTACAACAAGCTCGTTGTCCGACTGTAGACGGGCGGCAGACGGAAGCCTGGAGACAGAGGAGGGAGCGTGTACGTGAACAAGGGTCCAGGTTTCTACGGGGAAGGGCAGTGAGGCCGTGAGCAGGAACGGGGGCTCCCAGAGACGGAAAGAGTCCACAACACGATGGTGACAGTGACGGTGTCGGAACGGCCAAGGACCGGACGGTCCTTCCTCACCCTCCGTTTTACTTAGAGACAAAAGGCGATTTCCAAGAACGTGGAGACAGTGGTTTTTCTAGGTTCTGACTCCCTAGGATTATGTCCAATGCACTTGGGAGTTCAAGTTTCACAGTGATAACTCCAGTCACTCAAAGAGAGCCGATTTGTTTCTGAACTATTTTAAAGAATTAATAGAAGTGTTCTAAAATCTCTTAACTTATGACCTGAAAGTACATTATGCATTTGGAAAACCTAGCCTATAATTACTTAGGAACGGAAGAGGGGAAAAGAAACAAACAGCTGATTTAAAAGTTTTTAAAATTAGCTTCTGCGGTAGGTGAAAGAATAGTCCCCCCAAAGCATCTACACCTGATCCCTGGAACCTGTGAATACATTACCTTACACGGCAAAAGGGAATTGCAACTGGGGCTAGGGAGCCTGAGATGGGGAGGTGTGCACATTTGCGTGGGCCCAATGTGATCACGAGGGTCATCATGAGAGGAAGGCCGGAGGGTCACAGCCTACAGGAGATGTGAAGCCAGAAGCCGGGGAGTGCAGGCGGCCTCTAGACACTGGGATGGTAGTGAGTGGTCTCCCCCGGACCCTCAGAAGGAACCAGCCCTGCCAACAGCTTATCTGTAGTCCAGGGAAACGATTTCAGACTTCTGACCTCCACGGTGGAGAGGTGATAAATCTGTATTAAGCTGCTCAATCTGCGGTAATTTATTACAGCAGTTAATTCGCCTCCTACATGGTGAAAGGTGAGATCCTGGGCACACGAGTGAGTGAAAAAAATAAATCCAGTTGAAAAGGAGTATTACTCAAATGGGAAAAGAGGCTTTTCTCACATCACATACTCGGAACTCCAGCTCTGTGGGGTTTAAGGAAGACTAAATTTGGCTGGAAAGACACAGTGAGAGAAAAGCGTATAATTAGAATGACAGATGCTAAAATGTGCCCACGAACTGGTCTCAGGCACAGTGGAGAACGGTGGGGGGGGGGGGCGCCACACCGCGAGGCACAGGAAGTAAGTAAATAGCTTCTGCTGGTCTCCAGTGGCTGGGGTCCACCCTCACAGAATTTCAGCTCTTAAAAGCTTTTTGGTCTTAGGGTTCCCCTTACCAAACCTTTGGTTAATCCCCGACCCTATGGGCAACTGATGCAGTCCAAGCTATTACTCACAAAGTATACATAAGTCTGACAGCATCTGTCTTTGAAGGCTAAATATTTTGAATACCAACTCCAGGAAAGCATTGTGAAATGCTGACTTAATCTCTCTGAAATGATCAGCTAACGCTGAAGAGAGGGACTGGGAAAGAGCTGGCTGACCATGATCTGCCAGGAGGAAACACATGGACATGGCAATAGGGAGGTCCAGGAGAGGATGTCACGACCCAACGAAGCAGATCCTGCCCTCCTAGGACCCAGCCGGGCAGGGGCAGCCCTGGCGTTCACCATCTGCCTGTTCCTGCCTCTTCTTGAAGGCCTGAGGGCCCTAAATCGGACTCTGACTCCGTGGCCAAAGGGCCAGACCAGGAGCTTCTGTAATCTGATGGCACCGCTCACTCCACCAGTGATGTCAAAGATGCTATCAGAGAACCCAGGGTGCCACTGATCCTGTATTTACATACGAGCATCTATGTCAGCCAAACCTGGAGGCCGGCAAGGACTGCCCAGCCTTGCTGAAGGCTAATGCCACGTGTGCATCACACAGGGAACTTCTGACCCGCTCCGGAACGCAAGTCAGAGTCAGAGCAGAGGAGTGCAATCTGCCCTGTTCCAACTCTTGTCTAAACATCGCTGACGGAAGGAGGTCCAGCTGGGCTGCTCTCGCCATCAAGGGGGCTTTGTTCACTGCTGCAACCCCAGTGCCCAAAGGGCCCCGACACAGAGTCGACACTTGCATTTGTGGGACGAGTAAATGAACGCGTGGGAGGAGGCTGGAGACGTGCTTCGTTTATAAGTACAACATGGCAACTCCCTAAGACTTAACTCACCCTGATCCTCGAAATGATATCTTTTCCCTTCTGAGCCCCCCCGGGGGGGGGCTGTTTATTCCTCTCAGATGCTATTCTTTTCAGATGTGTGTTGCTATCACTTCATTCGTATGAGTTTCCTCCCTAAAATAAATGGTAAGAGGCTAAGGGTTGAACCTACCTTATCCATCATCGTATCCACCACAGCCAACCCAGAGCCCTCCACGTAGTAGGTGCTCAATAAATACCAGTAGATTTGAATCAGTGAAGCATGTTTTCTCTAATTTTTTAGGAGAGATAGGATTTGCATCTAAAGGTCACTTGGATTACTGAGTAGGAGATCATAGCAAATCAACATACTCTTTTTTCAAACTCCTAATTACCACATATAGAAAGAACTACTAAAAGTAAGAAGTGACCCTCCAACTAAGAGGATCCAGGTTTACTAATACCCAAGTTTTTGTCAGAAGTGAGAAGCATTTTAAATATAAACATATAAACCTCGATATTAATATAGATACATGTGGATATACACAGATGTATGACTAGATTTACTAATTAGCAGGCGTTCCTTATCATTGAGGTAAAAAGAGATAAAAATACAATGCATATTGCATTGAACAAGTGGCATATGGCCTGCTTTATAAATACACACATTTTGTCTCTCTCTCCTTCACACACACAAACCCAAAACTCTGCCTTTTAAGATGCTGGCCTCTTGCCCTAGTTTGAGGGGCCCAAACAGAAACTGTTAGGACCTGTGACACCATCGTTTCCTTACAGACTGTCTGGGGGAAGCTCGTCTGTCACCACCAGTCAGGAAAAGCCCTGGACACGTGTTGCTCATACACAGTGAGATGCTCGTAACGCCCTTCCCATCAAGGCCGGAGGCCTCTCTAACAGAACTGGCTGCACCCTGGGTCCGGGCATCTCTGTGCCTTAGTGCAGGCGCCCATGAGGCCCACAGATGCTAACAAGCGCTGAGCACAGGTCTCTGTCCACAGAAGCCCTCACTTTTCTTTGCTGGATGCCAGTGACAGACAGTGAAAGGACTGAAGGGTAGCTGGGCAATTTTGAGAGGAAAATGGTCTGTCAATAGAGCCATGCGCTGATTTCTATATATGAGGAAAAGGTGGGGCCTTGAAACAAAAAGGAGGGAGGAAAACGAACATTTACTGAGTTCCTAGGAAGATGAAAGTGCTTTATTTTATAACCATCCTGCACAGTCTTCCTTCTGAAATTTAGTTTTTATTTTTATCTGCACATATTTGAAGAACCAAATAATTGTAAAGGCTTGTTCTGAGGGACAGCGGCCCCCAGCCCACCCCTCCGGTCGGCGTCCCAGAGGGGACCTGTCTCAACCCTCCCATTGATTCCTTTAGCATTTATCTCTATATCTGTGGAGAAGATGCTTTTATCGCCACCGGCCCAGGAGCGGCGGGCTGACCGGTCAGTGCTCACACTGCTGCGTGGAGCAGACTGTGGTCACTTTTCTTTTCCTGTCAACTTTTTTTTCCCTCCTTTAATAACTGCGTTGACTTTCCATCTGCACTGTTTCTGCCACCGTGTGCTTCCCATGCTCTGCTCCCGCGGGGAGGAACCGCACAGCCGGGTTATAGTGCACCCCGCCTGGGCACAAATCTCGGCCCTGCCACTAACGAGCTCTGTAACTTGGCAAATTATTTGAGCATCGAGTGCCTCAATTCCCTCATCTGCACAAGGAAGATAATCATGACCATCAGTCTAATAGAGACGCTACCAGGATTCAACTGTTACCACATGTACGCTTAGAGCTGTGTCTGACACACGGTGGGTTCTCGGTACATGTCAACGGGGACGACTGTTACTAGGTACCCGGGACATCCTGGACCCTTCTGATCTGCTCCCAGCCTGTCGGACCCCCCTCGGGAAGGCCGCTTCCAGCAGGGGCTTTGGGATGGCCGTCCTCCCTCATCCTGGGGATGCCCGTGGCCTTCCTCCGGTGCACCTTCTCCTGCTCCCTGGGTCCTGCCTTGTCTTACCTCTCATTTCGGGTGGGCCTGCCCTCTAGATTCGGAAAGTATTGCTCTTCTACCCTCAGGTTTGATGGACAGTACGGCCGAGCTCTGGATTCCAGGCTGAAAATTATTTTCGTTCACGCTTTTGAAGGCACTGCTCTTCTGGCCCCCAGGGCTGCTGCCAGGACCTGTGAAGCCCTGATAGCTCCTGACTCATGTTCTCCCTTGCTCGGCTTCCAGGCTGTTCTCTGGGCCTCCGTCACTGTGTCAGGCCCCCAGGCGCTCCGCCCCGCCCCCCGCCCCTCCCCCCGTCAGGCCCCCCTCCTCACTCCATCCCCCCACTCCCACCCCCGTCACTCCATCGCCGTCACTTCCTGGCTCTCATTTGCTCACTGCACTGGGTGCTCAGGGAGTCCTGTCGATGTGGAGACCCACAGCCTTGGGTTCTGAGAGACCTTCCTGCATCATCTGTTTGAGGAGCTCCTCCCCTCTCTTTGCTCTCCTCTTCTTTGGTTGTTGGGCTTCCTGCATCACGCTCTAGTTTCCTTATGTTTTCTCTAAACTTTTCTTTTTCTTTCTCGAAGAACTCAGCTTTAGTTTTCAGCCCTTCTGCTGACTTCTACATTTCTGTGATCACTTTTCTGCCTTTCAAGCACTCCTTTTTGCTCTCTGAATATTCCATCGTATAGAGAATCTTTTCTGCTTTCCTTACTAAATGCACGCTCATCCCCCTTACTTCTCTGAGGATGTTAAGGGCAAGCTCTTTTTTTCATGTCTCCTTCTCCCTCCACAGTCTATGCTTCCTGCCATCTGCATTTCCTGTTTGGTTTCAGTCCTACTTTGGAAATGCCTGGTTATTTCTCGGACGTGTGCTGGCATTTCAGAGTGAGCCTCTGGCGTCCTGGGTGCTCACGCCGTGGAGAGCTGGGGCTCACTGGAGGGTAATCTGCGTGCTCCGTTTCTTGGGGAACCCCTGAGGCCCGTATATTAAGCCCTTTTCCCACAGGTTGGTGAGATCCCCCAGTGCCCAGTGTCCAGGGAGGCGAGACAGGGAAGGATAAGGGGTCTCAACATCCAGCTAGTAAACGTTCACTTCATCCCCCAAACTGGAGGTTCTCTGCTTTGTCCTCTCCAGGGAATAAACCTTCAGATTTCTACCAAGATGAAGGCCTGTCAGTAACTGGAAAACCTGGGGTTCTGCCTCTCAGCACACTTTCAGCTGATGGCTCTGTTTTAGCTCCACCTTTACCCCCGGCCCCCAAGGGGAAACTGTACTTCTGATCCCTGCACCTTTGGGGCTCACTCTAGTTTAAGTGGGGTTCCATCCTGACTCTCCCCACTGCCCACATGGATTTCGGCACTTCTGGGTCTGCTTCAAGTAGCTACCACTTCACCATCTGCTTTTCAGCTTCCAAAATTACGTTGCTGACGTAGCCTCCCATTCACTTGGTCCTTGATTAATTTACACCTCAAAAAAAAAGCAAACCCCAAACCCCTTTACTGTTACTGTTATAGCATCTTGAGAGGTAACTGAGGTTAAGGCTTGTGTTCAATCTGCCATCTGTAATCAAAAGTCTATTAACCGTACGCCCTGGGTAAGGTAACGGAAGTACCAGGAGAGGGTAATTTGTTGAAGTTCACGAAACCAGTGAGAAAAGAAATCAGAACCTGACCTCAGGTCGGCCTGATCTGAAGCTCAGCCCTTTCCAGGAGAGCTCACGGCCTCTCCCTAAGAGCACGGGGCCTCATCCATCTGGAGCTGACTGCTGGAGATCTGCCCCCTGAAATCGGCACCAGCCTAAAAACTACCGGCCCTGGGAGATTTCGGCGACTCCCGGCGTCTGCTGTTGCCACTCCCCGTTCCACACCGTGTCCTGAACGCCCTCCACGGTCACTCCCTGAATCCTACCCACAGCCCAGGCTCTGCCCTCTGCCCTTAGTTTGAAAGGGTGGCTGACAGGGAAGGGAATGGCTCCCAACAGTGGGGCCCTGGCCTAGGCATAAGGATGCCAACTGTCACCTCCTCTGGTGGTCAAAAGATTTCTGAGAAATCAAACAAATTCCTTCTCAGAAAATGTCTGGGGTCTTTTTACCAAAAAGGCAAGAGAGGGACACTTCTAGGTCTCATGCACCAACAGCCATTGCTTTATCTCCTGATCAACCCTAGACCCTGTTTGACAAGCTTGCCCCATGGGTCCCGAGCAGATCAATCACTTCTCTATAGCAAGTGGGTAAGAGCACAGGCTCTAGAATCACACAGGCTGGGGTTCAAATCTCTGTCACTTACTACCTGTGTGGACTCCGGGCAAGTTACATAAGTTCTCCAAGCCTTGCTTTCTCATCTATAAAACGGTAATAGTCACAGCATACACTTTATTGAGTTGCCATCGGTTTAAATGAGATACTGTGTGTTACACATTAATTATAATACCCAGCAGTGCACAGTTAATAAACACTAGCTCGTATTTTATTTTTCCTGCTATTATCACATTCAAGAAATATTTACGCACAAGAAAAAACTGTAACTATGTATGATGACGGATGTGAACTACTCTTGCTGTGATCATTTTGTAACACATCCCAACACTGACTCATTATTCTGTTACACCTGAGACTAATATAATGTTATATGTCAATTATACCTTAATAAAAAAGAAATGTTTATGTCACAAATTCACTGAAGATTTATTAAAACATCAGCTATGTTTAGAGAGTTATGTTGTACTTTGTGGAGGATATGGGAATGAGCAAAGATCATGTCTATCTTTAAACGGTTTCTCGCCAGGTGCCAGGTGGGGTGAAGAGCACGGGTGTCCTGTACAGTGTTAACCAGGAATGAGGCGGGAGGCCAGCGCGCGCAGCTCCCGGCCCCACAGTGAGCCTCGGGGACCCTGGAAGCTGGCCTCTGGGTTCCTAAGGCTGTTCCCAACCACTCAAATTTCCCAAACAATGTATACCGGGGACAGAAACTTTGGTTATGTAAAAGTGTGAAATGATGCAAGCTACTTGAAGGATACCGGAGATAAACGATCTATTTATATTTTTATGCTGAAGACATAAATAGAAAAAAACACAGCACCCAAAGAAATGTTCCTTAAAATAGATGTACAGCAAGGATGAGAGATATATGCAGAGAACAAACAGATGCTAACTATATACCTTTTCACATCAGCCAGAACTCCACAAGACTCATTAATTCAAGGAGATTTACCAAGCACCATCGTAACGACAGAAATTAACCCTCTGACAAACTGGGACATGGTGTGCTTCGGTGATTTTTTAAAACATTTTGCGATAAGACTGTTGAGACGTAATAATGAGGCGCTCCCAAATCCCAGCCCTGACTATTAACCCACAGACATCATGAATCTACAGGACAACGTCATTTTATGCAGTATTCATTGCTCGGCAATTAGGGACCAGGTGCCCACTGAGTGCCTGGGCCCCCTGGGGACACAGCAGGGCAGTTCCAAGTTCTCATCCCTAAACTAGCATCTTAGCGTTAGCTTAGACACTGAACATGCTAATAAAGAATATTTTTACATAACTAAAAAAATGCCATAAAGAAAAATTTTAAATGGTAGCAGACTTGAATGATATGCCTCAAATAGAGTTGGGTAAAGAAAACCCCAAAATCTAACCTAAAGGATTTGAATTATTTGAAGGGTAGAGGGACAGAAAAAAAAAAAAGACAGAGAGAGAGAGAGAGAGAGAGGGAGGGAGAGAGAGAAAGAGTAGAGGCAAAGATTAAGAAAGCAAGCATCAGAAAGGAGGGTAAGGAGTTTTGGCGCTCATCAAGTAGGAACCGCTCATCAAGTAGGAACCGAGGAAGGACACGTACTGACCCCACCCCTTCACCCTGTGAACGGCCCGTCCTCCAGGAGGGGAGGGAGAGGCCCTGAGGCAGCACCCACCCAGGAGGAGGAGGCTCCCCCCAGAGAGCTGTGATTTGAACCCAGGCTTTCTGGCTCCTGATTTCAAGCTCTTAACCATCAGGTTACAAGCCAATGGCAGGAGCGGCAGAAAGGGGGAGATCCCAGGAGTTTGTTTGGGTCACGCGCTTGTTTGGGACGTGCGGCGGGATCGTGCTTGGTGATCCCATGGAGGTCCGAGCACGTGCTTGTGTTCCACCCACGTTTAATTCTCCTCATCTCAGCACCTGCCCCTCCGCAGGGACGCATCAGGCTTTACCCTGAACCTGTTCTTATTCTATTGGATTCACGTGCGGTGCCTCACATATTAAAGGGACAAGCTTCTCTAACTTTCCAAATGAAGAAGGCAGTGATTTGGATGAGTTTGACAGAATAAGTTATATATTTTCCATGGTGATACAGACATCAGAGGCCATCAATCAAACACCGAAACTTCCCCGATAATTCTAAGCAACACTCACGCAGGTCCAGCTGGTAAACGGATGCACGCTCTGTCTTTCCTACCTTGTAATGTTAATTCCATTTGACTTTGAGGACATAGCTGATTATGTTAAATTTCAGTTTTAATTTCCAGTATTCCTTCTCATCTTCTTGGCTTACTTCGAACCAAGGCAGTCAACCAATATATCCTGAAGATCTGCTCTGTGCCAAACACTCTGCTAAGGGTACAAAGATGAATAAGAAGACGTTGGTCCCGACCAGGAAGGAGGAAAGAGGAGGCGGAAGAAGGTGGGCAGTCAAGCTCCCTGCTTGGAATGGGATGAGGGCAAAGACTCTCCCTGGTAAAAGATAGCTTACCGCAGAGAACGGCTGTACCCTTCCTACCTGGGGGTGAGGAGCGCAGCAAACCAAACCACACCTAAAGTACATTGGGGTCCGTGTTTCCATTGTGCTGTGCCTGTGTCTCAAACGCTGGCAGCAAGCAATGCAGACATGGGGGTTTCCTCTCTCCTCCCAAGGTATCTCTGCTGAAGACAGTTACAAGGAACTAGTTTTCGTAAACAGATTCATAATCCAAACCCTACTAGGCATTCTTCTTACAAGCAGAGGTGCCTGGCAAGGCTGGAGTGGATGGGGACACAGAATGATCCCACCCCTCACTTCACAGCCAGGAAGTGAGTTCTCAGGTGTTAAGGGGCTTGTCCAAGGCCACACGGCTGGTGAGTGGCAGAGCCACCGCAGCCCAGACGTGTCCTTCCCTAACCTAATTCTCGTCGTAACACTGCAGCCTCGATACGAAGGGCAGCAGGAGACACGTTCTGAGGACAGCGAGTGGCCGTGGGAATAAGAATGACATTAAGAGTCAGAATTACGGGCACCAAGTAACCCCAAGAAAACCTTCCCGTTCCCATCCTGTGTCTCCCCACCTCTACTCTACACGAAAACTCACCCTCATCTCAACCCACCAAACCATGAGGCTTTCATTTAAAACAACAGCTGGACCTGAAAACAGGATGGCCTCCTTGCAACACCCTAATTCCAATTAACTAGTGAGTAAAAAACATGTAGAAATGCCTCACTCTTTGAATGAAGTGTGAGACCATCAATCACCACATGGCACTAAACAATGAGAGTGCGGAAAATGTTCTTTGTTGCAACGCGCGGTTTATTTATCCTAGAGCCTACGGAAACATATGAGGCCGGGCAGTTAATTTTAATATTTCACACGTGCCGATTTTTTGAAGCACCAGCTTGATTCAAAGCAGCCCCCTGTGCCAGACACACATTTGCCAAGACAAAGGCCCTGTCTGGCCGGACCTAAGCCCCCTGGTTCTCAGGCCGCCTTCAACTTGAAAGCCTCCACCCACGCCAGCTTCATTTCTGCTGCAGTTTCACACCCATGGAGGAGACATCAGAGGACGATGAAGCAGGAATATCACCGCGTGGCCCTGAACAAAAGGCATGTCTGCTGTTGGGCTGGGACTCTGGTCCTGCGGGGATGAATCTGCAAAGCTCGGCCAGGGTGTGGGGACCACGTAGGGACCAAGGGAGGAGCCGGCCACACTCCCTCCTCCCGCCCTGGAGTCTGTTCATCTCTTTATGCTCTCCTCCAAGGTAATATTCAAACCGACCCCAAGGCTCAGTTTTCTTTGCTTGTGACTCTAATTAAATAAATCTAAACTATCAACACATGCACTGGCCCAGAGCCTTGGCCAAATTCCTCCTTGGCTACTAAAAGCCCATTCTGGCTGTTTTAACTCTGCCTGCAAGCAGGTAAGGGCAGCCTGGGCAGAACCCAGTTTTACACCAGAGGCAGAATGACTGTCATTCAGTTTCAGTGGTTGCTAATATTTATGAATGGGTGAAAGGTCTGCAGGATAATCTGAGAAGAAGTTAAGCACCTTTGAAGGTGGGGAGGACATCTTATCCAAGTCAGTCAGTTTTCCTGCAAAGACGTTCAGTGAAGCGCTGTTCTGTGCCTAAGTATCGCTGCTTCAGAATCCTAAGATCTGAGTCAACTAGGAGTTTATTGAGTCTATTTTCATTAAGATGACCTGAGTTTGTAGCCATTCCCATTTGTAAACATATTCAGAGAACGATCACTAAAATAAACCTGTCATTCATTGTAGCTTCTTTCAGTCCTTTTTCAGAGGGTAAAAATTTTAAAAACTATATTATTACCTACTGGGAGTAGGAATGCGGGTCATCACGTGAGCTAGCCATTGACGCTGAGTTAAAACGGGAAGATCAAACCCTGGCGCGTCCAGGCTTTTCTCTGGGGAGAGCATCGCCGGGCGAGAACGCCTCCAAGGGAATCACGTGGCCGAGCAACCAAGACCACACGGGCGGCCCTGCTGACACCCTTCCAGCCATTGGAGACAAGGGCTAGAAGGGGCCAGTATACACGACTGGCCCCTCAACGAAAGGAAGGGGCTGTGCTGTGGCCGTGGGCAGAGGGCTCCTGTCTCGCTGACAAATGGGGACAACCTTCCCTGCCCACCACTGCCGCGCAGGCGACTGTCACCATGAAGAAGGCTTCTGCTTCTCCGGGTGCACGTGTTTTCATCATACTTTCCTCGTATGTTCTTAAGAGTTCGGGCACTTGTTCTCAGCCCGCAAGCACTTGGGGCCACAGACATCCTGTCTCCTTGACAGAAACCGCATGGTCCTCGCCTTCTCAATCACCCCACCGCCACCTACTCGCCCCTCGCCTCTTCTCGCGCTTTCCTTTCACAGGTAGAATTGTTCCAAGTCTTTTACTCCCTTTCCCAGGCCCCTGTGTCGCTTCTTGGACTAATAAAGACCAGGTTCAACTACTGCGTGGGCTGGAGACTGTGTACCGAGCTGGCCCCCGACCTCCCTGGATACCAGGCGAGAAGGTGGTCTAGCGGCCCAAACACCTCCCTGCTGCCAGAACGAACGCTTTCACGAGAGCCAGCTGGTTGCCTCACCTTTGTGTAGCAGGGCATCCTGCGGCCATCACAGATGCTGCCCCAAAGAGCGGGGACATGTTTGCCAGGGGATGAACGGATGTTGACGTCCCCACCTGGAGCAGCCTCCATGCTTATGAAATAGCCCACAGCCTGTGCATATCAGCACCTAGGTTAGATTTTCCCTTCTTATCCCCCTTTTCTGCCCCTCTGACCTCACATCTTGTTTCTAATCACAGCTCAGAGTGAAACACATGTAAGCGCTGTGGTAGCACTCATTGATTAGAAATCATTTTCAGAGGGAATGCTGTAACAAGGGGTTTTGATCAAAGCTGGATTATTATCTTGGTTCTTTGCCTCACCCACGTACGTTTGCTCCCTCCTCCTGGAAGAAAATTTTTGTGTGCGTGAAGGTAGATCATAAGGGAGTTAAGAGTTTTTCTTAGAGTGGGGCTATTTATTGCCTTAATTAGCCTAAAATAAACATTTCTTTAAAAAGCCACTTTTTTTTTTTTTTTTTTTTTTAACCGAAGCTCATGTTCTGAGCTCATAATGGCATTTTCTTCGATCCCCTCTCTCTGGGATGAAGCCATGCTCAGGTCAAGATGCTCTGTGTTGCAGGGCCAGACCCCACCAGAGCCAGGGTGGATGTGCCCATCAAGGCTGCCGGGTGAGCATCACGAGGACACAGACAGACTTCTAAAGACGTGAACTGGGCTGCGGAGGGTTTGATGCGTCCGGTGCCGGTGAGTTTACACGGGCCCCATCCTTCTGCGCTGCCCTCCAGCACGCTGGACTCAGTGACAAGCACCCGCACAGCACAACGTATCCCAAAGCCGCTTCCTTTACGCTGTTTACAGCTGCGCAAATTACTCTCTCATCTCGTCCTGGAGAGCAGGCATCCAAGGTCAGACAGAAGCTGGAGAGAGTGGCACAGGAGGAAGTTCTATTTTCTTTTTTTTGACATTTAAAGAAACCCTCTTCCATTCTTCTTCCAGAGGTGCTAGGTTAGATTCCACACACAGGGGCAAACACAGGATATATTACATCAACCCTCAGTTACTGCTTTAGATGGGGAAAGAATGATCTCAGATATTCCAAAAGGTTTTTAAAGTGAAAATATTATTTTCAGAATAAAAGTTTTATCTTGGAGTAAACCATCAGTAGTCCTTACTCCGAATAATCAGAAAGCTTAAACAATGGACAAGTGACTGAAAAAAAGAAAGTCGTATCAGGGATTTACATGATTCAGGAGCACACGACACATGGATTGTCCTGGCTCAATTAGAGTTCAAGCTTAAGCCTGTACTGTTCTACATTTATAGTTTTCTATGCAGGTGTCTAAAATATGTATTATATATATGCATTTTATCCTCACATATGCATTTATACACATACGTATGCGTGTATTGATACTATTAGCATAAGACTTTGGCTAAGGGACTTTTATTCATTTAATGGATATTTACTAAATGTCCAATCATTATGGTAAGCACTGAGGATGACAGACCAAGAAGACAAGATTCCAGCCCTCGAGGGTCTAGTCTAGTGAGAGAGATGAAAACGCGAAGTGCAACACAGTGTTAGTGACAGACACGTAGGTACAATGCACACCAAAGATAAACAGCTCTCCTCAGAGGACAGGGGTATCATGAAAGGTTCCCTAAAGAAAGTCATCCTTGAGTTGCATCGTGGAGGTGTTTGCCTGGCAGCCTGTGTATTTGAACTCTGGTACCTGGTAACCCAGGCTTGGTGTGTGTGTGGTGACCCACAGATAGCCACGGTGGATAGGGAAGCATCTTCTGTATTAGTTCCCTGGGTATCATCAGTCCTGCGTTTCATTCCCTGCCCTTGGCATCATGGGAACAGAGCCTGGGAGTGTGCTGTCCTTAGACTGTTGACGTGCAAAATCCAATGGACAGCTCAGTTACAGAGACCCCCGTGGGACAGAGCTGCTGGTGTGCCCCCTGCTCGTGACTCTGTGATGACACACCACTGTGGGGATGAAGAGCGCCAGGGAGAAGAATGAGGTTTTGAAAATATGGACAATCTTCTGAAAGGGCTGTTTGCCCTCCTCACCGCGCCCCTTCCAACAGGAAGAGGAGGTGGCCTGTCCCCAGCTGCTCTGGTCATGAAGCCTCTGCTGTTAGAAGCCTCTGCATGAAACCTCTGTTGTTAGTTACTATATGAGCAAGCCAGGCCTCGGGTCTATTACAATGACCTGGAAAAATAAGATTCAGGTGTTTCATCCGATGCGGGGGGAGGGGTGGGAGATGGCCAATGCCCAGATTTGATTTGGTGGTTCTGCATGATCTGAAGCAAAGTGGGAGCTGATGTGGGAGCTGATGTGTCTTCTTTAAGTCTTGCCATGACCACTTAACAGCTGTGTGACCTCAGGCCAGCGACTTAGACTCTCTGAGCCTCAGTCCTCCCACTGTACCAGCATATAATACAGTAGCTCATACAGAACAGGTACTCCATAGTCCCTGCGTCTGTGTGTGTGTGTGTGTGTGCGCGCACACACACACACACACACACACACACACACCCTAATTAAATTGCCCACATAGGATTATAGGAAAAGGAGACTTGAAAGACACATACTCATGAAAAAGTTCAACATTACCTTGGGGATACAACCTTTAAAAACTTAGTCCAAGAGTGAAGCAGATAGCAGCAAAATGGAGCATGATTTAAAAAAAAAGGTTATTCAAAACCCTCCAGAGTTTTGAGGGTTGACTGTTGATTAGAGACACCTTACCTTAGGGAAGTATGTGACCCTTGGGCACTCTGCTCAGAACAAGGAGAAGAAGGCAGGCGAGCCTTCGAAGACGCCCAGACCTGAAGCAGCAAATGCGCAGCCGCAGACACCAGTGTAGGGGCGCCAACCACGTCGGTAATGGTGAGTGACAGGCTGGCTCTCGAGGACCCTGCCTGTCAGTCAGTGAAATGTGCAGGTACACAGACACCTTCTCAAGGCCCTACACCTCAGGGCCTCACTGGCACTGTTCTCACTGAACCATTTGCAGATAAAGAACCAGATGTCTAGTAAAGACAGGAAGGTAGGTCTGATTCCCCAATTTACAAGACAACGTGGCCTTTCCCAGGCACCTCAGAGTTTCCTACAGGGCATTTATGCAAACGGTCTGATGAACTCTGAACCCGTTCACTCTACCTAAGCGAGAAGAATCAATCTACTTTTCATTCCTGAAAATCCCCAAAGATATTCTGAACACACCTGATGGGATTCCCAGATGAGTGCAAATCTTCAGGAGTTAAGTGCAAAGTACAAACATCGTTAACATTTCATATGCAAATTCCAAATAATGACTGAGAACAATATGGCTACCGGTTACATTCCGTGATAACTCCCATGACAGGACACGACATACAGAGCACTACGCACTGGGAATATGTCCGCAGCCACAAAGAAGGCTGCAGGACACGTGTTAAAATTAAAAATTCAATCATTCTGCTTTAAACAGTATTTGGATGTACTTTTACGAACTTCATTTCATTTTAGACTTTACAATCCTGCTTTTAAGGTAGGGTTATGACACCAAGTTTTTAGGTGAGGAACCAGTGGCTCGTCCAGATGAGAGAGAAGCTGGGTGAGAACACTGACAGCCCATCGACTGATGGCACAGGGACGCTAGAGAAATGTCTTGAGGAAGTGGGACTTTATCCTGCAGTGCACGGGCTCTGCAGGCTGCGCCCCGTGCCCTCGGGGCTCCTGAATAAGTCTCGTGCTCAGGCCACAATGCTTTTTGTAAATTAGTGTAACAATGCTATTTTAAAAGACATCTAATGGTCGATGTGCTTTGGAAATTATTTTACCATGAGATAGATTTTAAAACACCAATAGATGATGGCAAAAGAGCGTCATCTCCTAAAAATGACCGATCTCCCCTGTTTCATGGACACTGACGGCAACTATTTGGTAATCGCTTATATCATCAAATCAGCTGCTCACTGAACGCCAGGTCAGAATACGGCTGTCTTGTGCAGGATCCCTGTGGAATTTAAGACCCTACGGGGCAGACTTCTGTCCAGAATCAAAACCCTGAGAAACACAGATGCAGGGCCTGTCCAGAATGGAAGTCTCATGAGATAGCGCCCTGCAAACAGATGTGCTGGCTGCAGAGTCCAATTCTGTTGTTTCTTCCCATTTCCTCTACCAATAATATCAAACCGCCTACAGCCTAAAGCATTTATTGTGCTCAGAAAAAAAAAAGTACATTGCAACCTTTTCTTAAGGTGTTAAAACAATTCCTTCTCAGATCTTAAACCCCATCACACTTTTTTTCTTTCAAAATATCCTCTACCTTCTTTTCTCCTCTTCTATCCAAAACAATTAGACCTCAAGAAAGCGACTTTGTTGTTTATTATCATCAAGCAGCTGTGCGCCTCTTTTGAGTATGAGCTTAACTACGGTAAACATAACACGCAAACCTTCTAGCTGGAAGCTTTGCTGCTCTGGGTGTGTAGTTAGTGCTTACATTCAATTACAATTAGCTTCTCCCAGAAGAAACTCACCACTAGGATCTCATCACCACCACCAACAGTAGTTAATTCTGTATATGTAGGTGCCAGGCCCTGCAAAATAACCTTCAAGGTAGGTTCTAACCTTAATTCCATGGTAAAGACAAAGAAACTCAGAGAGGGAAAGGAACTTGCTCAAAGTCTCACAGCCACCAGGTGACAAAGCCAGGACCTGAAGCTGGGGCAGCCTCCAGGGCCAGTGCACTGCTCCGTGAAGGCCCGCCAGCCAAGTGACCATGCAGTCCATTCCTCCCAGGACTTATAAGAAATAAGACAGAATATGACAAAACCACATCGTGTAGCCATTGCAGATCAACTGAGCTCCAGAAACCACGACCCAATCTCCGGAGAGCAAGTGACACTTGCGAAGACAGGCTCCCCTTATATCTGCTATGGACTGTCTGGATCCATTTTTCCATAGAACACTCCCATGTGATACTTAACAGATAAAACTCCCTTATCTTTATTGGGGGATAGGGTGAGAAACTGATTTTAAAAACATAATGCAAAGGCCCAACTGATAAACAAATATAAAGGTTTAAAATTATTGATACTGTTTCACTCAAACTTTAATGTTCAAGTTTGGTGATGATAAAAAACTAAAACCTCCTTCTAACTAAAATTATTAGCCACTCAAGGCAGCATACCAACAGATCATAATTGCTATTTTCACAGTTGCTTAAAAGTGTGTCAGCACAACTGAATGTAATTTTAATTAAACAAATTTGCAATTATGAGTACAACAACTGCCTTGCCATTTTTACATTACAGCATGAGCTAAAAGAAAAAAACAATCCCCCTTGTACTGCAAGCAGGAAACCTAAGTAAAAGTATTATTTAAAATAGTTAAACAGGGACTTCCCTGGCGGTCCAGTGGTTAGGACTTTGCTTTCCAACGCAGGGGGTGCGGGTTCGATCCCTGATCGGGGAGCTAAGATCCCATACGCCTCGTGGCCAAAAAACCAAAACATAAAACAGAAGCAATATTATAACAAATTCAATAAAGACTTTAAAAATGGTCCACATCAAACAAACAAAAAAGAATAATCTGATAATATTTAAAAATATATAAAATAAAATAAAATAGCTAAACAGCGTGATTACAATATATAGATGTGTAAATCGGGTCATATGTTACAGAGTCCAATTTCAACCTGCACCTGGTCCAGCCACTGGCCAGGTAAAGCTGCCTGCAGGGTGATGTCCAGGCAGGGAGGGGGGTCCACACCAGGTGTGGAGCGTGAAGGAGGGGGCACCACTGTCCGGGGGCCCCGCTGAAATCTCTAAGACACGTTCGTTTCCTGAGAAACACTTGCTCTGCTTTGAAGGTTGGAGAGACCTTGAATTTTGGTTTCCTACTAACTATTAGGACTTTTCCATCTTGAATATCTCTATTGATCTCCTTTACTTAAACAATGCCAAGAATAGCTTCTTATCAGACCAGGCTTCTCAGGAGTTTGATCTGCTTAATATTGCCAGATATATTCCTGCATCAGACACGAGATAACATTATTTGGGATTCATATTTAAATCGGTTCTCTTGCAGGCGAATCCTGAAACGGAGAAGTGCAATGTATAGGTATCCATTGATTTAATCTAGGTCAGAAAAATAACATTCTAAATATAATCAAGTCTCTGTTTTCCTCGCAATATGTTCCTCACTCTGCTTTCCTTGCTTGCTTCCTCTCATTTTGGGAAGGCTGTTTTTGGGCTGAGAGGTGAGTGGAGGTCAGGTCTGACCTCTAGAACTGCGCCTGCGTCGGACTGTACTGCACTTCTGTCCCCCAGGTGGACTGCAAGCCCCCCCAGCGGGTGAACAGACCCCTGCCACACAAAACCAATGGGAAGTATATGTGATATTAAGGAGTGTTTCCTCCATGTGCCATTTTAAGAAATGCTGCTCAAAGTATCGTTTAAATCCTAAATCCTATTCATGTTTAGGTCCTAATTTTCAGGCCACATCCTTTCCTGAGCTGATACATCGGCTACACCCCATGAGTGAATCTAATGAGGCTTGTATTAAGCGGGCCACCCCTGCGTGCGGAGCCGGTCTCTAATCACCACATCCTGCTTTTCAGAGGGCCTGGACGAGGCCCTACAGCTGTCCTAGTCCATCCTTTAAATGAACCATACAGGGAGGGAAAACAGGAACAGGTAAGGGACAGAAAAGTGAAACTTCCCTACAGCATCACTCCAAGTGAAAACTGCCGGACACACAGCTCTGAAGAGGCAGGTCTAGGCGGCAGAGTTGGGACATCTTGTTTGCTCTGTAATACGTCAACCCTCGGGGTATATCCATGAAATCAAGCATTCTCTAATTACTAACGTTTGTGGAATAAATACCAGTGAAGCCACGACGGGAGGAAACGGGAAGAAGTATGATTATCCGAAGTATTTTCTGGAACTGAACTTTCTAAAGGCCGATCCGTGTGGCCTTGGCGCCCGCTGGCTGGACCCCATCACCGCGCTCCGCCCCCAGCCGCTGCTTCTCCACCTGGAGGTCCCGGGTCACCCTGCTGAGCCCCTCCCTTGCTCTCTCTCCCTCTCTCCCATCCCCTAAGCCTTCCCTGAGGCTCTCTTCTCATCCACCTCTTCTCCTGTTCTAGAACTTTCTGGGGTCCCAGTCACACCCAATGCTCCAACTCCCGAGTATGTATTCTAATCCTGGCCCGCCCCTCGGGGGCTCTTAGGTCAACTTTCCTGTGTGCCCCACCTCAAGCCCAGAAGCTCAAAGGCACCAGATAATCTCCCTGAAAGACTGCTCCCCCCACCTGCTCCCTACGGCATCATCAACCTCCATCCTCTTAGTCACACGGGTCCAGGTCCTGGGAGCTGTATTTCCTTCTGGGCCCGTGCTCTCTCCCTGCAACAGCCCACCTTTCCCGGGGATCCTAACTCCTAAATATCTCCCCCACCAGCCAGCTTCTGCCACCGTCTCGGCGAGAACGCAGCTTCTCTCACTCAGGCTGCACACGTGCGCTTCTACACCTTTTCCTAGGACCCACCTCACCCCTGGCCAACACGGTGGCCACAGGAAAGACAGATAATCCTTTGTGAACTGCAAGTAGCTGGACCAGCTCAGTGACTCCCCACGAGCTTGACCAGATAAGTCCACGTTTTTATAAGGGAATTCAAGGCCTTTACGATCTGACCCCTTACAAACTCTCGGTTCATCCTCACCCCCGTGTGCCTGCACGCCAGCCACGGTGAACTCCTCTCCCATCTCTGTCTTCCTGTCTCTGCGCAAGCTGCCTGCTCGGCCTTGGCCCCTTCCGTATCTAAGTCCTGTCTGCCTTCAAGATTCAGCTGAACCATGATCTGTGAAAGTTTCTTAAGCATTTAAGGCAAAGTAAGGCACTGCCCTTCTCTGAAATCACGGCGGTGCCTCGCTCACCCAAGGCCTCTGACTGACTGCACACTGACTGCAAATATCTATCTGCACCGACCTCCCTTCAGACTGTGAGCGCCTTGAGGACAGGAGCTCATTTCTA
This sequence comes from Leucopleurus acutus, assembly GCF_964270905.1. Lineage (NCBI taxonomy): Eukaryota > Metazoa > Chordata > Mammalia > Artiodactyla > Delphinidae > Leucopleurus > Leucopleurus acutus. The sequence goes on from NC_139153.1 coordinate 101,622,489, forward strand.
AACATCGATTTGGTATTTATGGGCGATGAGCATCACAGATAGCATGGTGCCTCCCCCAGGGTAAGTGTGCAACGCATGTCCCCTGGAACGAGCGCGTCACACCAAGAGAACATTAATTTTTAGCCACTCCAGCTCAGAGGAAAAGAACCATTTAAAACTTATACCGAACAGAGACGTTTGGAGACCGAGGCCAGCTGCAGCTCATCTCCGTGCTGCTCTAAGTTCTTTGACAAGGAAGCTGATGGCTTCAGCCTGTTTCCTCTGCCTTCTTGCCCTCTTCCAGGGCCCAAAGTGGCTGGAACTCATTTGGTCTCCAGGAATGGAAGCCCACGTCCCAAGAGCTTAAGGCACAGGGGAGTTGCGCTGGCTTATGGAGTCTGAGGAAGGACTGTGGGAAGGGCCGGTGCAGCTGGGCCCCAGCACACGGTGGGACGAGGGACTCCACCTCGCCAGCATCTTCCCTCCACCTCCCATCTCTACTCTGCCACTTCCTTCCCTCTCTCTCTGCACACCTTGGGAAACACGGCCAGAGATGGCTCCCAGGAAGACCACTTACAGCTTAAAAGCTCTCTTTGGTTTTCCACCCAAACAAGACCGAGAAGAGGCCCATTTGCCCAGCTGTGTTAGGTGCTCACCCCTGGACCAGTCCACTGGGCCAAGGGGCAGAGACCTACCGGACCAGCGTGGAAGCTGCCCTATCAAGGCTGCATACGCGGGGGGCGGAAGCTGCTTCCAGAAGGATGCCAGGGTCCACGACTCCTGTGACTCTGGACGGGACAGCTTCGGTGCGTACTGGCTTGGAAACACCACTTTCAGGAGATCGAAAGCTTCTCTGCCTTCCCTGTGCAGACAGCTTTTTTCTCCCTTTCACGTTACCTTCCTTCAGAAATTTTCCTCGCTCATCATCTTGTAGCAAACAAACATACATATAAACACATTACAACTTGATTCCCTGAACTTCTATCCTGCCTTGTGATCTCCCCTCTTCCAATGAGAAAAGGGTTTTCTAGGTAACCATGGATAATTTGCATACTTCCAACACCCCCAGTTTCCTGATCCTGGGAGCTCAGAGCTTTAAAATATATTTTATATAGGATACGACCAACCTTCTTAAAAACACCTTTTCCCCCTTTTCTTTCCTTCCTTTTCTCTATCTGAACATTTGGTCCAAACTGCACTATTTTTAAACCAGCCGTTTACTCAGAACCCAACTTATTGAAACCTAATTCCTGTTCCTACGTATCAGTCCTCACCCCACTTTTCTCTCCTGTAAGAAACCATCATAACTGATAGGAAAGAATTCTGGTCACTCGACCAGAAAATATTACCAACTGGGGTGTCTTTTTGGTCTACATGGAAAGGGATGTCTGTTATATCCTGAGAAAATATGGCCTAATGTATGAATTTTCTTTCTTTTTCTTCATCATTCACTCGCTAAGATCTTTTAAGTGAGTGTGGTTGCTATGTTGTAAAACCCAAAGATAGTAGAAAGTTCAAGACCCAGTGCTTGACACTAATTCACAGTGCAAGGGTGGAAAAGTGGATAAATGCAATGCAATATGGCAACTGCTAAAACAGAAGAATGTGTTAGAAATACTCATTCTACCATCACCACAGAATTTCAAAAACTGCATACCGGGTGCATGACTGGACGGATGATTTAGGAGAAATTACCATATTTAATGAAAGGTGGGCTCAGTGATTATTTATTCTAGTAAAATTTTGTGTAAATGTCTAGACCACGGCTGCCATCTCTTGTACAAATATTTCACCTGCTTAATTTTCATTCCTAGTTTCCTCTCTCCTCATCTTACTACTGTCTCTTTCAGGAGCAAGTGAAGGCTAAGAAAAGTAGCCACACCTGTCAAACACAGACCCAAACACTTCGTGAGGTTCTGTCTCCTCTGAGAAACAGGACACACGTGAGACATCTTACAGAAGAGTCATTAAGGCAACTGGCATTTTGCTGATTTTGTCCTCGTTTCCGAACAGCGCTCGCGTGGAAAAGATGTTAGTGTAAATGAGACTTCGCCAGGTCTGACCTGGAATCCCCAGCCTTTGTCTGATGTGTTACCTGAAGGGAGAAGCCGAGGGGAGGACGTGCGGGAGGGGCCCTACGAGGCAGGTGGGAAGATGGGGCTCAGGCAGAGGTGACAAGCATGACCTGACTCAGCTGTGCACAAGCCTGGAACACACAGGACGCCACGGGGCTCCGAAGCTCAACAGTGTGCCTGCTGGGGAAGCGGCAGGACCGGCGACGCCCGGCCGGAAACCCTGGGGACCTGATGAGAGTCGGGCCGCGTTCAGTGGAGTCGGGTTGTTGGTGAACACACACGACACGCCCTCTGGGGCTTCCAGAAGACCCTGAGGGGGCTCTGCTGGAGACGGAGACCCGTGTGAGCAGGTGGGTGGTGACCACCGTGACATCGGAACAGAGGTTCCTTCGTTCACGTCCTCGGCATCTGACCCGTCCTCTCACCGTCACGAGCGGCCCCACTGAGACGGGGATGCCTTCCTTGTACCACGTTGCCTTGAGGCGCCCTTCTCTCCTCGTGTAAATCTCACGGAACATTCTACCTTGCTCTTTCCTCACTAGACCCCGATCAAATTCCCACGATGAAAACACCCTCCCTGGCCCCTAACTACACTTGAATAAACAGGCCACAGTGAAGCTACGGACTATTAAAACGAAACAAAACAAGCGCCTGTAAGGACCTGCTGCTCTCCTCGGTTTTCTAACTGTACCGCTCCCCATGTCCCCCCAGCACCGGGTCTCAGATTCTGCCTCGTTCAGGCTCAGACCCCGATCCCAACTCTGACGCGGAGCCCAGCTGCAGCCCTGGGCCAGCAGCTCCCAGCAGACCATCCAGGCGGCCCTGCTGGTGGCCGTGCTGCAACGCCCGGGGCTCGCACCCCAGAAAGTGGCCCCCGCGGCCCTCCGAGACAGCCCGAGCCGGGCTCCACTCCGCTCGTGGCTGGATGGCTGCCCGAAGCCTGGCTCCTCTGGGACAGCCTGTCTGCCCCGCCTCACACCTCCCCGTGCTCCTGACTGCTCGGCCCTCTACCAAGTCCCTAAGACAGACACCCTAGACGGTGGGTACCACTGGGCCCACCAGTGCGCACCGCTGGTCCTGCCCCCTGGAGGGACCCCCATCCCACGCGTGGCCGCCCCCTGCCCTCTTTGCTACACCTCCTGGCTGCTGCTTGAGTCTCAGCTTGACCAAGTCAAGGAAAATAAGTCGCCCAGGAGACACTGGGGCGGCTGCGCGGTGCCACCCCCACCTGCTTGCCCCGGACTGTGTGCTGCCCCCGCCCAGAGGCGCTGGTGGCAGAAAAGGCTCGATTCTCACTCAGGACACCAGCCAGGTGAGGCCCAGGTCCACCAGGGCACCTCCGCCGCTCAGAGATCTGAAGTTTCGAAGACTCTCCCAGACAGCCCTCACCTGTGTGCCCCTGAGACATCCTTACAAATGCAGGCCCACCTGTAGAGACTCGGCCCCCACATCTCTAATGAGGATAACTGTGTGGGGGCACTAGGTACAATTCTGAGCTCGCACAGCGTCAGGCTGTATTTGGGTTCATGCGTCTCTTGGTCGCCAGGACAACACGACTAACTCTGAGGGCTGCAGCACATTCGGGGCCAAGCCTCCGTGGGCCGTGAAGAATGAGGTGCCAGACACGGGGACAGACGGTGAGGGAGGGCGGGGGAGGGCTGACTCCCATGGCTGTCTCCAGGCGTACATTTGGGTGGCAGCCCGTGGAAAGAAGTGACCCTGAGAACTGGGTTAAAAACTCTGAAGACCCAAAATGATTGAAAGCCTTTCTCATAATTGCCCCAGATGGTGGGCCCCCATCCCACGTCTGCCAGCAGATCGGAGACTCCCATCCCGCGTGCTGCCCTCGGGGCTTGTCCTCACTTGCTTCACTCCGATCAGCACTGTGAGGGCGGACAGGCCACCGTCAAGGGCGCGAGGTGCTCTCACCTGGCATCTTGGAAAGAGGGCGTGCAGTCTCCACGCTACAAAAAGGTACACAGGATGCCACGCAGAGACACAGCCAGAGGACCCCCCGAAAACTGCTCACTGCAAGCTCAAGAGGAAAGAGTGGCTTCCGGGTAAGTTTCCACAGAGGTGTGCAGTGACACAGCAGGTCATTGAGGACGTGTTCACCGGGCGCCTGGCCTCTGGCCCAGCCTCACCAGCATCCCTCCCTCCCTCCTCTGTGCAGACCTGCTCCTCTGGGACCCGGGCAGCCTGCGGGTGATCCCGAAGAACCCTTCCGCGAATGGCGAGGTCCCGGGGACAAGGCCGAACAGGGAGTCTGGGGACTGAACTAATTGGGTTTTAACACGTCTCATGCTGGTGGCCAGCACGGCTGCTCTGTGACCACAATGAAGCGCACACCTCGTGGGCTGCTTTAAAAAGAAGGCCTGGGGAAGGAGGGTAGGGACGGGATCGGGAAAAAGAAATCAAGCCAAAAATAGTCTTCTTAGAACTGCCTTCCGGGCTGTCTGAACCACAACAACAAAGTTCTGATACTCATGCCACCAGCCTTGCAGTAACAATGAAGGAAGAGCAAGGAGACAGGAGAGTTCTAATGCCGTCTCCTTGGTACCGCACGCTGTCAATTGCAAGGGGGACGCCATTTCTGACGAGCTCTCCCAAGATTCACTGGAGTTGGCTTCTCATTGCTGGCCAATCTTTTAGTTCCAATAAGTGCACTTACCCGGCTCTGTCTAAAGAAACAAGACCAGAGATGCAGACCAGAGACGTCAGTCCACCTGCCACTGCCCGTAGCATTTTCCCAACGTACAACCCAGAGAATGGTCCTGTGGACTATAGAGCCCTGCTGGCCGGCGTCTGTGCCACTGCACAAAGTATTTTTATTTTGTTCTGCTTAAAAATTTACTCCTCAAGTTGCAGGAAGACCAGGCACTGTTTCAGATGACAGCATTATGTGAAGTCTCATTCTCTTCCCTCTAGTATCAGAGCTTCCCCATCATCTGTATTGACTGCCAAACCCCAGCTGACTCGCTCTACTGAGGTCACTCTTATTTTAAAAAAACAACACAGGTTGACCGTGAAAGTCACTGATTTATACTCGAACACCTAGCAATTTTTTTAGAACTTTGTGCGATTTTCAAAGCATTCACATAGATAGGCTCATCTTGTGTCTGCAGCTACCACTTAAAGACGATATTCGTGCTCATCTTTTTTTTTTTTTTTAACATCTTTATTGGGGTATAATTGCTTTACAATGGTGTGTTAGCCTCTGCTCTATAACAAAGTGAATCAGTCATACATAAACATATGTTCCCATATGTCCTCCCTCTTGCGTCTCCCTCCCTCCCACCCTCCCCATCCCACCCCTCCAGGCCGTCACAAAGCACCGAGCCAATATCCCCGTGCCATGCGGCTGCTTCCCACTAGCTATCTACCTTACTACGTTTGTTAGTGTGTATATGCCCATGACTCTCTCTCGCCCTGTCACGTGCTCATCTTAAGTTGGCAGGTGGGGACTCTGAGGCTCAGGGAGCCCCAGTCCCAGACACCTAGGAGGTGAGGGGTCAGGGATCAAGGCTTCTGGCTCTGAACCCTGAGCTCTTTCCTCAGACTACACCGCCTCCCCTTCCAGTGCCATAAGCCATTCCTAGTCAGCTAATAAAAGCTCCTCCAAGGAATGAAGGAGGATTATTAAGTATCCACCAGGCATCAGGCGGTGAGCCTCCTTCCACTAATATCAACCCTGAGGGAGGGTGAAGGGAGTTACTGTGTCCTCAGCCCCCAAGGTGTGTCCCTCAAGTGGAACAGCCTGAGAAGTTTACGAGCAAAGGAAGAGTAAAAGCCATGACTGAGCCTGCAGGCAGGAGCCGGGGCCGAGCCCCACACAGGGAGAAGGAAGGCAGTGCTCCCGTGTTTGTCCTGAAAACCGTCCAGTGAGCCCTCTGGCTGAAGACGCTCGGCCTCTGGCTTCGTGTCCAGAAAGCGGGGCCGGGCGGTTTATGGTGGCCCCTGACTAGACCAACAACGGGCTCTGGAACCAACAGTGGCTTCTCCGCAGCCTGCCCAGACCTCAGGAACAGCCTGGTGCAAAGGCTCTGCCCAGCAAGGGGGATGACAGCTTCTCCGCAGCCTGCCCAGACCTCAGGAACAGCCTGGTGCAAAGGCTCTGCCCAGCAAGGGGGATGACGCTTTGCTCGGTTAATTAGGCTGCTTCCTCCCAGAACTGGTACTGGGACAATGGAGGGGATGGGCCAGAAAAGACTTTGGCCAAGGCAGCAAGGGGCGGAGACGTGAATGTGCGTGTAACTTGGGCTGGGGGGTGGCGGAGGGGACGGAGGACGCAGACACTGGCCAGGAGGGGCGAGGACAGGGACAGAGCCAGGGGCCCAGATGCAGAAGGTCTCTGGTCTCAGACCTGCCTCGGTTCTGAGTAGCTTTCCAGCCCTCACTCAGGTGTATCCTGAATAAATCGCCTCTGTCCTGAAGAGGCCACCATGAGGGACTCTGTCCTGGCAACAAAACAGCCTAACAGCCCAGAGTTGTTTTTACAGAAACTGAACGTTTCCACTAAAGAGCGCTGGCTCACAGTCACAGTCAGGGCTGGGGACGCGTCACTCACAAGGTGTCGGAGAGGAGACAGGCACGCAGGGCCCGCTATCCTGGCTCCTGGGTAACTCTCCCCAGACCGGTGGCCTCTTCCCTCTGAATCTACAGCCCTAGACACGGGCCTCTGATTTCAAGCCGATGAAAGTTACTGAGCCTCAGTTACGTGCAAGAGAGCAGGCAGGTCTTGATGGGGTTCAGCCAAGCTTATTGTACCTCTGCTTTTTATCGCTAAGTTCATTTCTCCTATGTTATCTGGCTCCGTAAGAACTGGGATCTTGCCTTGTGCCCCCCGTGAAGCCAACGTTTCCTATAACACAGGCACTCAAGAATCAGTGGGTAAATTTGTTTATGGCCTGCACCTTGTATTTACCATCCGGCCTTCAACAGAAAAAGTCTGCCACCCCCTGCCCTAGATACTTCCTGAGAGTCAGTAGGCAGTGGGCCGCCATTACTAAATAATGTATTGTTTTCCTCAAGTATGTCCTTTTCCTCAGGGCTGTAAAAGCAAGGGTTACCCTTGGTTGTCCGTAACGAAGATCTGAAAAATAGTGGCTTAAACAAGATACTTCTCTCTCTTGTGAAAGTCTAAGACTGAATCGACTCCCCAGTGTCAGAGACCCAGGCAACTTCTGTGCTGTTGTTCCGCACACACAGCTTCCACTGCCAAGGTCACACCATGGTCCAGGATGGCTGCCAAGGTACCAGCCGTTACATCCACATCCAGGTAGAAGGAAGGTAAAGGACAGCCTCAACCCAGATTTAAGGAAACTTCTGAAAATGCCACTAAAACCTTCTCCTTATAAATCACTGGCTAAACTCAGCTACACAGATACACTTTGCTGTAGAGGAAGCTCAGAAGTGTAGACTTTTAGTTGGCTAGGTTGGTTAGATAAAAATCAAAGTTATATGTTTTTATAACGGGGGGTGGGATGTTGAGAGATAACTAGGAATCTCTGCCACAGGAACCTTACTGCCATCCTAGCCCCTTAGTAAGACAGTACAGGCGCTGGGCAGGTTCTCCACTGCGCCAGGGCCCCGGGCTACCCCATAGAGTCTATTTTCTGTAAAGTTAGCGGACAGATATCATCTGCAAGCTCCAAAATATATTTAAAATCTGCCAAAGCAGCTGAAACCAAGTAGAAGCCAAATGGGAGGAAGTGAAGAGAAGGAACAGATAGGCAGATCTCAGAAAACACCAGCATAAATACTCCTTCAGAGCCAAGGGTTCCAGTTTAAAGTGCAAAGCCTACATCACCAACAAGGGTCAAAACGGGTAAACAAAGATAAATCTGTGTGTAACAAGTGCAGATTTGGGGCAGGAGGCAGAACTACACGAAGAACCTAAGAGATGAATGAGCCATATTTAAAGAGAGGTTGGTTTTTGGCGGTGGAGGGAAAAAAACGCCTTACAGTTGTGAAAACCGCGGTCCTGAGTGACGGCCTTAGCCCCTCCCACCACGCCAGCCCCACCTCAGCCCCGAACCTTGTGCGAAGAGCTGGTTCCGAAAATCCAATGCATTCAAATATGAGTGACAAAAAGGCAACCACACGCACTCCACTGACGCATCAGCCAAAATACGGAAAAAAGATAAAAATGGCAGGAAAACTTACTGACGGGGAAGTCACAGAAAAATGTTGCCTTTGGAGCACATGAAACTTCTGGCCAAATATTTTGCAGTGAATTTTAAAAACCAAACGAAGCAATTTGTTTAAGAAGGAAAAATCACAAAGCAGAAATGACCCCGGTCAGAGACAGGAAGAAAACAGGGAGAATTGAAATGCGAGCTTGAAGACCCCAGAAAAGGAGGGGAAACAAAGGAACTGAAGATGGAAACGGAGTGTGGGCAAGAAGAGACCACAGAAGGCCCAGGGTGGGGAGGTGGGCAGAGAGGGTAACGATGGGGAAGCACCCAAAAGGAAGTGGCGGGAGAGAGTTTTAAAACGTTAGAGAGAAAACAGCAGCAGGCAGAGGAATCAGATAAAGAGGGGTGGGCACGCACGTCTGGACCCCCAAGGGAGGGGTGAGAAGAAAGAGATCCTTACAGACATGATTCAAGAAAAATTCCCTAAGACCCAGGTGGAGCCAAATCTGATTAGAGAGAGACAAGGATTTACACTCCAGGGAGGGCAGGTCAACACTGAGAGAGGTCCTGCTATTAAACTTTAAAGATAAAGAATCTTTTAGGAAGAAGAGGAAAACTATCAAGCCCGGCCTCAGATTTCTTTAAATCAAGTTAAACTTGAGAAGACAACTGAGCAACACTTACAAGACCCTCACCAAAAAATGGGTGAGCCAAGGATTTTATATCCAGCCAGGCTGTCATCTAGGTATAAACAGAGAAACACGCAAGAGCTCATGGGATATCTTGCTCATGGGATATCGTTTCCCAGAGTCCTTGAGCACACTTCTAGATTCACATTTAACTCCTAGGACATAATACAGGTCTTGGCGTGTGCTAAGTGCTTAATAAATATTCAGTGAGAGACTAACAAAACAGCTTTTTCTCCACAAACTGCTCTTTCTGCCTCATTTCCTTGGTACTTGGAATGTGATATGGTAAGAGATCACTTCCCAAAACAATACCAAAAAGCTCCAAGATTATTTAAAACCTTCTGTTTCATATCCTTTGTCTACTAAGGCAGGAAAGATTAAAATGGATTTTAGAAAGATTTTCAGAAAGTACTGATATGCTGAATGTTCACTATAAATTCCGAATACATTTGTATCTTATGCACTAGGTTGCAGCAAAATTTTATAACATACTTCCACATGCCATTTGCCACATGTAAATAAAAAAGGATAAACTCAGAAAGTTTCTTACTTACTTCGGATGTTCAAACTTGTCTATAAGATCAACTTTTTCCACCAGGTCTCCTCCAATTGTTCGGACTAAGTCATAGAAATCGTTCTCTGTGTAATTCTCGCGAGGCAACCAGAATGAGATGTCGTTGATCACAGCAGGATATTTGCTGAGAGGCTAACAAAATGAGAGAAGAAAAAAAGAGATTGATTAGTTAGTTGGATGACAACGTTTAAGTTTTTCATGGCAAGTTTCACGTGGGCTAGTTAGAAAATGCTGGCAAGACATTATTTCAGCGCCTGAATTTTCGGGAACAAAATGAACTTAAAAGATAAGTCAATATTCCAAATTAGCAAATTCCATTATGAATATTATAGATTCTTATCACTCTCATGTGTAACACTACCATATATTATACTCACGTTGCCATTAATGTTCAATTTAGTATAAAGCAACTTGAATATATCATACTTCAGGTTTTTTCCATTTGAATACTAGACGAGAAAAGTCCACATTTAATTAACAAGCAATTCATTAACTTCTGTGATACTTTCAGGAAGCCGTTTTTATAGAGAAATAAGTAAGGGCTTATCAAAATTGATATTTCAATTAGTAATGTCATTATTTGTTAGTATTTCTAATTATTAAGGGAGTACTTCTAATTATTAATTATATAGGGGGTTATTTTTCAAATTATGCTTCTAAGGATGCGATAGACACAAAGGTAGCCATGCCCCCATTTTATCCCATTGTTTCCAGTTTATTAGGGCTCACTAACTAGTTCATTATATTAGATACATATATTTTTAGAAGTTACCACATTTGTTTACATGGCTTAAACATGTACATCACAAACACATATTTATATATATTACAAACACACACATATATATAGATAGCTGTGATGTAAGTTACCGCCACAATAAAAAATGTTTCATTAAACGTTTCATGACATAACTATGAAATCCATACACTAAGGAAATATCTGCCAATCTGGTAGGAGAACAAGTTTATAAATCGACTTACACCGAGCCTGATGTCACCGTAAAGCCCCTGGTGAATCACTGATTAGAAAAATGTAAAACTTTTTAAACGGCAAAGCCTCTGAAGAGCCAAGTACTCAAACACAAATGATTATGCAACTTGAAATATCAATAAAGTTGTCAAAAGCATCGGTTCAGAACACACATTTCAAACGAACATAATAAAGCTATCACCCAGGTGCTCCTGACAAAGTACCACAGCTCCTGAAAAACACCCTGTCTTCTTGGAGTCAAGATGCTGTGATAAATAACACGCGGGTTAATGTAACATTGCGAGATGGTGGCAGTTGGGTGGTTACACAGCGCTTTTCCTTTTCCACTTAAGGAACGTGGAAATTCAGGGGTATTCGATAAGGGGCAGGGGTTGCCAAGAATTAGCATGAAATCGCCTCTTCGATGACAGACACGGGAGGAGGGACCCGACTGGGCACTGGTGTCAGGAACCCGAGAACAGCGGTCAACGTGATAGTGCAGTCAGCCAGAGTACAGGCCCCAAGACGTTAAAAAATACATGGTATATGTTACGGTAAATACATAAAAACCAAGGAGAAAAACCCAGACCATTGTACTGCAAACCCAGTTCAAGCTAACAAATGGGAACAAGTTTAAAGTAATGGTGACTGGTTCCTTGCGAACTTGCAAGCAGGGTCGAACCGGAGGCCTTTCACAGCTCCTGAAACGTCCTCTCTCTCACTTCTCTTCTTGCACGTGAATATCTTTTCATCGTTTTCTGTTTGTTTTTTTTCCAGTGAAAGTATGTGGGAAGAAAACTCTCAGAACCGACACAGCTGAAATCCCCACTTGTGAATCATCCGGCAAAGCACAAAATTGTAGGTTTACCGTTGTCTCCCCTCAGCGCTTGGAAAATTCTTCTCTGTGCCCGTTAGCAACGACGGCAAGACTGCTGTTGGTCGGAGCTGCTTCTGCGCAGGGAATCTGTCATTGCTCCCTGGCAGCGTGGAAGGGCTTCACCTTTATCCTGGCAGCTCTGATGAGGCCGGGTCTGCATTTATCTTGGGGTATTCTGCCCGGGACTCAGCGTGTGCTTCCACTCACAGGGTTCACGTACTCATCCAAGTCGGAAAATTCCAGCCACGACTTCTCTGGCCTCTTCTTCTAGGACCGTGATTCTCCATATTGTGGGGCTTCTCGATCTGTCTTCCATTTCTCTTACCTGATTGATTTTCGGGTTTTAATCTTTACGTATTTGTGGTGAAACAGCTTCTTATTTACTAATTCTCCCTTCAGCTGAGTCTAGTCTCATAGTCTCATCTGTTTTTTTTTTTTCTTCTCTATTTCAGGGAATCTATTACTCATTTCTGATACTTCTAATTGTTTTCTTCCATATCTACTTACACTTCATGTTTGCCTGTTTTGCCCTCTTATTCAGAATTTCCTGCTCTTCTTCCTCTTGTTTTCATGGTTATTACTCTTCCACTGATCTCTTTGCGGACATCAGGCATTTTTTTTAAAGAATGCCTCTTGCTTCTACTTTGCTCTACAGTGACTCAGATTCTGAGTGTGGATTTGGTGCTGACACACTCAGGTCAGAGTTCCTCACGTGGTTTGGGGCGTGTGTCTGCAGGCCCGTCTGGGATGGGAATAACTGCAGTGTTCTCTCACTCACCACCCCTCCTTGGTCAGAGGTTTCTGTGGTCCCTCCCTCCCCTTGTGCTCCTGGCCCAGATCTAGTTGGTGGTGGCATCTGGGTTCCTGCCCGATGGTGACGGGGCTGATGATGCCATGGCGGTGACTCATCTCAGTTCCTGATGAAGAGGCCAACTCTCTTCCTGGGCTCAAAGCTCCTATGAGCTAGAGGTCACAGCAGGCAGTAGTTTGCAGCAGTGGTGGCTGCCCCCCTTCTAGAGGAGGGGACCGCCTGCCCCTACTTTCCAGCAGAGATCATGCTCTGCACCAGCACATCCTGACTCCCCACCAGAGCCAATCACTGTTTCCCCTGCCTAGGAACCTGCAGCCCGCAGCGTCTTCGACCTCACTCTCTGCTCTGTCTTTGTGTTTGTCTCTTGTGCATGGATAAATATATTTTCAGGGGGAATAGGGGAAGGCATGGTTCTGACTTTTTCACGTTCTCTTTTTATCTATCATGGCTGTGTGTTTGGAGACGGTAAAGAGCAGTTTACAAAGTAACAACGACCTGACTCTAAATTTCCTTACACAATGGTTCTTAACTTCATGGGGGAGGGACACAGATGTCTCTGAGAATATGATGAAAGATTCAAATTCTTGTTCCAGAAAAGTACATACTTTCACAAACACTGATTTTTCCATAGAACATCTGGGATTCACAAACCTAGTAAAAGTCATTCAAGGAGTCAGAATAAGGACTGCCCCCCATCCTTGACCCACATTCAAAATTGTGTCATGAGTTCAAATACAGACAATTGAGATTATGGTACTAAGGGAGTTAAAAATATCAGAATCATTCTTTACTAACATAATAAATACATGTATGTGTGTCTCCTTTACATGCATACGTATGAAGGATGTATAGTTTATGATAGTAAAAAGCACACATGAAGGCATCATCGTTTGTCTTGTGGTAGCTACTTGAAATGCAGTCATACTTATATAATAAATTTAAAACTCTGCTCTTTATGGGCTGGACTAAGAAAGCCCTTACTGCTGCCCCTGGGACAGCGCTGAAGGGCCATCCTCGTCTCAGAGCTCCCCAGGGGTTGGCCGAGCCCTCTGGTGTCAATGCCCCACAGCCCAACCTCCCCGCCCGCTCTGTCTAATCCTGCTCTCCTCTCCCTTCCCCCTCCATAGGCGTGGACCCTGACAGCACCTGGTTAGAAGCTTCCAGAAGGCTAACCTCTGTCTGAGAATCTGCTCTCCGGGGAACCTAACCTGTGACTCCAAAACAGAAGCAACATGTCAGCAACCAGTTGACGAAAGAATTCAGTGCATCCACGGGGACAGCAAGCCTCAAGGGTCATGTGCTCAGAGTGAGGCCGATCTGGATGGGCACAGGGGTCCCTCTCACCAGCTGCGTGACATGGTGCCTGCGGCCTCGCCTGAAGCCCCCTCAGCCGCTTGTGATCCCCCCGGAGGGCTTGGGAGGCCCGTGAGGGGCTGCACAGACCACCCCCTCCTCGCCTCCTGGTCTCCCCGCAAGCTGCGGGGTGGGAAACCTCTCAGGCGCGGTCTAGACCCGGCTCTTCAGCAGCAGGGCATTCCACCGCTGGTGGTGTCATCAGCTACCCTGTTACAGATTGAGTTGTGTGCCCCCAAGAAGATACCCTGGAGCCCGACCCCCCAATAACTTAGAATGTAACCTTACTTGGAGAAAAAGTCTTTACAGAGACACTCAAGTTAAAATGAGGTCACTTGGGGTGGCATCCTTAGAAAAGGGGAAATTCGGGCAGAGACGTGCGTGCAAGGAGGCCTCACGCAGGGAAGCTGGACACAGGGGCGACGCGTCTGCAGGACAAGGATGCCCCGCATGGCCAGAGCCGGGGCGGGGGCCGGGAGCGGGTCCTCCCCCCAAGCCCTCAGAGCAGCCGGCCTTGCTGCACCTGGGCTTTGGGAGAACGGGCCTGCTGAGGCCCCTCTGGGGCCGCGCACCCTTCTGGGCGTGGGGGAAGGGCCCGGCGGAGCTGGCGCCTCCACGTCTGTGGAAGAACAGCTGTCAAATCTCAGGGTGGCTTTGCTGGAGCTTTGAGCCAAGCGTCAGGCCTTGGTCTTGGCCTTGCAGGTGTGTTCACTCGTCTGAGGAAAGCCTACCTCACGGTTTCCTCGCCTATACAACGGAGGTGGTGTCTACTTGAGCAAACTGCAGTGAAGATGCCATGAAATAACACTCATGAGGCACATCCTTAATGGTTTTCCAGCCAAAACAGATTCGGACAGTTCAATGCATGCGCGATTTTGACAGCTGTCCAAGACCCGGGTACCGAAGTGACCAGGGTGGGGAAGGAGCTAGTTGAAAAAGTGAGATTTTGGTTTAATGGTGCCCGTCCTAGCTGGCCCCTTGCTCTGGGCTCACCCCTCCCGATATGTAAGATGCAAATGTCTCCATGCACCTTCTAAGCTGCAGACGTCACAGGTGCCCTTCCTATCATCCATGATAAAGTCCACGTGCTCCAGTCCTGGACCTGCTCAGGACATTCCCAAGGAGGGTCACCTTACACCGCCGTCGGTGACGCAGCCTAGTGTGCCCGAGCTTTGACTCCAAGGAAGTTGTTTCTGCATCAGCGCCTCCCTCTTAACTGAAACGCCCGTGTCTTTTCTAACGTTGCTGAGGGGGGATACAGATTCTCTGCCCAACAGGGCAGGTTTTCTGTACGAGTCCACCATTATTCGGTCTCTGGCTTCTTCCCTTTAGGCAAAGCTATTAGAATTTTTTTTTTTTTTTTTGGTTTAAACATGATTTCAACAGTCGTTCTAACAGGGAAGGGTCCGTTTCCCCGTCAAGCTCTCCACAGAGTTCTGGAAACACCAAGGTGACTTCCACTCAGCTTTTAGCCACAGCTAAGTGTGGCCAAAGGCTGACTCTGCAGCCGCTCCGGGCTACACTTCTCCTCCGAGACCACATGCCTGCGCCTTGGTTTTTATGGTGATTATGTCACTGGCAGCTGCCACCCATGGGTGCGGTGGGCCAGGGACGTGCTGGAACTTTCCGTGGGTCGTCCCACTAACACACAGGGCGCGTGTGTGACACGTTCACTCTTACTGTTCCCACCGTGTCCACGGTCTGGGAGGATTCCACATGCCGCGGAGCGGCTGTGCCCGTGAGCCATGGTCGCTGAGCCTGCGTGTCCGGAGCCTGTGCTCCGCAACGGGAGAGGCCACAGTAGTGAGAGGCCCGCGTACCGCAAAAAAAACCCCAAAAAACCCCCAAGGGGCTCAGGGGAAACAGCTCAGCTTCTAGTACTGTTTCCAGAAGAAGTCTATCCAGCGCAATTAAAAACTGTGTAAATAAGGCCAAATCTAACATGTATCCCTCCAGTGCCTTCCATGACATTTCCTTGGCAAATGATTCATTTATCTTTTCGATTAATTATCTTGATTCATAAGCACTTCCAGTCTGTTTACCATCTATGTGCTTGTGTTCTTATCTCAATGAACTTAAAAATCAGCTTTTCCTATAAAAATACTATGCACTACCAACTACTCTCCTTACAGCCCTTACTTTAATTCCATCTACTTATTTTGTAATAAAAAACTGCTGCTTGAATTTGGCTGCCACGTTTGGTACTTAAGCAATACAGGTTGTTCTAACTCACGCTGCCTTGATGTTTACAGATTTTCTCACTCTGTTCCAACAATTTGTTTTGATTCTTACTTAGTTTCACTGAGCGCCAAGAGCACACTGCACTGGAGGAAGGGAGGCCCAGCTCAAACACAGGAAACTTCTGTTCTGTTACTTCACCGAGAAACCACATGAGACCCAAGTTCTAAGCATTCTTCCAAACTTTAAAGGGAGTTTCCCATATTTGTTTTTATCTTTTGACAGAATTTCAGTTCTATTTGAAGATTCACAGGAAACGAAGAATTTCCATAAGGAAATCACGTGGAACAACCCTTTCGGCAACGTTGGATTGGATTAACTGTCCATGTTTCTGTACCATGGCCCCCAAATACATACTGACCTACTCAAGAGCAGAAACAGGATTTGAATCCTCTCAAATTAACTTTCAAGCTCAAGAGTTATTTATTTAAAACAAATCATATGCCACACATGAGAAAAACAAGGATGGCTTCTGCCACTCTGGGTAGGCAGGTGGGAGAACTCCATCACTGCACGCGGCCCACATTCTCTGTAGGACGTAAGGGACATAGAGCAAGGCTTCAGGGCGCTGCCTGAACATAACAGTCTTTAACTGAAGAAACAATGGAAAAAGTAAGCCTCAGAAACCTTTGTTCAAGTAAAATCTGGTCTGCGCCTCTGGTTAAATAATTGCAGAGGGGTAGGTCCTGCAGCCCAGATCACTACCCCAGAGCACTGGCAGAGGGCTGACACAGAAGACAAATGCTACAAATTAAAGCCTATCTTTTAGGGGTGATGTAAACGTTCTAAAGTTGATTGTGGAGATGGTCGCACATCTCCGTGAATGTACTGACGATGAGTGAATTGCACAATTTAAGTGGGTGAATTGTACAGTACGTGAATTACAGCTCAATAAAATTGTTAGGAAAATGATAAACGAATAAGTAAATGTAACCGTGGAAGAAAGAAGGATCTCTAGAATAGAAAACTTCTATCTCCCATTTAGTCTCTATCTCATCTTCAGAACATGTCAAAGACATCATTTCTTAAATTCACTTTTTTCAGGTTAAAAGATTGAGCCTTTTCAGAGCCAGCAATACTTCTGAATTCTCGTTTTCCTCTCAGAGGTAAACTACTTGTTGAGGTTTTGCACAGTCATTTACATCTTCCACTAAATTTCTTGCCTGTATCTTCACAGCCTTATGCCATCACTGTATTTGAAGTGAGGTCACATATACTTTGACGATTATAAATTTTCCCAGGTAACCATGTTTACTGGGAGATGGATATTTTCCTCCCATATGCCTTCGGTAAGTGAATAGAGGCTCTAGATGAAAAAAATACATAATGGGAAACTAGGTCTGTTAACCGCCGGCCCCAAATTTGACCTAAAAATGGTATGTGCTCTGAGCAGGGCCTCGTTGAGCTGTGCCTGGTTCCTGTTTCTCTTATGTCACCTCCACCCTGCAAGTTCCCATTCTTACAGGGACTGGATGTGCTGTGAGGGCCAGGAACTTGGACTTGCCGAGGTCCATGCAGAGCTGGCCTTCTGACTACTCCAGTGTTCAGAGGAAAACAAGCAAGACAAAAATTAACCTGGGGGCTTCCCTGGTGGCGCAGTGGTTGGGAGTCCGCCTGCCGATGCAGGGGACGTGGGTTCGTGCCCCGGTCCGGGAAGATCCCACATGCCGCGGACTGGCTGGGCCTGTGAGCCATGGTCGCTGAGCCTGCGCGTCCGGAGCCTGTGCTCCGCAACAGGGGAGGCCACAGCAGTGAGAGGCCCACGTATCGCAAAAAAAATTAACCTGGAGAACTTAAGACAGCTGATTCCCAGCAGCTTGTTGAAACCTGGAGTAAACATCAAACCCTAGGTCTTTTACAGAGTGGCTGCCCTGGATCCGACCTTGCTCCCCCGTCCTCCCCCCTCCCACCCCTGTCTGCTGCTCCTCTTAAACCAGATCCCTTGATACTACAGGTGTTCGTATTTCTTCCTGACCCGTAATGCCAAAGAATTAGCCCCTGGGGGTGGGTGGGGGGGCAGACCCCACCCTGTGTCTGTGTCTAAAGTTTTGTTCTCCATCCTGTCTGGTGACAGAAGGGCCCAGGGGAGGTGCATTGGGCAAATTACTTCCGAAAACATCTACTGACTTGGTTTTTCCAGAAAATAGTCTAATATCAACTCTCAGTCATAGGGTAGAAATGGATATGGAACAGAAAGCTAACTGTGACCACCTGAATTTTTAAGACAAAACATGGCAGCTGCCCCAGGCAAGGAGTGGAAGCAGGGGGATGGGATGGGGTAGAGGAAAGCCCTCGAGACGCAAAGCGCTGGTGATCATAGTTGGGCGGTAGCTTCTTGGGTATCCATTGTATTATTATACTTCCTAAGTAAACATTTTCCAAATTTTAGATAATGAGAAAATTAAAGAAAAAAATGGTATCAGTGTTTACTCATTTACCCAGAGGAATTATGTCACAGAGGAAAACAATGGCCACAGATTATGCATTCATATTTTTTAAATTGTTTTTTCTCTATTTAAAATAAAATTCCACCTGTTAATATCAGATTCTATTTCAGTAACAAAAACAGTGAGTTCAACTTCCTCCCGTTAGGGAGAAATGTGAAGCATTGTTTTCTTCTGCACCAAATGCGCATGAGTCCAATAAAGTTTACCACACAGTTCACAGAGGCCAGGCGTGACCAGTGCCTCAGTTCACAGTAAATGGAAGGTGAACACGGGGCTCTGATGGAGAGGCCCCCATGCCCTACTCAGGTGGCAGCTGGCAGAAGAAGGTACACTGATTGGAGCCCGGGAACAAGACGGCCAGTGTTCACCAGCCGCCCACTCTGGCTAATCAGACCCCGTCCCTGCCACCCAAGAGCTCACAGGCTCGAGGGAAGGCGGCTGTGAAAAGCGGTCCCTGCCCTGGAGCAGAGGGGCTGACATAGCCTCTGTGTAAGTATGGCTCAAAGCCTGAATGGGGTCACCAGATTACCCTCCCGTTCCCAGAGGAAGTCACACTGTCCATCCAGTAAGTGAAAGTCTCAGTAAGAGAAGCTCATTAAAGTAAGAAAACATGGAGTGCATACTAAGAAGTTTTAGGCCGTCTGTCTGGTCAAAGGCCAAACCTGACAAGGAGAGAGAGATGGGCAGTGAGTAATTTCTGGGGAAATTACTCCAGTAATTTCCAGTCTGCTTCTCTCTGGTGGACGCACTGCCAGCTCTCCGGGACCAAGTTTCCACATCTGCAGAAGAAAGCAATGAGCGCCCCACACTGTCGCCCCATCAAAACTGTCCCCGGGACGCCACGAGGGGCAAGTCCACCGGAGAGGTGCTGGGTTTAACCAAGTGAGGCAGGGGGACCAGCCCCTCCTCTTCAGATTGGGTCTCCCCAAAATTTAAACTACAAGGACCAAGTGCAACCCAAGTGTTCCACCCCACTGGTTACCCGAGCCGTGTGTCTCACCTCCACTCAAATCACAACTCCTGTCACTTGAAGTGACCCTGGGTTTCCTGCCAGTTTAAAATTTGAACTATTCAGAGTTGGAAAAACAAGCTTTTCGGAGTTCCATCCAATAAACTTTATGCAAGATCGCTGAGGCTACCAGCAAGCAAAATCGTCACTCAAGAGGTACCATTCCAAGCTCATTAATGATGAATTTCCCTTACGCAAAGTGAACAGGATATTTCCACACACTGGCTCAGCTACGAAGGCAACTTCTGGGATTCCTTCTCTTCTCCCCAAACCACCACATGTGCTGGTTACCTGTACACGACATAAGGTTCTCACGTTCACACAACCATCCTCACAGTGGGATCAGACAGGCCGTGTCACCCAGGCAAGGTGGATGGGGAAACAGAGGAGCAGCAGCTGTTGCGCTCAAGGGCGCAAACGTAACAAGTAACGAGTGACGGCAGAGGTGCGGTCTGAACACAGGTGTGTGTGGCCCCAAACCTCTGATTCACCATTAAGTCACACCTCCCCACCAGGGCCCCTTGTGAGGGCCCCTGAATGTGGAGAATGCACGACGGCCGCTCCACCTTCCCCACGTCTCCCAGGAGCCCCTGCCCCTGCGTGAGCTGCGACACTACGCGCTCCAGGCGCCTAGACGCCTCTCTGCGACAGGAGGCATCGCCCAACTGTTATGAAGATTAAATGGGATAATATATATTAAAAGCCCTTATAAATTACAAAACACCATAGAAGGTAAGATATGATTAATCATCCCTTTCTTTTTGTTTTGTCAGCTTTTTTTTTTTTTTTTTTTTTGCGGTATGCAGGCCTCTCACTGTTGTGGCCTCTCCCGTTGCGGAGCACAGGCTCTGGACGCCCAAGCTCAGCGGCCATGGCTCGAGGCCCAGCCGCTCCGTGGCATGTGGGATCTTTCCGGACCGGGGCACGAACCCGTGTCCCCTGCATCAGCAGGCGGACTCTCAACCACTGCGCCACCAGGGAAGCCCTGTTTTGTGAGCTTTTTAAAAAAAATTCATCAGACAAACAACCTAACAGTGGTTACCGTTGAGTTAGGGTTCACCACGTGCCAGGCATGGTGACCTCCTGCATCTTCAGATGAAGCCTATGGGGCGATCGCTCAGCTGGGACATCCCAGCTCTGCCACTTACTAGTTTTGGTGACTTGGGCGGTTCCTTTAGCTCTTGATCCCCCATTTTCAAAAGCTATACTTCCACTGACTAAGAGAAAATCTAATGGGACAGTTACTACATACTTAGTGTTAGGGGTAAAAGAGGAATGTGATGGGGCTGTTAGTCCCCTCTGGTACCCACACCCCGATCAGCAGATTATCTGCTGGGAATATGTCCTCAGAGGCGGGGATGGAGCTGAGTGAATGCTGGCATGCCCAGCCTATCCTGCATCAGCCAGTGCACATCCTCGTGCAGGGTGACTCCAGGTACAACCTGCAGAGAGGACGGCCCAGGCCGTGACCTCATTACCTGCAGAGCCCGTGCTCTGGCCCAGGGGCTCTCGCTCCGGCTGGCTGGTACCGGAGCCCCTCACCAACAGAATCGGCATCCCTGGTGGCACCACCGGGCATCCGTCTCTTTTCAGAACTCCCCAGGGGATGCCATGCACAGAGAGCATCGGGAACCACTGCTCTAGCCTCTGCACTGCAGGAGGACAGCTTTTCACTCTGTAAAAGGACACTGGTCACACACGCATGCCTCTTCACTGTGGCTTTTGCATAGCTCTGTCAACTTCAAATATAGGGTGCTGTCAGAGATGGCTATCGTCTTAATTGGGGAATAAAAGGCCAGTAAGTGCTTTCAGGCCACCCTCTGCCCCCACTACCTCCAAAACCAGAGTTTCACATGTCTGTCAATGTGTTATCTCATAATTCACATACAATCATACCTCATTGAACATATTAAAAACATACATCACCTCACTTAACAGCCTTATGAGATAAATATTATTGCCCCCCTTTTAAAAATGAAAATACTGAGGCTCAAAGAGTTAAGTGATGGGCTCAAGGTCACAATAACCAAGACCTGAACATGGGCAGCCCACCTGCAGAGCTGTGAACTTGAGGCAGCAGGGGTGCTGGGCCTCAGGGATGTTACGCATGCTCTCTTGAGAAGGTTCCACGCAAATATCTGTGGGGAGCTGGGGCTTGAAGGGGCAACTCAGAGGCCAAGTCCTCAGTAGCTTCTGATTGTAGATCCTCACCATCTCACTGCTTCTTGCTTACTACCAACAACTCCAAATTATTCTGATAAGGAACCAACGTATTTACTAAGAGAGTGGATCCTAAAAGTTCTCATCACGAGGAAAAGAATTTTTTTCTTTTTTGTATCTATACGATGGATGTTAACTAATCTTATCATGGCAACCATCTCACAACATATGAAAGTCAAGTCATTACATTGTGCACCTCAAACCTGTACCATGCTCTATGTCCATTACATCTCGGTAAAACTGAAAAATAATAATTTATTCATTCCTATAGGAAAAATACTGTGATCACAGCCATCAAGACCTATTCAAACAATAAATGGATGCCTAGACTCCAACTCTCAAACAAAATAAATAAAAATAAAAGGGTTCCATGGTCAAATAAGTTAGGGAAATGCTAGTTTCAGGTTTCTTACAGTAAGACATCTCAGAACCTCTAAAACACTAACAGGCTTTGTCAATCTCCAAGTAACGGAAGCCAGGTCCCCAGATTCAGTCGTAAAATCTACTTTTGCCAGAAGCACAGTAGGGATCGTGTGGATGTAGAGAGGACAGGATCTGCAGCCACAGGGGTGGAAACTGAAAATTATGGGTTGAGCAGTGTAGGTTCTCTAAACCAAGTAAATGTTTACAAACTTCATGCTTTTGGAAAATATTTCATTTACAGAAATCTACTCACCTTTTCCTCACACACCTGAAGTCTCCTCAATTAAAATAAATCCTGTTGTTTTGACTCTATTTATCTGAAATGCTATTAACCACCACTCTACAATGCCTCCATAACAGGAAGACAATCGAAAATAATCTTACACGTGGGGATATTCTGACACTTCCTGTTTTACATATTCAGTTCAACTGGCCTTTGTGAAATAGAAACCACTGCATTCCCATTTTATAGATGAAGAAAATGAAGGCCAAAGAGGTGAAATGAATTGACAAAAGTCACAGAATACCAAGTAGGTGCCAGAACATGAACCCGCTTTCTTCACAGAAGCACATCCTCAACTGCCGCCTGACGCTAAGGTCCTGATTGACGTCTGGCACAGCTTTTACTTGCATTTTTACAGGTTTTTAAATGCATTTTGTTTCAGTCATTTGAAGATTAGTCCTCTCGCTATAAGGCAGACAGCTCCCGGTTAACCACACATTTTGATTGACCCCGTTCCTCAGCCGTGGTGGTTTACAGAGAAGATATTATAACGAGGCCCCTAACTAACACGGCCGAGTCTCGTTACCATTACTAGGGCTTTAGCACATCAAGGAGCCAATCCTGAGGACCAACAGCCTTAAAAAAAAAATACAGGTGGTTTTTTTGTAGTGAGGTGGATGGACCTAGAGTCTGTCATACAGAGTGAAGTATTCCCTTCGCTTCTATCCTCTGAAAGAGGTTGTAGAGAATTCGTATAATTTCTCCTTAAATGTTTGATAGAATTCACCAGTGAACTCATCTGGCCCTGGCGCTTTCTATTTTGGAAGGTTATTAATTCTTGATTCAATTGCTTTAATTGATATAGACCTATTCAGATAGTCTACTTCTTGTGTGACTTTTGGCTGGAAAGAGAAAGACAAATACCGTATGCTAACACATATATATGGAATCTAAAAAAAAAAAAAATGGTCATGAAGAACCCAGGGGCAAGATGGGAATAAAGACACAGACCTACTAGAGAATAGACTTGAGGATACGGGGAGGGGGAAGGGTAAGCTGGGACGAAGTGAGAGAGTGGCATGGACATATATACACTACCAAATGCTAGCGGGAAGCAGCCGCATAGCACAGGGAGATCAGCTGGTGCTCTGTGACCACCTAGAGGGGTGGGATAGGGAGGGTGGGAGGGAGGGAGACGCAAGAGGGAAGAGATATGGGAACATATGTATATGTATAACTGATTCACTTTGTTATAAAGCAGAAACTAACACACCATTGTAAAGCAATTATACTCCAATAAAGATGATAAAAAATTTAAAAAAAAACAAAAAAAGTACAGGTGGTTTTTATTTTTAATCTACAAAAAAGTAAATATTTACTTTCTTCACAAAACTCTGCTTTCTTTTTATACAGAGTTATTCCTAAAGATCTCTAGCACCATGGTTTGGAATGAGGAAGAATACCGGAAGAGGGCTATTGCAATAATAAAAACAATGCATTTTTATTCCTTCTGCTGCCTCTTGTCATTTAGTTTCCATGTAACCTAATTCTTATTCCGATCAGAGAAGAAGGAACCGAAACCAGGATTTTATTAACACCATCGATATCTACCCACGCTCAGGCACACGCACACACACAGTCCTCTGCTCCTAATTATGCATTTTACACTGAGCCTCCCTGGCCGCTCTCAACGCAAATGATGAATAAAGTAGCTTTTGTTTTCACAGATTTATTTCAAACACCTCTTCATTAAATGCTACTTAGAGGCAGATACATATCTATGGAAGGTTAAAAAAAATGCTGATAAAATAACCATCAAGGAAACATGTCAATGCAGAACCTAAGATGGTCCTTCTCCAAAGGACACACTTGAGATACACACACACACACACACACACACACACACACACACACACACACACACACACACACACACACACCCCCTAGGGAGGAAGGAGAAACTTATTACAAAAAGGCCTTGAAAATCTCTTTTAAAATATATGACATTCCCATGCAGAGAGTAATAAGCACTTGAAGATGCGGCTGGAAAATGGTGGCTGCTTGTTTGCTTGTTTGTTTTGATGGTGGGAGTGTTTGGGGGTAGGGGGTGATGCCCAATTCCACCAGAGGGTCTGGTGAATTCTGCTGTTTCTGCCTTACAGCTCGAACGATGGGCTTATGAACGTAAAGGGAGCAGAAACCGGAATTCTGATTCGGCGTGGCATCCACAGCCAGACAGCAGGGAGCTGACCGCTTCTCTGCCCCCTCCCCTGGGCCCCCTCTATACTCTCAGGGAGCCAAGGGGGTGAGGCCAAGCTGGCGCTGCTTCAAAACAGAAACAGAGAGGCCTCCTGGGAAACCCCTCTCCCTGCATTTGAGCTCCCCCACAAATTGGATGAATAAGCTATTGAACCCTGAGGCAGAAGCAATGATTTCCTCAAAAGGCCTCGCATTTAGGGACACAAAAGAGAACCCATCCAACACAGGCGTCCCCAGAGGAAACAGCCACCTGCCTGTGCGAAGGCCAGGCTGGGCTGTGGGGTCATCGTGTGCCCTCCTTCAGGGTAGGAACCAGGATGCCGGCACTCAGACCCGGCTCCAGAGCCAGTGGCCATGGGCCAATTATGTGTCCTTTCTAGGTCTTGGTTTCCTCATCTGTAAAATGGGGATATTAACAATATCTGTGTAATACGTTTTTATGTAAAGTGCTTACCACAGTGCCTGGAAGCATGACAGAAGGATCTGTTAAACAGACAAACAAACAAGTCTATTTGTAAATACAGGACAGAATGAGCTGGTTTCTGATACTGAACAGTCTGATTTGTTAATAATTTAACTGGCATCGTGTTTCAGAGGGAGGGTTTAAGTTGTCATACAATGAAATCCCTTAGAAGTAGAGCCGTCTACATTTTACAGATGGGGAAACTGAGGCACCCAGAGGGCACACAGAAGCATGTATGCTTCTAGGGCAAGGCCTGCCTCGGGCTTCTCATCCGGCGGCACCCACCACGGGCTCTGGATAAACACTGTGACCCAACTGACTCTCCCGAGGTCTGAGACTTCACTGGGAACGTAACCTCGCTAGAAATGCCTTTTATTCTAACTTCATCCCTCCTACGGATTCTAATTGCTAAGAAAGAACAGTGATATATTTGGCACGCTGAACCATTCTGTTTTTACAATGGCTTTTGTTGAGCATGGGGATTATGTACCAGGCACGGGGAACACCCATTCGTTGGTGAGATGTTTGTTCAGAGCGTCTAGGGATGAACGTATGAGGACTGGAAAACACCACACTGGGCAGCACATTTACTTCTTAAAGCCCATTAGGCCTTGCTGAGCCACCGTTCACATGCTACACATGTCCCTAAGTGTGCTTCACTGGTTACCCTGCCTTGAAAACACACACGCCATCAAAAATAAACTAACAGGGCTTCTCTGGTGGCACAGTGGTTAAGAATCCGCCTGCCAACGCAGGGGGCACGGGTTTGAGCCCTGCTCGGGGGAGATCCCACACGCCGCGGCGCAACTAAGCCTGTGCGCCACAACTACTGAGCCTGCGCTCTAGAGCCCGCGAGCCACAACTACGGAGCCCGCGAGCCACAGCTACTGAAGCCCGCGCGCCTAGAGCCCACAATGAGAAGCCCGCGCACAGCACCAAAGACCCAAGGCAGCCAGAAATAAATAAAAAATAATTTTATAAAAGAACTAACATATCACATCACAGAACCCGCAAGGTTGAGCGCCCTTGTGTCAGCAATGACATCAGAAACTGCATTGTTTCATGCCCCACATTTTAACATAAAGGACCATCCTATTTTGCTAAAAGATAGTAGGAAAAACTTTTTTTGACTTTGGTGAAGGTCAGTTTTCTTCAATGGATGGAGTCTGATTAAAAGTTTGCCTTGCCGTGGAGAGTTTTACATTAGTCCACATGCACGAGCTCGGAACTGTCTGGTAGCCAAGGCCCTGCCACAGGTGATGAGACTGAACACAAGAAATTGCTGACTGTTCTAACCGCCTCCCCACAAGGCAATCTCATAACGTTCAACCTGACAGCTGTATAACTTAGGACAATTCTCAGTTTCCTCATCTATAAAATGGGGATATTCTCAGTACCTTGTTTATGGTGTTATCATAAAGATTACAGAAAATGTATGGAAAGGACTTAGCATTGTCACTGTGGGTACATTAGTGCCTAAGGTACTAATGTACATTAGTACACTGTAGTAATGATACTCGCATCTGGTCCTCATGCTGACTTACAGGAGTAAATCCAGGCGGGCACCTTCCTGTGGTCACGGTAAAGGGTCCTGGGAAATGAGAGCCTGGCTCCAGCCAGGACACCTCCCAGCCCCGGTGTGCACAGCAGGACACCTAAGCCTGCCTGCCCCCTTTGCCCTCCCTCTCGGCATTAACTGTTGTTAATGCAGCCTCAGTTTTCACACAGCAGCTGTCAGCTGGAGGAGGGTCCAGAGCACAGAGCCCAACACCGTGCGCACCTGGCTGGGAGCCCACCTGTGCCGTGCCTGCGTGATGCCCTGGGGACACGGTTCAACCACAACGCTGGCTGCTGCTCCAGCAGCAGTGCTGGCAGGAGAGACACATGACTGATTTTTAAATAAAAAGCAAAATATAGCCCATGTAAAGGCTTTCCACTTTTCTGCCCACTACAGCCTTCCTCCCTTCTTCTTGTTTTCTGTTTTGTTGTGTTTTTTTGTTTTAACTTCTTTTGCATTCATAGTCAAGAGAGCACACACGTGTTCTGGAAAGCGCTTCTCTCCCCAGCGATGCCGGCGCCCCTGAGGCAGGAGCCATCTCAGTGCTGGGCACGAACCAGACGCTCAGTAAATGGATGGTGCATAATTGATGCTGCAGATCCAGTCGTGGCAGCAGCCTCTCTCCATCCTTCTGAACGGAGCAGCACATGAAGGCTGCAAACCCATGTCCTTTTCTGGCTTCCCATCAACTCTGCCATGCTGCGATTCCAAATACTTGACTTAATTATTTTATGCACGTTGAGGGATAACTTTCCCGAACCCATGAGTATACAACTTTCCCAACGGTTCTGTTTATCCTTTATACTAAACAAAGGTGTGTTTTGGCAAACTATGTTCTCTGCTAATTGCACATCTTGGCAGATAATGTAATATATCTGTAATTTTTAACAGAGATGGAAACCAGCACTCCATTTGGGAGCGAGAGGGCTTCCTCGACCCAAAGGGTGAGGTCCTGTCCCTAAGAACAGCTTTCTCAACTATCACAGCATGAGTGATGGGCTCCAGCAGCACAGTGATAACTTACATCCTCAGAGCACTGTCCAGTACCAGCTCTGTACACTCAGTGTCTTCTCACGCAAGGTCTAAGTTACTCCTGTCATTGCAAGCCGGAAGGACATCATGCCCATTTTACAGAAAAAGAAACTGGGGTTTAGAAAGAAGGAGCATCTGGCTAGAGCGCCACATGGCGGACACTGCTGCTGGCCATTTGGGTATCTGGGTTTAGGTGTGCGAAGCTGGTAGCACAGGGCGACTTGGTTTCTGGTGGTGGCCTTCCTGGTAATTGGACCACAGTGTGGTAGAAACACCCTGGAGCCTCAGTTTCTTCAAGTGAACTCCACCCTTTCTTCCCATAGGTACTAAGTTATGGCAAAGAAAAAGCAGATAAAATCAAGGGCAAAAAGAAAGAAAAAAAAAGACAAAGGAAGATAGGATGAGGACTACTTCCCCAACGGGAAGGTAGTATTTTTCTAAAATGCTATTTTATTTTTAAACAGATTTGCAGGTACATATAAGTCTTATTTGTGTCATCTGTGAGTGACAGTGTTGCCACGGTGATTACGCTTATGTTTACAGAGAAGAAATAACCGTAGAGAAATCAATAGTGTTCGAACAAGACACACAGTGCCGTTCACAGACCACCTCCATCCCTCCACACAGGATGGAGAGAATGTTCAAATGGGTAGAAGAAAAACACCGCCCTGGGGGAAAAACAACTTGATTCCTCTGCTGAACTCAGAGAAAAGGCATTAAAATGGCATTATTTTTCCTTTTTGTGGGCAAAGCCATTCTAATAAAAAGTAAGAGCTATCCAAAATAAAATTTTGGTACATTTACTCTTACCCAGATACAGTAAGGCCTAACATGGCAAGAGGAGAAGGGTTTTTATACACAGCACTTAATATTTTCATTTAAATACGTTATTTAATACACTAACATTTACAGATATAATAGTCGAGATCTACTTAACGTTTACGATATGTCAGGCACTGTGCTAAGAATACTACGCATATTTAAACTGATTGACCCTCATGACAACACCACCCTCTAAGTAGGAATTAATATTATTCCCATTTTGCAGGTGAGAAAACAAGCCCAGAGAAACCTTGTGTCTTATAAGTAGGAGCGTCGGGACCTATTCAGGCAGTCTGGCTCTGGAGGTCCTGTCTTACAAGCATTTTGTTTATCTTTGTATCTCTCCTTTAACTGAAAAGGTAACGAAGTCCACTGCTCCCCCACCCCCCTTGCATGTGGGTTTCTTTGTGGTCATTTGTCCAGGGAGCAAAAGGCAAACGGGGCATGGGGTGTCGGGGAGGAAGGGGAGGCTGCAGAGGCAGTTGTTTGAGCACAATCCCTCCAGAGTCCAGAGCGCCCTCCCCGGGTGATGGACCCCGTCCAGTGGGAACAGGCCATCCATTGCCAGAGCTGCCAGAGGGGTCGGGACCGGGGCTCTTGGACACCAGCACCAAACGTGCTGAGGAAGAGGGTGCCGGGCAGCCAGCAGAGGACCACCCATAATTTATTCTCGTCTAATTGAGGGGAAGTGTTGCCAGATTTCAGGAAAGGCTGCAAGGGGATACTACAACACATACAATGACAATCTATCTTTTTCTTCTGAAGTACGGCTAGATATGAGTACAGCCTGCTTTCTGGGTCTATGCTCTCACAAAGGCTCCGCTCTCTTACTTCCCTATAGATTTAGTAAGTGGTTTAATGGAAAAAGTGAATGTAATTCTATCCTTCAGAAATGATTGTGAAGAGGAAAAAAAATATGACAGAATCACATCAAGTTCGACAACATATTCCACCAGGCTCATCTTATAGTTTTCCTGCTCTGGCCGTGGGTTCATTCTTTTCTATGAGGAGCCCTGCTTCCTCTCAGTGGAAAATGGTATTTAGAAACCAAGACCTGGGCACCAGGTGTGCTCACTGATACTGTCGTATCGTTGTTTCTAGGCCCTCAAAGTGGGCAGAGCTGAGATAGGGGAAACACACACACTCATAAACACAAACACATTTATACTTTCTATCTAAAAGACCATGAATTTATGTCAATTCCTCTAATTCCAATCTAGGAACCAGGGTTCATTCTTGCCTCTCCTTTTCTCATATCTGTAACTTTTCTTCAACAGTGAGAAACTTCACTCCCATAATCCTCAGTATTATCTACTCTTTTTCTCAAGCTAGAATAAATAGAAGATAGTCTCAGAATTGCTCACCCGTACCATTGTTTAAAAAAAAAAAAGACCCTGGTGACTAGAGTTCAATATTTTTTAGTCTTTTTTTGTGTAAAATTTACACACGTGGAATGCACAAATCATAAATGTACATTTCCACGGGCTTTGATACATGTATACATGCTTAGAACCCAGCTATCAAGATATAGAACACTTCCAATCAGCCCAGGTAATACAAAAGTTGTCTAAGAACCAGAGAGACACATCAAAAGGGCCTAGGAGGCAGCTTGCGGGGTCTCTCACTAGCCACATCTGGGGAAACAAGAGATTCACAGTAAAAAAAAATGATAATAATGGAATACAACGCATTGCCTAAAATAAGCCGTAAGTCCTTCTTATGTGTACAACTGAATGAATAAATATATAAACAAACAAGTGAGGGAGAAGGGAAAGCTCTTCCTGGTAGAATAATGTCAATTCAAACACCAGCTTTCACTAATGGACACTAAAATCTGTGAGTAAAATCTTGATGAGACACAAGAGCTTCAGAGAGCCACCCTGTCAATAAATTACCTGTTATTTACAAAGGGCAAAAGTAACCTTCTGGTAGAGAAGTACGGCAGGCATTACCTTAACCTAGTGATCAAAGCTGTCACCACCCATATGGGCACAAACTGACATGGTCCTCCTGATGCAATGCAGAACACTGGAAAGGACAAAGCATCACTTCTGTGGTCTTCCCCTGAAGAATGCACAATCTGAATCTAATCCTGAGGACACTTTGGACAGTTCAAACTGAAGCCCATTCTATGATACGACTCCCGTGTACTTTTCAAAGAATGTCAAGGTCAAGAAACACAAACAAAGGCTGAGAAATTGTTCCGGATTAAGGGAAACCGAAGAGATGAAACAACGAAACACAGTATTTGAAATCATACTGGACCCTGGACCCAGAATAAAATAGCAATAAAGGAAGTTATTGGGAAGGCCGACAAAATTTGAAAATGGGCTACGGATTAGATGTTGACTCAACGTGAAGTTTCATGACATTATTAACTGTATTGTGGCTATGTGAGAAAAAGCTCTTCTTAGAAAGTACCTGGTTAATGCGTTTAGGAGGGAAGGGCATACGTGTGCTACCTGATCTCAAACGTTTGGCGGGGGTGTATATATATACACATAGCCATATCCACACATAAACACTATGTATGTACTCAATCCTCATTACGTACGTCATAAAAGATACAATATGCACATATTCGATCCTCATTACTCACAGATTCCCTATCTGCCAATCTGCCTACTCCCTAAAATGTATTTGTACCCCAAAACCAATACTTGGGCATTTTCTTTTTTTCTTTTTTTAACATCTTTATTGGAGTATAATTGCTTTACAATGAATGATGTGTTCGTTTCCGCTGTGTAACACAGTGAATCAGCTACACATATACATACATCCCCATGTCCCCTCACGGTCATTCGCAGACATGAGCAAAGCGCAAGAGCACCTGAGTTGCCTGATGCTCACATTCTCACCTGAGGTTGAATCAGGCAACCCGCGGCCTTCGTATTTCTGATCATACTGTAAACAAGTGTCCTTTTCGATGTCTATTTAGTGCCACGCTTTTCTTATTTCTGTGCTTTATTTTTATTTATTTTTTTTTTATTTTTATTTTTTGCGGTACGCGGGCCTCTCACTGTTGCGGCCTCTCCCATTGCGGAGCACAGGCTCCGGACACGCAGGCCCAGCGGCCATGGCTCACGGGCCCAGCCGCTCCGCGGCATATGGGATCCCCCCGGACCGGGGCACGAACCCGTGTGCCCTGCATCGGCAGGCGGACTCTCAACCACTGCACCACCAGGGAAGCCCTTATTTCTGTGCTTTTCATGGGTGGTTTTGCACGTGCGCTTGGTATGTTCCCTGTTCAAATACAAATGTTGCTGTTGAAGGGTCCCTGGAAAAAGTCTGTCAGCCTTCACTCTGTAGCAGGCTGACCATTCCTCCTATTTCACCCTGATTTTCGTCAGCAAATACCTGTAGTCACAGATGACAGAGAGTACAGTTCAGCCGAAAGCGTTCTGCTTCCCTTATGTCAGCCACCAGATGTCCCTGAAGGCTGCAGCGACCCCACACCGTCCAGTGTCACAGAGAGAGCCAGCCCCGGGGCGGCCGAGAGGAGAGGGGGCACAGCTGCACGGAAGGGCCTCCCAGGTCCAGAGGCAGAGAGAAAACAGGGCCTCCACAGGACAGGCTGGAAAGGGCCCTGATTCAGCCCTGTGTGGAGAAGGCACCCAAGCTGTGCTCAGTGCTTGCTGAATACATAGTGTTTAGTGTGAACACGACAGTGGAGGAGGGCAGGGAGGGTGTGGGGACAGGAGGACGGAGCAGGTGTGATGCACAGGGAGGAGAAGCACAGGCTCCGGGCTCAGCAGGGCAGGCTCTGAAGGCGCAGCACCCCCGGACCGGCTCCGAGACTCAGCTTCCACACCTCCATTGCAACAGGGGTATCGGAGAATAGCACCTATGCCGCGAGGCTGCGATCACGTGAAATCCCACACACGCGCGAGGGCACCAGAGAGGAGGGCCGGCTGCAGCACACTGTGCGGCCCCTGGGGAGAGCTCAGTAAAATCTGGCCACTGTTTCCAGCGAGAGAAATGGGGGGGCAGGGCCTTCCTAGGAGGAGCATTGGAGCAGAGGCATGGCTGGAACCCCAGTGAGGACGGGGACCCCATCTTGGGCACAAGCTCAATGCTGAGTGCAGAGTCTGGGTCCCAATAGACTCGACAAGGAGTGTGCAATCAATGAACCAATAAATAAGGGACTTCAGAGAACAGAAGTCCCGTGTGACTTAAACAAGAGGGCATGAGAGAGGCAGGGGCGGCAGACAGGACAGGAAGGGATGGTTAGTGAACAGAAAGCTGGACATCATGCTAAGGAGTTCCCAGTCTGTTCTGGAAGCAGCGGGGAGCTACTGGAATCATGAAAACAAGACAGTAACATCGTGATACGGGCATGATGGCTGGAAACGGCAGAACCAGAGTTGGGGGACCACTTCGGCGGCTTTTACAACAGCATCGGCTAGACGGTCTCAAGGGCAAGGCACGTGAGAATTACCAGGAGCACAGGAAGAAGAGATTTCTGGGTCCCATCCCCACAGGTCCCGACTGGGGAGGCCTGGGATGGATGGAGGGATGCTGAGAAGAATCAGAGGAGGAGAAGAGGGCAGATGAGGGATTCGCACCGATGGCCTTGGCTTTTCCCAATGATAAAATGGGGTCATTTGTCAAAGGCTAGAGCGGGGTTGGCTGTGGCACAGACCCAGAATCCCGACAAGGGAACACACGTCTGAGGAGGGCCACTCAGCTCAGCCCTGCTATTTTTAGGCATATTCGGGTGTGGGAGCCTGAGGGCTTGTGACTTAAAGTCATCTCTGAAAATGCCGGGCTCAGGGCATCCCGACCACAGTCTCCCGGAGCCTCCTGTCCACTGTCTGCTGCTGTGACAGCCATGGTTCTCCACGTGCTTCTGCGAGACCTCTGTTTCTACAGGACCCGGCAATCTTTTCCATTAAATTATCTATTATTATTTAATAGCTAGGTAAGCATCTAAGTCATTTTGAAATGAAGGTATTATGCCCATATGTCACAAACGAGGCATGAATTAAGTCAGGCCAAAACGAAACGGACCTGTGTCTCTATGGCTGCTGGCCCATCACGCAGGGTCCCACCCATTCTTACAGCCCCTCCTCTGATTACAATAAACTGATTAGTCAGTAAGTCATGCTTGGGGCTCTCCCTCATTCGTTGGGTGCCCAAGTTCAATTTACGTACCAATGGCTGCATATTTGCCTTTAATAGACGTGGCTGTGTGAACCTAAGTATAATAAATGAATAACCATTTAAGTGTCAAGTTACATCTTCATGAGAAATCTGTAAATGAAACAGCCAGTGAATCTGTTTGTTTCTTCTATACTAGGAAATAAAGCTAATCATAGGATGAGAGGATAAATGTGAATTATTTCAGAGTGGCACGGTAACGGAGGTGCTTCTTTCACAAAGAAACATGTAGAAACCGGCGTGATCTCTGGTGTGCAGCTGGAAATGCACAGCGGCAGGGCCAGTGCAGACGCTCTGCCTGATTCCAGGGGCCTGTCAATCATCTTTCTTGTTCTAGGTCTAGAATCTGCTAAACAATCAGACGCTCTCTTTGCAATCGCATTGAGGCTCCACACCCAGAGACATCGCTTTCTTTGAGGTTGAATCAACCAATTAACGAGGTGTGTTTTCCATTCTCTTTTTTTCTTTGAAAAGGTTAAATGGCACAGTGCAATTTTCTGTGAAGCAGGTGTGCAGCTAACAAGGTGATAATTGGGAAACTGAGTGAAAAGGAAAAACCCTATAAAACTAGAAATCTGCAGTATCTGGGAAGAGGGCAACTGAATTACCTCTAGAAGATGCAAAAGTTATGGTAATACAATGCTAAAGATGCAAATTGAAGTCCATAAGAGTGAAAAAAGGAGGCATTACGGTTTTTATCATTCCCCCAGGATGCAGCGGGCACACCATAATATTCAAGATTGTTGAAGTTTTAAACAAATAGTGCAAGCCAACCTGCGATATCATCTTCTCTTCTCATTTCCTCACATTTTCAACAAAATAAACACTTTAGGAAGATCCTCCAAATATTCAAATATGGATGGCATTTACTAGAATGTCGGATTTTACTTTTTTTTCCTTCCACTATTCGGTCTTGGTCAAGAAAACAATATTTTCTGCTTAAGATACAGAAATGTTTGGGAAGAAGAGATCTCCAAAACCTTCCAAGAGCTGTGATTTTCTCTCTCTCTCTCTCTCTCTCTCTCTCTCTCTCTCTCTCTCCCCCGTTTGTAGTAATGTCATGTTAGCCTTCATTGATGACCTGCATTTATATGTAACCGTCCTCAAGCGAGGTCCAAGAGCCTGAAGTGTCTTACGCGCGACATCAGCAGTGCCCCCCGCTGAGCGGACACACAGAAGCACTGTGCGTCTGGCCCCGTGGTCCCTCTTCCTTCCCCGCCCCCTCGTTAATGTGGACCTCTGGTCTGGAGGAAGCTTCATCCGGACCTGATTTGTTAGCCCTTACACGCTGTCTTCGTTCTAGCAACTCACTGGCACCAACGCTGGGTTCACTCACCAGCTGCATCTCGCTCGGAAGCGACGCCCACCCCGCCCTGCCCTGGGCCATCCGCCCCCCCACCCCACCCCGTTGGAGCTCAGCCCTGACTCGTCCTGCACAATAAACACCCCTGCTCCAGTTTCTCATTTCCGCCTGGGCCTGAGAGGCCACCTGGACCCAGCCTCGCCCGCCGCCATACCCTCCACTGAGGCCCTGGCTGTACCAATTAAAGCGAAAGAGACAGTGGCAAAGGCGACACCGACGAAAAGCAGAGCTTGCAAAGGCGACATCAACAGATTATGAGCTCAGATGCTTCCACCCAGGTAAATTCTCCAGATCTGTAGTTTTCTCCCGTTTCCCATCCACCCAGCCCCAAAGCCAGAAACCTGGGGATCACTCTCTTTCTCGCTTATCTTGACCTAAGGTGTGTAAACACCCAGGTGGCCCAGGTCAGCACGAGTTTGCTTGTGTAGCTGGAGCGCAGTGATGAACAGACCCCTTCAACCCTCGAAGGGAGCGGATCTCAACTTAGATGACAAACCATATGGTCACTGCATCCTGCTCCCAGGACCCAGGGCCCTTCAGTTCCGTCTCCTAAAATGTCTCGAGCCCAAACCCGACCGTCTCGTCTCTCCACTGCCGCCCTCTTCGATCTCCCATCATTTCTTTCCAGTCCTAGGCAAGGCCTGGAGTGGACTCCTGGCCTTGTGGTCCCCACCCGTCCTTCATATTTTCAGAAGAGGGATAATCTAAAATGGAAACCTGATGATGATATTTGGTATCTTGCTAATTGCCTTTGAGAGAAAATTCAAACCCCAGCCTTCACATCCTCAGCATGCCCTCGCCCACATTTCCCCTCAATCTCAGCGGAAGCACCGACGGGCTGGGTCGTGCCTCCAGGCCTCCACTCGGCCCAGGCTCACCTTCATCAGAGCCCTTCACTGTGTTCCTGTCCCCCCACCAGCACGTGCGCTACCCGAGGGCGGGGAGCTGCGCTCTCTGCATCCCCAGCGTCAGGCACAGTGCCTGGCACGAGAGCAGATGCTCAAAAGGTTTTGGAATGAATAATTGATAAGGTTCTCGCATTTGGGAAAATCCTGTCACATTTCGTTCACGTCAACTAGGGTCTCCACGAACAGCAGGGAAACAATTCCCTTTGTGGATTTCATGCAGCCTGGGAGGATCATTTCCCCTCGCTATGCTGACAACCTAACTTGGATCAGAACCACATATGAAAAGAGTGACACAGAGAGAGAAAATGTCACAAAGAAAAAGACAGCGAGAGACAGAGAGATGGAGGGATAGAGACAGACGCAAGATGGAAGCAAGAGGGAAAGGCAGAGGGAAAGGCTGACGTCAGCACAAACACGCGTCAGCCAGGAGAGGCTCTGCAATGGCCACAACCTTGACAGACGGGCAGCAGCTGTGCCACCGCGGCGGGGTGGGGGGGGGGACCACTCTCCTTCTATCCCTGCAGCCAGGAGCGAGGAGGAAGGGTGGCCACGATGGGCTACTTAATACATACGTCATTTCCAGAGGAAATGATTTTAGAAGACAAAGGTCTGGTTCTCCTTCCCTAAGGCTGTACTACCACCTGCTTTTTGCTCTTCTTGGTCTTAGAATCCAAATTCAGTTTTGAGGTATTTCAACTACCTGGCAGGACTTCTCTGAGGGATAAGGGCCCAGGAACAGTCATAATCTCTTCCATGAACAAGTTTTTTTCAACTGGCAAAATTAAGTCTAAACGAATGCCGGGAGCAGCAGTGCTGTCTGAGATGGGCGGAGGAGATGAGGAAATCCCATTCACTTTCATGCATCACAGACTGTGGACTGATCTCGAGAGTGACCGAGGGGACTTATGTCACCAGTGCAGAGACTTAGTGACCTGGCGCTCAAGAGAGCGGTCCAAGGCAAAACAAGCTAGTGACTACCTGATAGGTCTAAGGCCAAGGCTTCTGAATCCCAGATCAATTCTTTCCCAACACCCACTCAAAAATGATGCTGGGTACTGATACGACCAATCTGTCTAAGTTATACGCAGAGTTTGCAAAGCCTGCTGGAATCAACTGCTTCTTCCATCTACTATCTGAACCTTAGGAACCTTAACATATAAGACCTAAAGTGAGAGCACAGGCTACACTCAAAACATAGACGTATCTAGAAAAATAACAGATAACAAAGAATGGACCAAGAAAACCATATGCAAATAAGACCAGTGACCTTGTAGCCAGTAACGGCCTCAATGTGTTATATAAAGAGTTTTCAACCACGATGCTTGACAATTGTGATCTGTAATGCCAGTAATTTGTTGCTAGCACGACAATGGCCAAATCTGCAAATGATTTACTTTTTAGAATATATAAAAACAAGAACAACAAAAACCAAACGGCCTGATTAAAAAATGAGCAAAAGACTTGAATAGACATTTCTCCAAAGACGATACACAAATGGTCAATAAGCACATGAAAAAAATGTTCAACATCACAAATCATTAGGGAAATGCAAATCAAAACCACAATGAGATAGATACAACTTCACACCCACTAGGATGACTACTATATTAAAAAAGAGAGAAAATAATAACTTTTGGCAAGGATGCACAGAAATTGGAACCCTTGTGCTCTGTTGGTGGGAATGTAAACATGGTGTAGCTATGGTGGGAAGCAGGATGACGGTTCATCAAGAGTTAAAAACAGAATTACTATATGATCCAGCAATGCCACTTCTGGGGAAGAGAATTCCCAAAAGAACTGGAAGCAGGGTCTTGAAGAGATATTTTTATCCCTATGTTCACAGCAGCATTATTCCACAATAGCCAAAAAAGGTGGGAGCAACTCAAGCGTCCATCAACAGATGAATGGACAAACAAAATGTGTCACAAAAAGATGCAAGTAGATGAGGTCCCCACAGTGGTCAATTCAGAGAGAAAGACAATGAAGTGGTGGGTTCCAGGGCCTCTGGGGCAGGGGGCTGGGGAGCAATTATTTAGTGGGTGCAGAGTTTCAGTCTGGGATGATGAGAACATTCTGGAGATGGAGGGTGGTGATGGCTGCACAGTGAGCAGAGTGGTCATGATTTTTAAAAACGGGGACAAGAATGAAGATGTATTCAAGAGGAGCCTGCAAAGCCAAAGACTATAATACGCAGAAACACAACTAAATCAACAGCCATAATACGAACTCGCTTTAGATAAAATTAACATCATAAAATAGTCAAAGATTTTGAAATAAGCATAGTGAAGATATTCAGAAAGTTAAATGTAGTAACAACCATTTTAAAAAGCAAGTAATTAGGAAACAAAACCAGAAAGAAATGAAACAAGAAGGTGGAGAAGAAAAGGAACTAATTACAGATGTTAGAAGTGAAAAGTAATAGTTATTAAGTTCAAAAAAACTCGGAGAAAATTATGGAATTGGTAGAAACTACTGTGAAATTCACCAGCACAGGAGGACAAAGAAATCAAAACCGTCCAAGAATAGTTAAGATATATGGCTGATAACTAAGAAGCTTTTCAGGAGACGCAGAAAAGGGGGAGGGAGGGGATAGAGGGGAACCACTCCTCAGTAACAACGCAGACTCTCCTGGAGTGGAAGGTACCTTTGGGCACCAAGGGGGATAAATAAAGATAAATCCATGCCAAGTCGCTTCCTCGTGGGACTTCCCCGGTGGTCCAGTGGTTAAGAATCCTCCTTCCAATGCAGGGGACGCAGGTTCGATCCCTGGTTGGGGAACTAGATCCCATATGCCGTGGGGCAACTAAGCCTGCGAGCTGCAACTAGAGAGCCCACGTGCCACAACTAGAGAGCCCACGTGCCACAACTAGAGAGCCCACAAGCTCTGGAGCCCACGCATCACAACCACAGAGCCCATGCACTGCAACTACTGAGCCTGCGTGCCACAACTAGAGAGGAGCCTGCGCACTGCAACAAGGAGCCCAGACGCCACAGCGGAGGATCCTGAGTACTGCAGTGAAGATCCTACATGCCGCAACTAAGACCCGACGCAGCCAAAAATCAATCAATCAATTTTTTTTTTTCCGGTACGCGGGCCTCTCACCGCTGTGGCCTCTCCCGTCGCGGAGCACAGGCTCCGGACGCGCAGGCTCAGCGGCCACGGCTCACGGGCCCAGCCGCTCCGCGGCATGTGGGATCTTCCCGGACCGGGGCACGAACCCGTGTCCCCTGCATCAGCAGGCGGACTCTCAACCACTGCGTCACCAGGGAAGCTCAATCAATATTTTTTTAAAAAAGGAAAACTTCCTATGAATGGGGGGATTATTAAAAGATGTACTTTAAAAAAAAGAAACAAGACACATCTTTGTAAAATGGGAGAACATCAAATGTAAAGAGAAAGCCTTAAGCACTAGCCAAGAGAAAAGGCGTCATTACCTACAGAGAAGTAACACTTTGGTTCACGTGAGACTTCTCAGGAACGAAGGCCAGAAGGAATGTCTTCAACGCCCTACAGGAGAACGACTGCCCTTCCGGAATTTTAGACTCCCTGACATTACCACCCAAGAATGAGGCAACGTGAAGACATTTTCACATACACAGAGACCACAAGAATTTACCACTCGCAATGGCTCACAGGAAAAATAGTCAAAGAATATATGCCATTAAAAAGAAAAGTAAACTCTAAGAGGAGGCTCTGTACGGAGAAAAAAAGAAAAGGTGAACACAAAATTTGATAAAATGTTAGTAAATGTGCTCAACTATTGACTAATTTTTAAAGATTTTTTTTGAATGTCAGGATAATAAGAGAATATTACAGACAATTTTATGCCAACACATTTGAAAGTTATATGAAATGGACAAGTTCCTAGAAAAAAATACAATTTAACAAAGTGACACAAAATAAAACAATCTGAAGAGCCTAATAGCGGCTAAGAAATTTAATCTGTGGTTTCAAATTTCCCACAAAGAAAACTCCAGGCCCAGACAACTTCACTGGTAAATATGATCAAACTCGTAAGAAAGAAATAACATCAATCTTCAAAATCCAGAGAACAGAAAAATAGTTCCAAATTAGTTTTATGAGGATATTACAAATCTTAGCATCAAAACCTGATAAGGACATAAGAAAGAGAAAATTCCAGGCCTATCTCACCCCTGAACACAGATTTTTAAATCCTAAACAAATCTTTACAAATCAAATCCAGAAATGTATAAAAAAGATAATCTATCCCAACCAAGTTTTGTTTATTTCAGGAACAGAGGATTGTTTTAACATCCAAAAGGCAATCACTATATGTCACTACATCAACAGAACAAAGCCAAACAATCATGAGATCACCTCAAAATATACGAAAGGGTTTGATAAATTTTAAGAGTCATTTATGATAAAAACTCTTAGCAAACTAGAAATAGAAGGAAACATCCCTAATGTGATAAAAGGCTTTACAAAAAACCTACAGCAACCACTTTAAATAAATACTTATTCCAAAACTCTCAAGCTCAGACATTTAATTAGGTTTAATTTTGTATTACCATAGTTCATTTAGTTCAATCTCCCCAATTCAATTTACTCCAATAAGAATCAAAGAATCATTCATGGTAAGATGACTTTTTCAAAGTCAGTAGCTGATAAATTGCCTTTTCCACTTAGATCTGCAAACCCCCTGGAATTCACTGTTGAATAATTAGGAGTCTGGGGTCAAGTTTCACTTTTTCCATATGGATACTCAATTATCTGTGCTTCCTTTGCACAGAAGTCTCCTCCTCCAGCCCGTTCCATAGTGCAGGCCTTGCCATGAGCCCAGAAATAATGCCGAGGTGTGTTTCTGGGCTCCCGCCTTCTCCGGGCCTCTGTGTCCATCTTGCAGCAGCTCCACACTCTCACAACTACTGTAGCTTTTAAAAAAAGACTCGACGTCAAAGTGAGCAAATCCTTCAACTTGGTTGTTTGGCTATTTCTGGCTCTCTGCATTTCCACATAAATTTTGGAATATGCTCATCAAATTCCTCATTAAATCTCTCTGAATTTTTTAATTAATTAATTTTAAATTTAATTTTTAATTTTATATTGGAGTATAGTTGATTTACAATGTTGTGTTAGTTTCAGGTGAAAGTCACAGCAAAGTGAATTTCTTTTTTTTTAGCTACTGTGGCCGTTTAATGCATTACAGTTTGAAGCAATCCTACAAATTGTTTTTGGATATATGCAAATGCGGTAATAACATGAGGATGGTCAACATCAAACTGAAGGCAGTGGTCACCTCTGGGGAGGAAAGAGGAAGGGGGCGTCCATCAGGGAGGCACAGGTGTGTCAACTGCATTTCCAATGCTTTTCTTCTTTATAAGAATCTGTGGTAAATCCCAGCAAATTTGCTGGGTGGAGGGTACACTGTTCTACATTATTAGCAAATCAAATCAGTAAATGTATGTTTGTATATTTAGAAGATTTCATCATTTTAAACATGAATAAAGATAAATATACAATAGCTACTTGGTTCCCAACCAGCAATTAACTGGGAGTTCAAACTCTGCCAAATGGGCTCTACAAGGGTCATCTATTTATAATCCACTGTCCTTGGTCGTGAATTACAGTCTATAGTTGTTATTTATAAATCTCACAGGGAGGCCCTTGAGAAAATAAATTCTTCCCTCAAATGGAAAGAAAACAGTTGATTCATTACTCAGCCAACTGACAGAATAATTAAGCCATCCACCATATAAATCACTGCCTACGTGAACCATTCTTCATTTTCAAGACCACAAGATTATACACATGAAACGCCAACCGAAATGCAGTTTGAAAAGCCCTGTGATAATGTAATCACAAAGTAACTCTCATTTTTCTGTCTAAACACAGGCTGACTTTAAGTTTCAGATGAACCCAAATGCTCCTCTCATCCTCTGAGTAAAGAAGCAGAGCACACTCCTAGTTGAAACAGTGAAGAGTTTTGCTTTTCCTTTCGTACAGGATGAGGCGAATTAGAGATACAGAACCGCCATACTTGCCTTTCTTGACTAATCACTTAGTTAAGGTAAATTGTTTTCCTCTTATCCGGTCCCCAGAATATCAATAAAAGCCTTAAATGTTTCGCTTGAATGGGCTCTGATCAACGCTTGCTGTTCCTCCTTTGATAGCTCTGAGGGTCTCATTCCCAGGCTGAGTCACCCTGAGGCTAGCCTTCCAGGCTTCTTTCCTTTGGCCAATGTAGTTATAACTCAGGTGGATGTGCCCTGGTGACCCTGATTTCTATACTCAATTTCAAACAGAGAAAAAAGTATCCCATAGCCACACCTGTCCACACATCCAATCCAGCCGTCCTATGAAAACAGGCACAGCCAGGTGCATGCAAAGGGAGTACTTTACATTTGACCAGGGAATCAAAGCATTAAACTGAAGGAAGCAAACTCTGAGGGGTGATTCCGAACAACAGGCAGCAGAGGGTAAAAGTTTAAGGCTGGAAGAGCTTTTCCAGCAGCCCCACCACCGCATCTCACAGATGACTGCCTCTTCGTAACAACGGCTGCCGCAGTAAGAGACGGTGCTGCCTGTACGGTCTGCTTGTCCACATCTGGCACAGTTAAGCCTTACTCTAAGAGCTCAGGATAAGTACAGCAGGCTAAGTTCACAGACCATTCCAACTCCCTCAAAGAGGAGACGTGACAAAAGTCTGCGGAGGACTTCTGGAAAACTTCTTCACACTTAAAAAGGAAACAAGGGTGTTTCTTTTTCTGCCTCTGGGCCCCGCTGTATGAGGTGATGGTTAATGCTCCTGCCACCGTCGTTTGAGCCTGAGGGGAAAACACTCAAGGACCCAGAGCTTCATCCAGGGCTTCCT
This sequence comes from Leucopleurus acutus, assembly GCF_964270905.1. Classification (NCBI taxonomy): domain Eukaryota; kingdom Metazoa; phylum Chordata; class Mammalia; order Artiodactyla; family Delphinidae; genus Leucopleurus; species Leucopleurus acutus. The sequence continues at coordinate 101,664,915 of NC_139153.1, forward strand.
GCTCTTGTGCCTCTCATTAAGCCATTTCAGTCGGGCCTTCCTTGGTTGAAGCCAAAAGCATCCCTACTGCTGTCCTGTAACTGATACCTCCCAATACCCACACCCGGGAAAAACCCACTGACCTCCCGGCCACTGCTTGATTGGCATCGTTCTTTCTCCCCGTGGCAATCCCTCCCTTCATACTTGTATTTGTCTCTGGTCTCTATTCTCAGGATCTCCTTTTAAAACTATGACTCCCCCCACCCAGCTTTATGGAGGTATAACTGACAAGTCAAAACTATACATCTTAAGGTGACAGTTTGACATACATATACATACATTATGAAGTTATTACTAAGACTATAAGTTTTAACTTATGATCCATCAATGATTAGTATTTGGTTTAAATGATCCTGTACAGTATAAACTTATCTCTCTGGTTGCGAAGATAGAAAGGCCAGACTTTTTCCTAAAATATATTGCACATGATTTGTCAGATTGGATAGATGATTAGCAAGATTAAAGATTTAATGTGTTGTCAATAAATAGGAAGTTCTTTTACATTTCCATCAGGTTAATGGCCAAGAAGCTGTAACACGGATGTTGAGCGTGTGCACCATCTTCCAGTCTATGCTACAAGAAGACGCTGAGGCCCTCACTCTTAGTTTTCTAAAAAAGTGTATTAAACAAGAAAGGAATTCATGGTAGTGATTCTCCAAATACGTAAATGTATCACAAGACCCCCTGCTTTCACAAAAATAAAAAGCAGCCATAAATCCACAGGTCTCTGATGACAGAGGCCCCAATACAAACACGGGGCCACATTCCATAGGACTCGGTAGACTGTGGGTCAGTGAAATGTCCTCACATCATAAGGCCGGCAAAGCAAGCTGAAAATGGAAACCGCGGGCACCACGGACCAGGAATCATGAGGACAGTGGCCGCGGCGCTCACAGTGGCTGCGGTGGTGGTGACAACAGGAATAACGCTTAACGTGGATGAAATGCTCACTGGGTGGCAGGGTCTGCTCTGAATGCTGTACATAAAAGCACCAGGGTGGTTCCCACGGCAAACGGGTCCGTTCTCCTGCTCACTGCTTCTCTCCGCACCTGACTATCAGCGATGACTACAGGGCATGTATAAAAGGTCCTACGGCTGGTCATCTCCCCTGCTTCTTCCTCTACCTCTTCCTATTACTTTCTTCTGGGATAAAGATCCTTCTTCCAGCAAAAGAAAAATATTGACGTGCTTTTTTTTAGTGAGATGGAAAAAATGCACTGGGAAATAGTGAAAAGAACTGAGATCCATTAATTTAACTACGACACAATGAAGCTGATGGGATTCTCCCAGCTGGATTTATTTGGGAACAGAATGAGGAAACACTGCATAATCCTGCACTAAGTCTCTACCAGACAACATTTATGACAATGACAGCAAAGCCAGATCTAGGAGCTATTCCAAGCCCTGGAGATTAGCAAATAATCACAGGCTCAAGTCCTAATACAATTCTGGAGAGACATGGAAGGATTCAGAAATTAACTAGCAAAATAGGATTTAAAAAAAGAAGAAGAAAATTTTGACCTCCACGTGCACTGGTCAGCGTCCGCAAAATTCTACATTCACCTATGTGCAGCCCCATCATTGTACTTCATATTATTTGATAATTATCTCTTGATAAATCTGTCTCCTCCTCTAGATTGGAAACAGCCTGAAGTCAGGAACTGTCCATTTCATCTTACTGACTCCAGGACAGGGCCCCGTTTAGGCAACAACAGTCTACCAGCTCAATACTAGGAGCTCCCTGGAGTCAGCTTTAGATAAAATCCTAGCTCCGTCCCTTACTAGCAGCGTTATTATGGTTGAGTTCCCTGGTGGTTCCAAGCCTCAGTTTCATCATCTGTAAAATGGGTTAATAGAACCCCCATTGGACTCTGAAGAATGAAAGCTATAATATTGGCAAACTAGTTCAGTAGCTTGTACACAGCACTCAACAAATGGCAAGTATGATAAGGCACTAAACATATTAATGCCCAGACTACGGTGCACTGACCGTGACTGCAGGAAGACACAAAATAAGGGAAAATGGCCAGCCGTGGCCGTAAGAAACTCCCAGCCCTCGTATAGCAGAGCACTCGCCGTTGATGCCTGGTACCCCAGGGACAGCAAGGACTAACTCTGACAGTTTCCCAGGAGTCTGTCCATGACTGACCTTGGAGCCCACGGGGCTGACTGGAGACCCTCTCACAGTCAGTGCCCGGATTACATCAGCCTAACTCTGTGCCTTCAGTCTCAGCTGCGCCATCTTCTTATAATCATGTTAAATGTTCTTCTTAAGCCAGGCCAACAACATGAACTGACAAAAGGAGTCCCTTATTCCCCTCATATGTAGAAACACGACTACTCCACACAAATAGTTAAAAATCGCTAACACTTTCATACTATCTGTATTACTTACATCTAACAACAAAATCTGCTCTATTCTATCTGAAGTAGGCAGTTTGCCATGATGGAAATGGAATAGATAAAGGTGCATGTGACGGGCTGAATAACGACCCCCAGAGATGTCCACATCCCAATCCCTGGAACCCGTGAATACGTTGTCTTACGCTCAAAAAGAACTTTACAGGTACGATTATGAAAAGATCTTGATACGTGGAGATTACCTTGTCACAAGGGCCCTTGTAAGAAGAGACAAAAATTCAGAGAGGAGGCAACGTGACCACACAGGGAAGGAAAGGAAAGAACGTAAAGCGATACAGAGCCAGGAGCCGGGAATGAGGTCGGGCCCAGAAGCTGACAAATGCAGGAGGTGGGGTCTCCCCTGGAGCCTCCAGACAGAGCCGGCCCTGCTGACACCTGAGGCTGAGCCCTGTCAGGTCAATTTTGAAGTTCTGACCTCCAGGACTGTAAAATAATAAAGACGTATTGCTTGAAGCTGCTAGGTTTGTGGTAAGTTGTCACCTTAGCAATAGGAAACTAACACAGAATATAATCAATAGATGATAATTACAAGTGAATAATTAGGAAATAGCTCTCTGTGATCTATAACTTACAAAGCATTTTACAGACATCTACTTTTTCAGCAATCAAATCCTAACCACCTACCAGAAGTTATGAAGTTCATTTCACAAAGGGAACCCTATAAATTACATAATAGTGCAGATATGCACACGCCGACTTTCTACTTTGAAGGCAGGAAAGTTTCTTTAATGACATTTAATACGAGAGACCCATTGTCTACTCCTGGATCCTCTGTGTCTCCTAAGAGAAGACAGTTGGGAGCCCACTTAAAACTTGACTTTAACCACTAGCTTGTGGTCACAACTGTGTCATTCTTCTGTGCTTGCCCCACCGTGGCATTGAGCCCAGTGCTCCATTCGGTGCTGGTTGGTGTTCCATCAATGTTGGCCAATTTAATAAATGACTGAATAAATGAAAGACTGAATGAGAAAAACTTAGAGCCTCAGCCAGGTTCTGCTTTTGATCATTTAGATGGCGTTTCCTTCCAAATTAACCAAGAAGGACCTGGTGCTAGAATAAAAAGCAGCAGCTTAGCAAAAAGTAAAAAAAAAAATTTAAAGTTAAAAAAAAGTAAAAAGTTTAAAAATAGGTTTTTGTTTTTTTCTAAAAAAAGGCC